>NC_022020.1:28314517-28361643 GCF_000317375.1 Microtus ochrogaster
ATTCTTAGCTTCTTTCCCTTATCAGACTTATCAGAGACTGGATTCTCATTCATGTCTGTTCACTTCAGGTTTCGTGGGCAGCTGCCAAAATTTCTGTCCCCTTTGCTTCCCTCTTCCTTTTGTTTGCTCTTTGGGCTTTTGGGGAGGGGTCACTTTTACTTTTACAGCAGAGGTTAGCCAGCAGCCTTGCCCATCTGTGCCTGGACCACTTCTTTGCCTGCCCTTCAGCCAAGCTGCCTTTGTCCTTGGGCATGTCAGGAAGAGCAACGGGGATGTATGGGTGCCTGGTCTCTCAGAGCTGTCACCACCCTGCTCTGGCTGATGTCTTAGTGACATCTCTATTAGACAAGCCAGTTTTAAGATGTACAAAACATTCAGAGTGAGACACAGTTAAGAGACAGGCCATTTAGAGAAACAATTGAACTTCTAATACTGAGTTCCAGTTGATCAGTAAGACAGGAAACAGCGGCATAGTAGTGATACAGTGGTTTCATGACTCTGGATTCAAATCCCAGCTCTGTCGCATACTCCTCCTACTCACACACCTGAGTTTATTAGAATCTTCCAGGGAATGGCAGGACCCCTGATGAAGGTGGGCACGGTTTGGAAAAGCATCTAAGGGAGCTTGGGTATAACACATCCTCAGCCCACCCACGAAAGCATCTGCAGGGGACATAGAGGACATTAATATCCGTTCAATAGGGTAAATCAGCTAACACAAACACACAAAAGTATCCAAATGACTGTTATGAAGCATTATCAGATCAAGCCCATCCTAATGGCCCAAGTTTCAATGCAAAGCCCAGATGTGACACCAGCTAAATGTGACTCAAGGTGAAAACCCGCTTCCTGATCTCTTACCAGGAACCATGCAGGGGTGGCAGTGGGGAAATATCATCTATTTTTACATCCTTGGAGGAGTAACAAGGGTAATTTAGAAGTCATTAACAAATTTGTGACATAGGCAGGGTGTGTGATTGTTTTGTTTACATTGTTTTCTTTCTTTCTTGACCTTCACATCTGTGTGCTCTCTCCTTTATACATGCTATTAGATATCCATTAGCTGGAACTTTTGCTGCAAATAACCGAATTCTATTCAGGTTGTCATCATACAAAGTGGTGCCCATGGTCAGGACAGGGAGCCATCCACCAGTCTTCAGGAATGCACCAGCACCAGGGACCCCTGTCTCCGCCCAAACATCTTTTTTCTCTTTGCCATTTGACCGCCAGAACTACACAATATAAAAACCTGGCTACCAGGGATCCAGAGTTAGAACTCAAACCAGCAGTCCTGGGTGCTGCTGAGACTTGTAAGACTCTATACCATGCTGCAGGTCTCTCTGTGGGCACCTGGAGGAAATCCTTTTCCCTGTTTGCAAAGCCTCCGATAGCTCTGTGAGGAGCCACAGTGGAAACACCCACAAGCCAAAGTTTGTATGTGCGCATTTGTGTTTACCAGTTCTGAAGCTTTCTGCTGACTCTAGGCACGCAGACGCACAGCTGCAGAACAATCTTTCTCAAGACCCTTTCCTTGACTTAGTTAGGATGAATGTGAGATCAGAAAGTCTGTCCCTTTAACCTGGGCCACTGGAAACCCGTTCTTAACAGAATCATCATGCTTCAGCTAGGGTTGGCATTAAAATAAAAGACCCTTTTCATGGTGTTGCTATGGAGATCTGCCATGGAATATACTCTAGCAGGAGGAATACTGGCTTGGTGCCTTTCTGTTATTCAACAATTATTTTCAGAGCTGTGTTATTTGGGTCTAGTTTAGCAGTCTGGCTTCCTCTTGTATATAAAATTGATTGCCCTCTGATTAATGAAGCCTGTGTGATTAGATTTGCACAGGACTCAGCATGGTCTTTTATTGACAAAATATGCCTCTCTAAATCTTAGAAATTCTTACTTTCTTCCTTAAAACAACTTATTTTACTGGGAAATTAAGTGGGTTACATGATTTGCTAATTTTTAAATTATTTTTATGCATATAGGTGTTTTGCCTGCATGTAGGTCTGTATACTACATACGTGCTTGATGTCCACAGAAACCAGAAAAGGGCATTGGATCTCCTGTATAGATGGTTGTGAGCTCCCATGTGGTTACCAGGAACTGAACCTGTGTCCTCTGGAAGGCCAGCCCCTGCCCATCCTGTTGGGCCATCTCTCAGATCCAAATTATGAAATTATGTTTTTAAAATAAATATAAATTTATATAATGTAAACATCAAGGCAATGTGCCTTGCTCCAAGTACTAATCTCTAGCAAAACCATAAATCTGCTTTGCCTCACACAATGATAGTTCTGTTCTTCTTTCTTGTTTGCTGACACTAAGCACAGAGTATGCTGAGAAGTTTTAAGTTCAGTTCTTAACTCAACTGCCTCTCTCTGCTGTGTGTGTCGTGTGTGTGCGCGCGTGCGTGCGTGCGTGCTTGAGACCCATACTAGGGCTGTATGAGTATTGATAATTAGTACTGAGTTACACTCCCAGCTCTAGGCCATCCTTCTCAGTTATTTCTCTGCAGATTTGGGAGAGTCTGAATTTGATGAAGCTGCACATGATGTGTGTCTGAGGTCTAGCTCTTCTCTCAGGGGCATTGAGACTACAGCTGGGATCAGCCTGGACAGCCAGCGTTTTGTGGGAATGAGGGAGGACGAGGCTCAACTTGAGGAAGGCGATGTCAGCGATTAGAACTCACACCTCGTGCCTCATAGGAAATGAGACACCCACAGTTGAGCCCCTGCTTCTTCCATTCTTTCCAAACAGAGGCAACCTGCCAAGGCTGATGAGTCAACTGTTTTCCCGGATGCTTCCTTTATTTTCTGTTTGCATTGCCTCTGAGAGCATCCAGGTCCGTCCTCTCGGAGAGGGAAGTAACTCCACCTCTCCACACCAGCATGTGTGCTCCTGATGGCCAAGCCTGGAGCCTCTCTTCACATCAGCCCCCTGGGAAACAAGCAGCTGCTAATTTGCACAGACTGACGTGGGAGTCAGTACATATCAACTTTAAAAAACTGTACAAATATTTATACTTAAGAATTTAACCTTTAGAAGCGTGTCCCACAGGAATGTTTACTTGAGGGCACCAGGATTTTTATTGTAACTCTGCTTCTGAAAGAGAAAAAAAAAACCCATAAAGACAGAGAAATGTCTATCATTAGGGCATTAGTTAAAGTAGAGGGTATTCATACCAGAGAATATGCAGATATTCTTATGCAGATAGCAAAAGGAGCAGGTCATAAACTGAACAAGGGAGAATGTCTGTGATGTCTGGTTAAAAGGAAAAAAAAAGAAGGAACAATGCAATTTGTGGCATGATTTTTGTAAACTAAAATATTTCTATGAACTTATCAATGTGATATGAATGAATGCTTTTTTTTAGGCACACAAAAAAATTCCCAGTAATTACTCAGCAGTTATTAGTAAAAAATAGATATAGATTAGAACAGAGAGATTATGCTGTTTGTTTTACATCCTTCTTAGAGCTTTAAAAACCCTTTGCGCTGCTAGAAGATATCTGTTACTATTTAAAAAATAGTACAATGGGTCACAGAGTTTAATTGGAGGGTGATGAGAATGTGCTGAAGATGAAGGGCAGTGTTGATGGCACAGCCTTTGGAATGTATCTAGTGACACCAAATTACATTCAAAACAGTTAAAAGATAAGCTTTATGTTATACTCATTCTGCTACAAGAAACATATGTGATGCTCTTTACAAGGATAGTTCCATTATGTAAGAAATAGCCTGAAAGGTAAGAGTGCTGGGGCACACTGAGCCATGCTACAGAACCCCAGACTGCAGTGCCCATGAAGTCAGTGTGTTAGGGCCTCTAACGCATCTAGAGTTACAGTGATGCCTCTGAGTGATGGAGCTCACGGAGGCCACTTTCTGCTGGGAGTCTCCCTGGAGGTTCTCTTGGGACGCAGAGATTTGGAAGGAGGTCTTCTATGGTTTCTCAGTCTCTGTCATTTTTCCTGCAGCCTCCCTCCTCTCAGGAAGGATTGACTTTGTTCCTTCTGGAAGCTGCCTGTCAGCAAGCTGTCTGTCAGCAATAGCACGGGTAGTCTATTGGTGCTTGTATGCATATGCGCCCAGCCCCTTATCCTAACAGACACGGACTAGAATTCCTTACAAGTCCACATTACATTTTCTGATAACTTAATTGCATAGCATTATAAAGTTCAGGCTTCACATATATTGCATATTTGACTCAAGAAACACTTAATGCCCTCTATTAAATCCGTTTTTTAGAGATTTAAATTTTTTTCACTTTATACATACGAGTATTTTGTTTGTATGCATACCACAAGAGTCCCTGGTGCCCCCAGAGACCAGAAGATGATGCTGGTTCCCCTGGAATTGGAACTACGGATGGTAGTTACCTACAGTGTGAGTGCTGAGAATCAGACCCAGGTCCTGGAGAAGAGGAACACATGCTCTTAACCACTGGGCCGTCTCTCCAGCACCTTTTTTAAATGTGGGAAAAACGAGAATCAAGGACTGTCTTTATTTTATGTTAAACAACCATTCCACATATATCAAGTGCCCACTATGTGGTGGGGGCAGGTCACAATGAAATAAAACTGTAAGCGATAGTTTTCACAACCTGTAAAGGAATTAAGTAATATCCAGGTATTAAATTGAGTTGGTTTGGACTAGAATAAATTAATCTGGACTGAACTGGATTCTGTGTGATGATACAATGAACATTTAACTTCCACTAAGATATCTTTCCCACTGCACAGGGTTGAAGAAGAGAATAAAAATTCAGATGAAACATGTCCTCTTTCTTACAAGACACAGTAGAGGGGAAAGTGGGAACTGATAACTGGAAACACAGTAATCATGACAGCATGATAGAAGAAGTTATACTCACAAAGTTTTGAGAAGAGCTAGTCCATCTGTTTATTGGAGTGGACTTTCTAGAATAGCTTAGCAAACCGAGAAATGAGAGGGACACTCAGGCTGAGAGAACAGCTTGAAGAAAAGCCTGGAGGGGGACATGTCAGAACATCCAGGGTACAAAGGGCAGTTTGTCGCATCTAGAGCATGGCAGCAGCAGGGGCACGAGGCTCTCAGCATGAGATAGATTGTAGCAGTAGCCTCAGCCAGAGCTGTGGGCCGCTTCTGAGCATGTGTAGAGTCACCAGGTCCAGCGACTGCTGAGGAAGAAGGGGATTTGGAGCTCAGGGAGGAGCTACATGCTCAGGAAGTCTTTCCTTGTCTCCAGGGTCAGTCCAGGGTTCAGCCTTAACTGTTATTTACCGCCCCACCTTGGACCATTCTTACCTGGTCCCCACACAAGAGCCAAGCAGGTTTTGGGGAAATTTCAGATCTGACTACTCTTCTGCTTAGCCTCACTCTTTATCTTTTGGAACATGTTCAAAATGGCCGTAACCATGCAGAGTAGGGATCATGTCTCTCTGGTCTTACCTTGTACCAAGACACTTCTTTCTCCTGTGATGCCCCAATCTTACTGACATGCTTCTCTTGTTCCTAGAGTGCTGTAATACGTCTTGGTGCCAGCTCTAAACACAGTTGGTGCTCAATACATACCTGTTGGATGCCGTGGGGTTACAGGCTGGCAGGCATAAAGGAGTGGGCCAGCTTCTCCTTCTCACGGTCTTTCAGCTTTGTCAAGGACAAGAAACTATGCTCTTTACTTAGAGAGCAGAAGGGAAGGGGAAGAAAGGGATAGGAGGGAAAGAGAAAGGAGGGAACGGAAGGGGAAGAGAGGGAAGAGAGGAAAAATGTTTTATTTGGAGTTGAAGACAATAGAAGGTGATGATGTTCTAATTTTTAGTATGCTAAGAATTGATGGAGAGGAAATATCAGGTTCAGGGGTTGAAATCTGTAGGAACAAACTTGACCTGGGCCCATGGAGAATGAAAGAGTGAGGTCTCCCTAAAGGGTCTGTGGAGCAGCTTTCAGGGCCCATGGCAGAGGATCACTGACCACCAAGCCAGTGCTGGGGAAGAGGGAGGAGAGCAGGGGAGTTGAGATTTGTCAGAGCAGGCATAGACAGACCAGGATTTCATGGCAGAAAACTTGACATGCCATGGAGTCTAGAACAGGCAAGAAAGGATTTAGTCTGAGCAGAGAAGAGCTGGCTAGGAGCTAAGGACCCATGTTCTCAAAGGCGGGAATTTGAAAATGTGAGTGACACAGAAGAGAAATAGAATTCCCTAGTGGCTGGACTGGAGATGGAGGCCACAAGGCTCAAGAGATATTAGCTTAGAGCAGAGGATGCGGGCATATTAGGTAACCACTGGACCCGTCTTTTGCCGAACATAAAATAGCACTCCCTCATACATGTCTTTATTTTTGTTGTTGTTGTTAGTGTTTTCACCACCCCAAACTAGACTACGCCCTTTCCGTGGGCAGGAGCTATAATGTTCTGTATGAAATCCCATGCCTGTGACAGGTAGAGTACTTAGGAATGGTGAATGAATGAATGAATGAATGAATGAATGAACGAATGAATGGACAACAGATATGTGACTGCCCCTTACTGTTTCTCATGCATCTTTTTTACCCTGGAAGGCGACTCTGCTCACAGTAGTTGTGCAGCACAAGTGAAAAGTCTGATAGTGGAGAGTCGTAAAGATGGCTTTCTCACGCTGTTGTGCTCTGGGTCATACACACGTGTTTACATGCTTCCTTCACTGTTTAATTTACGCTGTCCATTCTGAAAGAATATCGTTAAGGGATAAGAGCCAAGTTCTGTATATAAAACATATGCAATCCTCCCTTTGAGTGCTTGGAGGATCCAGAAAAACAGGGGGAAAGTCATAAGCAATGTGTAGCAGCCTCTGGGGAGGTTTTCTGTTTAAACAAGCTTTTGTAGCTAGTACCCTGCACCAATGATCTTCGGTAATCACCTACTCATGCATATGACAAGGACAAGACCAAAGCAGAGTTCACAGGGCAGCTGTGAAGCGGAGGTGAGATTATTTATACAGCCATCTGTCAGAGCCAGGGTCACAGTATTTCATCTGTGGTAACTGGAGAGCACTGAGGCCTTGTCGTTGCTTTTGGCAGTAACAATGGCGTGCTTTTCTTGGTAACTTGACCGAAAAGGGCATTTCCCTTCATGGCTTGCTTAGGTAGCAATGATCTCCACTGGCTCCCCACACAGCTGTACTTCACTAGTGGGTTGGTTTGCCTGCTCCCCAAGGGACTAAGGACCTCAGGTATTGGGCCATGAGTGTGTGGCTCCATGCTGCCCTCTGCTGGTAGCAATTTTGCCTGCCCCTTTCCTGCATGGGCCCTTCTGTAGTCCTGACATTAAGGTACAAAGAATTGAGGGAGAAAGAACCCCAGTCAGGAGGGACTCTGAAGACGAGGGAGCAGAGAGAGAGTGGGAGAGTACTCCACTGATGGCATCTGACTCATTTCCTCTTGTGTCCTCCTCCTTGGGAATGGCCATTTCCATCAACACAAGTCCCTCTCCCCAAGGAAGCTGGAGCTCAGATGACAGTGGTCAGAGGCTCTCAGAGGGGCAGGTTCAGGCCTGAGATTGCACAGCCAAACACTGACTTTGGCTTCATAACACTTACATTGCAATCATCCTGAGACCGTTTCTCTTCAGCGAGAACAGTCATTGTACTTACCATAAAATTCAAATTATCCTAAGAAGGCACCCTCACTGCTTACAGCATCAGCTGAAAGTAATTCATAATGGAGCCAGGAGCCATCTCTCAATCCCCCTTGCCTTCACATCCAGCAGCACATGGGTTCTTTAGGGTTCTATATCATGCCTCTACCCACCACACTCCCTCTCAACTGCCACCTCTCTTTCTCCGATGACTCAGCTGTCTCCTAATAGCTGTCCCTGCTTCCTCTCTCCTGCAAAATTCTTCAGATTCTCTCTAGTTCCAGCAGCCGGAATGAGCTGATGGCAGAGCGCAGATCCGTCTCAGTTAAAACCTTTCTCGTTGCTCTTTCAGTAACCCAGCCCCTCCTTTGGTCAACACATCTCTGGGTGGCATTGGTCTCGCTGCATACCCATGTCTCTGGTTCTCCACATTTCAGTCAGCTTGCTCCCACTTTTGTGGCCCCAGCAAAGCTGTGCTTTGGGTTTGCCTGCTCGGGTCTCTGTATCTGTAAATACTCTTCCTGAATGGCCAGCTCTCCCATCTTCATATCAGTAGAGACACCTCAGAATAACCACCCTATCTAAAATAACCCCACCCACAGCATCATCCATTCTTCCTTATTCTTCTTGATATTTTCCTAATAATTCCCTTGATGGCAGCAATCACTGTCATTATCTTGTTCTTTGTATATGAGAATCAGTCTTGTGGGAAGGTGGGGGTTTGGCCTTTCTGTTATTGGAGTCTTGGCACCTATTTTATTGTAGATGTTCCAAAAATTCTTCATGGGGAAAAGAGCAGCAGTTTATATCTCATGACATTTGTTAACTTTTCATAACCTAGCCTCATCTACATCCATTATTCCTGCCACATCTGACTACATATAGCCATCAAGTAAACCATGGTCTTATGTTGGTTGGCTGAGTACCATACCATATCATATACAGACAACTCATCTCATTCTCCCTTGGGTGCACACACACACACACACGCGCGCGAGCGGGCACACACTTTACATATCTATGTGAAATCTAAGTTCATCCGGGGAACTTATAACAGTAAATTTTAACTCCTTTCCTTATACATTGTAAGTCTGGGTAACAAGACTCATTAATAAATACCATCTCCTCACATGCACACAAACTTGATACTCTGTTTATTTGCTGATAGCTTCTTCCTGAAACTAGGCACTCAGGAATTATTTCCAAGAAAAATAATTGAGTAGGGAAAGAGCTGGCAGTTGCCATTAAAATTAAAACCAGAAATCATTCTCTCTGTGTTATTCTTCTCTGCTTCTACCTCTAGCAATGACTGGAAAGAGGCCCTCAAGGGTGAATTAAATGAACAGATGTCACGAGAGTCAAAAATAATGAACCAATATCTTGTCAGAATGAGAAATAATGAACCAATATCTTGTATAGCCTCTACATAAGAAGGTAAAGGAAAATGTGCACATGCAAAAAATGAGCGTCCCACTGAAAAAAAGAAAAACCAGGCGGAGGCACTCTGACAGACATACACAGCACCCTATCTCCTTTTGACTCAGCAGCAATAAACTGATCACACAGAATGAAGTTTCAGTCATCGCTGCCTTTTGATGTGGAAGGTGCTGAATCATTCACCCAGGGGAAGCTGCAGACATTCAGCACCCTCAGAGCGGCAGTGAGCTAGAAGAATTACAGTCAGTCTGGCTCACGGTGCACACGGCTCTTGATTATGCAGCTAGCTTGTGGAGCGAACCTGCTCTCTCTTAAGCACGCGGCAAATTACCCTTCCCAGACTGTCTTCCATCTATCTGTTAGCCTTTCTGGGTGGTATGGGAAAAGTGGACAGAGAGGACTCAGAGGGCGGGAGCAGTGATTAATAGAATTCTCCCAGATGCTTTCATTTTTTCTATGTAGTCTTTTAATTACACTTGCATTTCATTCTCTTTTAATTTTCTAATCAAATTAAAAGCATCTAGGTTTGTTAGGTGACAATATACGATTCCTTCAAGCCTTCAAACAGAATTGACTATTTGTATAAATAAATGGCTGCTGCTTCAGATGTGAGGAATTCACACCAATTCAAGATTTAAATATTCGGTGGAAAACTCGTCCAGAAGTAGGTCTGTGAAGACGGGCAAGAGGCTGACAATGGAACTCGAAGTTAGTAAGGGCATGCTGACTAAATTTAATGAGCAATTTGGGAGCATTTTTTTTTTTAAAAAAAATCAAAAGTCATACTAAATAAGCCAGAACTGATTATCTAGATGGCCCAACTTTCTTCTTTAAGAACAATGAGCCCTCAAGAGTTGATTTGCTGTGGTCTATAAGATGATGGACTTCCAAATGACCTTGAGTTGATGGGGAAAGCCTGTGCCCTTTGGCCCTGCAGAGCTCAGCAAATTAGCAGGTGGGTTTTACTCTGTACTCAGCAGTTATAAATGAGGCTCCCTTCTCAGCTACACTTTAGGCATCAACTTTGCGAATGCCTCCATTCCTTATCTTAACAAGGCCAAGAGTATCGGAAAGAGGCGAGTGCTCTAGAATCTTGGTCTGTAAGTTCTAAGCAGTCTCTCCTGTAACTCTGGGGAAATTGATCAAACTAGCCGTCTTTGCTTCTGTGTTCTTGGTTACAAAATAGGGGCAAACAATTTCCTGTCTTATGTATCCCACTTTTTGGGTAGTGATAGTAATGTTCAAGTAAAGTATAAGTCTGTCTGTGTGGAAATGTGGAGAACTCATCTGAAATATAATATGTGCACTCTAGGCTTTGCCAAAAAACCACACCTGTGCCTGAGCATAGAGTGCACAAGATCTATTACAGGTGAGTTCTCTATACATATGGAGTCATGAAGTCATGGTTACAGTTAGGATACAGAATAGCTCTATAGCTTCATAAACACCTCCTTTGCTCTCTGTTTGATAAGCAGATCCTTTCACCACCCAGAACCCTTGGTGACCGCCTGTTTCTGAATTTTCATCTTTTCTAAACCTGCATTTATAGATAGCATGTAACCATTTGAAACTGGCTTCTTCCTCTTAGTAAATTTCTCTTGAGACTCTCCAAGGTTTTGCCTATATTAATATTTGCTCTCTTTTTAAAAAGTTTCTTTTTAATTTTTTCATTAAACGTATATGCCATACCATACAGGGTGTTTGGTGCATTTTTGATGATTATTTGTATGCATTGTGTGTGTATGTGTGTGATCATTTCTTTGAAGCAAGAATTGAGCTCTGTAGCAGGCAAATAGTAACTGGAGTGTGCAGCCTGTGTTGCAACCACAGCTATGACTTGCTGCACTATGGACTCGGAGCTACCAGCAGTTAAAGCTTTGAACAGCTAGAAATGCATTTGATTTGTGTCTTCCCTGTAGGTGTGTGGGATCAAATCCCCAACAGGAGCCAGTTGAAAGGAGGGTTGACTTGATTTGTCAGACAGTTTGAGGGGACCCTGCTGATCTTGGAGGGGAAGGCAGGGCCTCAGGCAGCTCTGTGGTGGTAGGCAGTTGGAGTCTAGACCTCTCCTTCTTCCTGTGCAGACAGGAAGTAGGGCCAGTTCCATTTTCTAAAGGTTCCACGAATTTTCAAAACAGCACCATCAGCTGGGAACTAAGAGTTCAAACACACCAGCCCAGGAGGGAGAACATTTTATATTCTAACCACAACAGTGTCTACTGCACTTAATTTTTCCAGATATGCTAATTTAGCAGCACACTGTACAGTGGAATATTGGTTGTTAACTGGAACTTTAGCCTGAGGCTGCCATTCAGCCTCAAAGAGCACTTGCTACAAATGAAGAGACTGGGAAAAGATGCAAAATTCAAAGTCCTATGTGTGTGTGTGTGTGTGTGTGTGTGTGTGTGTGTGTGTGTGTTTATATGTGTGCGTGCGTCCATGCATGCATGTGTGTGTGTGTGTGTGTGTGTGTGCGGTCTGTAGAAGCACAGTTTCTGCAATCATAAAGTTACTAAGTCATGCTGAACCATCAATAAGGCAGGGACTAAGCAGCGTGAAAGCGGCGTAGGCACTAAACAGGTCAAACGTGTGTGCCATGCATGGCTGTGCTCTGATAATGTTTATGTACAAAAGAGGCAGTGGGTCAGACCTGATCTGTTGGCCATTGTTTGCCGAGCCATAATCTGTAGTAAAATGCCCAGGAATGGGCCTGCCTGCTCACATAATGCTTTCATTTTAACTTTGTAAAGAGAGGAGGCTGTCTTTCTGGATTCTCCACTGTGTGTTTACACCTTCCTCCTTGTTGGCCCTTGTGAATGTCTCCTTCTTTAAGTTTAATCACTCTGCTAGGTAGCCCATGACATTAGTATGCATTCCCCTGACGGCTAGGGATGTTGAACATCGTATTTTCTAAGTCTATACTTTCTTTATTAAACTATCTGAGCAATTCATGGTTTTATGTGTATGTTTTTGTTTTAATTTGGGTAATTGGTTTTCTTACTTTAAACACTCGAGACTTCTGCCTGTATTTTAGATATGCCCTTTTGCGGGGTATGGCAATTAAAATATTCCTTCCTCCTGCCTTAGCTTGATGTGTCATGCTTTGTTTTTTTTTGGGGGGGGGAGACAGAAAAGCTTTATTTTTGTATTTTGTGACCACTACTCAATTTTATTCAAGTCTGCCCCCAGTTCTCTATTTGAAAAGTCCTGGGCTAATAGCTGGAGAATTCTCATAAGCAAATTCTTCTGTATGGGCTGGATCAGTAAACACACCAATAAAATCTATTTCCAGAAAGAACGGTCCATCCACCTTATCTGCCAGGGTGAATCCTATAGAAGAGATCTTGTCAAGGATGAGTGGGCCCTGGACATCTCGTATCTTTCCTTGATTTGAGAAGAAGAATTTGGAGAAAGGAATCTTGACTTCCTGCCAGTAGGGCCCCCCACGGGTGAACATGAAGTAACTGTACATTTGACTTTTTCTCTGGATAAAGTCTGTGCCTTGCTTGATATTCACCATCCAAGGCCGGCCATCCCCACGGACTCGGAGATACAAAGTATTGAACCGGGACCAATCGTAAGACAGCCTCCTCTCGAAAGAACCCCTTCGAACCCGGGATAGCATGGCACAGTAGCCACTCTGGCTACTGTCTCCATACTGAGGGGCCTCAGAGCTCAGAGTTCCAAAGAGCAGAGCACTCTGGTTGTTCTTGGCCATCTTCAAGAATATCTCACTCCTGCCTCCAATTGTCTTATCAGAAGTCACCATCCACTTCTCCAAATCTTCTTTCTCACGAAACTGCCAGACAACCTGGACCTCTTGTAGTGGGCGGCCTTCTGGGCCTATCCAGTGAGCCAATTTCATTCTTCAGGCGCCTGAGATGCTCCACTGCTTCCTCTCTGATCGCTTTATCAAAACTGAGCTCAGATGCCTTGTCAGGGGAAGTGATATCCCCAGCAACGTCCTTGTGCTGGTCCTCTTGTAAAACCTCTTCAGACTTCTGCTGGGAGACTCTGTCAGCAGAAGCCACTGGTTCCTGAAGATGACTGGAAGAAAAGTCTATGGAGAGAATACCCATAAATGGATGCAAGGCAGCCCTTGGCTTCAGGAAGTTTCTATGAATATAAGTACCAGCCAGTAATTTGTGAATGGAAGCCATTGTAAGGCAAAAAACAAAATGTAAAAATTTCCGTGGGCTGAGAAAATGAGCTTCAGCAACTGGCCCAATTCCACCTGCCAGGCTTCTCTCCGCTTCCCAGACCCTGACGTTCCCAGAGGTGAGAAGAGTCAGCTCACCTTCTCAGACCCCCTGTGTCATGCTTTGTTGACACCCATGGGAGGCCTGCCCTTTCTGAAAGGAGACAGAGATAGAGGAGGAATGGATGGGAAGGTGGCTAGATGAGAGGGGGGAGGGGATGAGAAGAGAGGAAGAAGGGAAAACTGTGCTGAGCATGTAAAATACATGATAAAATTAATAAAAATAATAAAATAAAACATTGCTTTCATTTCCCTAGCAATGCCTTTTGAAAATAACTATTTTTAATGTTGATGAACTGCAATGCATCAGTGATTTCATTTATAGGTTGCTCAGAAGATCATCCTACCTAGTCTCAGGACGCCAAGATCTGCTTTCGTCAGAGTTTGGAGGGCTCACAGCTTACATTCACATCTATGCCCCGCATCAAGTTCTCCACGTAAGCTGTGGCGCTCCGACTAGGTCTGCTCTTCTTTGTGGGTTTCCATTGTTCCATTACTGTCTGGGAAGAGAGAGGGGAGATTATTTTTCTTCATTTAATCATGCTTACACCTTCGTCAAAATTAATTAACCACGTATAATATAATAGATCGAATTGGTCCTAGAATAGGAAGCAGGTGTTTAAACACGATGAAATATAAATGATTAAAACTCAAAGTGTTGCACCAGTGTGAATTCCCTAGTTTTTACAAAGTACCGTGGCCATGTTAACACTGGGGACAAGTGGCTCAGGGAAGCATAGGCACTGTCTACTATTTTTGTAACATTCCTATAAATCTATAATTATTCCAAAACGTCAAGGTTTTGTTTTAGAAAATAATCAGCCACATTTTCTAGACCTTCTGGGCTCCTCGCTTGGCACCTTTGGTCTGTGTGGTCACATTTTTCCATGATCACACTGTTGAGTTTACCGTTGTAGCTTCCCTGTTGCGAGACAACTTACAAACTTTGTGTACTTCCCCTTCCTGAGAACATCCCATGGGCAGAAATGCAGTAGAAAATGCAGGTGTGCCCTGGAGGTCAGTCTACTTGGCACACTGCACTTCTGCATAAGAAGCACGACCGGCCATGCTCCTGAAATAGGAACACTGGATTCTGAAGCAGCCTGAGTAGCTGGAAGCTGGCTTGCATATGAGTGCGTATTCTCCTATGTCCTTTTGTGTGTTTCTCCTGCATAGAGCAGTATGGTGGTATGAGTGCTCCCTATCCAGTTCGAGGTGATGTGCTGACCGGTCACAGTCCATAGCTTCCGCTATGTAAGTGACTGCGCATGTGCAGTTGCTCTGTCTACATGGTTGCTCATTGCTCAGTGCAGACACTGTTTCCTGAAACCATTTCCAGAGTGGTTTATCTCTGTGCCCTTTACCAACCCACGGGTCTAGCTGTCCTATTGGGGGATACCCCACGGCACAACACCAGATGCCTCTGGTAAACTATTGAATCCCTAATGCTATGTTTGACATATTGTAATATGTAGTGCACTTGAAACTTTTGGGGGGCTGGGAGGAGCAATTAAACCAAAAGGTGACTAAGGCCATCAAATGGCCGAATTGTATCCCATTTGGCTGTTCCACTTTCTTGGGTCTGTCAAACTTCTGGGGATGTCAAGGAAAGCGCAGAGAGAGAGGGAGGGCAGAGGATGTGTGGACGCCGCTGAGCAAATCCTCCTCAGCAGAGAGAGCTCAGGTCTGGGAGAGTTTGGCCACTACTTCTCATGTCCTCGACTGCTTCACTGTCCTTTTCTGTTCCTTCTAGCTCTTATGGCCTCTACTGTCAATAATTTCCAGGTAATATTTTGCTGAGAATTTAATATACTTGAGAGACAGCGAAGGCAAAGCTTTTAGCATCTTCCAGAGTCTGAACCATGGTAAGAATTCAGTTTTTTTTTAACTGCTAAAAATGAGTGAGTTGAATTCTTCACTTCAACTTCAAACGATTACTTTTCCTATTCATCGTTTCCTCATAAAACTCACATCTATTGTTTTGTTATAGTCCAGACAAGAAAGTTACAGATCGCCAGGCACATGTGGCCAAATTAGAGTCCCCCAAAGTAGAGTCCTTTATTGAAGCCTGTGATCAAGTACGGGATAATGATGCAAAAATAGTCTTGGTACTGCATCTCTGGAGAGCAGCATGTCTAAAGGCAAAACATCCCATCAATAGTGACATCCCTGTCAGGCTCAGGTCTGGGGAACATGATAACACGGTGTTGCCTATCCATTTGACAGATGTTTTAGTTGTACCTCTGGGCCGAGGTTAGGGTCATAGGAAATTCTCAAGGTGCTGCCAAGGCAGACATGACTGGGAAATGGGGGTCTGAAAAGCTCTCGGACAGGCACAGTGTGGAGTCAGCTAAGATCAGGACAGAGGTGTCTCCTCAGTCCCTCCACTTAGGCTGGATACACTGCGTCTTGTGGGGCACCCATGTTTCTAGGAACTGAAATTGGCCAGACAGGAGGACGGTTGTGGAACTCCCTCCAAGAGGACCTGTTTTAGGTGAGTAGGCAAATCCACTTACTCCACACATCAAAACTCAATGCCTGTGGGTCCCTCCGTTTGCATGGGTATATAGTTGATGTGGAAGCAAAGCTTTCTCATTTACAAGCAAGCAAACAGGGTCATCTACGTTAATTGGTGTCCTTAATACTTGCTTGTGATTGTATGTGAGAGTTAAAGAAAAGACTAATTATTGAGGACGTGTTGAATGGACCAAAGAGGAGCAGGCTTTCCAGAGATCCTGCAGATCCAGGAACTGATTAACTGATTGTGAGGCCTCTCTCTCTCTCTCTCTCTCTCTCTCTCTCTCTCTCTCGCATGCAAGTGTGCACGCAACATCATCATCATCTTTTTGAAATATGATTAATGACTGACTTTTGTCACTGACTTGAACTCTTCACCATGAAAGGACAGCATATTCAACAAAACTCTTAAACTTCAGAGAACACTGTTTTCAAGACTCTCTTTGGTAGCCTGTGCTCAAAAGTCCCTGCTCTCTGCGTGTAGATTCCCCCCACCCTCAATGCACGTGCCCTTTAGACTCTACAGTTGCCATTTGACAATCTAAACGGGGTTTCTAATTCCCCCTGTCTGATTATTTGATCAGCTCTGATTTCTGCCTTGCTATATCCACTAAGAAGAAATGAAATACTGGACTGTAGGAAGCTAATTAGCCTCTTTCCTTTTTTTTTTTAAATCTGCCTTTCATCTTGAATACTTTGATCTCACTTACACTGTATCATTAGCTAATTAATAGCAAGACAATTAGGAAGCTGCGTTGATAGTTGAAAATAAAAGCAGTTTCCCAGCAAAACCAATGCACTGCACATGGGCGGGCACAGTCTTTGAAATCAGGCCCTGCAAAGATTAACCATGCAAACCACTTTTGACTCCACCTCTGAAATGTCCCTCACTGTTTACATTGACAAAATCTTCCCGGTGGCACTTCTCTCTGATCCTTGTATGCTCACAGCAAGTGTGACAGGCAGTGATTATTCTTGGAAACCAGCTCAAAAAAAAAAAAATTAGGCTTATCTCATCAGTTCCAGAATCACACATCCAGAGAGATTAAAAATTATGGTAAATTTAGTGTTTCTCATGATTTATAAAACAATAATGCACTTTTATTTTCTGAGGCATTTACAGAGAAGCAAAGAAACTTTAGGAACACTGTGCTAATGTTTACCAAAAGTCTACAGACTCATATACCAGTTTGACAGGCATTAATCTCTTTTGTTTTACCTGTAAGGAAGGCCTAACATCAGTGGTAAAAATTTCTTACACATAAATGAAAAATTCAGTTCATCCTATCCTGTCTGCAGAATGTGCTAGCTGTACTTGTTTTTCTGGTAGGTTTGCATTTCATTTGTAGATCACAAGTCATATCTGCCTCAGGGCACCAACGCAATGCCAAAATGACGTGACTAACCACTGAGGAGATTTGTGTATGTATGAAGACACTATTGAAGAACAAACTGTGCTCAACACTTCGGTTTGTTGCCTGGTTCATTCACTAACAACAGATTCATTCGACAATTACCTATTAAATATCATATGCTAGGCCTGAACCAGGTGCTGGTTTGCTATGGAACAGTTGAAGGTAAACCCAAGTGAAAAACACGACCCCTTTATCTTGGGATAAAAGTTCCTAATTTATTCCGTGGTGATCCAATTACCATACAGTTAACAGAAGACCAAATGTTGTACATCCAATTCTTCTTACTATTTAACACAAGTTGAGACATACGGTGTTTTTCCTACCTAAGCCAGTTTCCAGCAGGCAGGTAAGCCCACGAAAGCGCATGTAAAGTGAATCCCAGCCTTACTGAAGTTTAATGATTCCTTGGCCCAGCGTGCTAATGAGTACCTTCTTTGCTGGATGGGAGGAAAGCAGTTTCCCGTCAATTAAGCAGCCAATTGGCAGTGTTTGTTGAATGATTACTCTGCGCCTAGTGTTGTGTTTGGATTTCCTTTCCCCTGGAGAATGGATGGACATTGTGAGAATCTGGGTAATTGCCCGTGAATGTGCAGTGTGGGACGGTTAGTATAGTAAATATGGGCTGAGCTCAGGGAAACACTGAATGCCTGCTTTCTGGGCTCTTATTAGGAAAGGGTACAATAGGTACATATTACCACTATGCCTTAGGAACAAATGGCTTGTCCAAGAGCCGTGATTACTTCCAATGGGTAGTATTTCCTTCTGTTTAAATAGTTTTCATTGGCCTACATTGTACAACTTACAGTGCAATGGGAGCTTTGGGCTGCTAGAAAAATAACATAAAATTCTACCTAGTTTAAGAAAGGATACTTAGGGAATATTAATAAAAAAAATCTTTGCAATCTACATAGGGCCTTTATTGGATAGAGGTATTTTCATTGAGTCCAGGGGTTTGATGCTTTTTCAAATAATGTCTTCTCTAGGACTAGAGTGCACGGTTGCTGGGCAGATACACTATTAGACAAATACATCATTCCCCATTAATTCTATTTGATTATACCAGTTGCTGTATGCCGCTGCTGCTTTAAACCCTGCTTTCTGCAGTAGGGATCTTGAGCGTGGTTAATTAAGAGATGAACTATGGTTTGGATGTAGAATGCCCATTGAAGCCTCCTGTCTGGAAGGTTTCATCCTGAGCCATTGTTAGAAGCTGTGGAACCTTTAAGGGGTGGGTCCTGCAGGGAGGACTTCTGGGTCATTGAAGGCATGCCCCTGAAGGCAATAACAGGACAGATCCCCAGCCTCTTTCTCTGTTCACCTCCTGGCCATTAGGTAAATAGTTTCACTACCCTGTGCACACCTGCAGTGATGTGTCACCACCCCCTACGCCTCGGCCTATCTCCAGAAACCTAAAAACGATAACTCTGTCTGACTGATGACAGGCAGATCCCTTAAAATCATGAGTCCCAACAACTCCTCTTTTAGGATACTGATTATTGCGCTAAATTTCTCATTGCTGAAAGAAGAAATTCAGGATAGAAGGGTTTATTTCTGCTTGCAGTCTGAGAGTGCAGTTCCTCATGGTGGGAATGGCGTGTGAAGAACATGACATCACATCATGTCTGCGGTCAGGAGACAGGAGTGAAAAGTGCTGGTTCTTAGCTACCTTTCTCATTGCTATTCAGTCTGGAACCTCGGCCCACGAAATGGTGTCACCCACCTTTAGGGTGAGTCTTCCCACCCCAAGTACCCCAATCCAGAGAACCCCTCACGTGGAGTTTTGTCTCCATGGTACTTCTAAATGCCAAAAAAATTAGCATTTAAGATGAACCATCACACTTGTCCCAGGTATTCTTACAGTTACGGAAAGGAAGTTTGCGGAGTGTGGGGACAATGCACCGGAGACCATTTTTACATGAAATGTCAAAGTAGCTGAGGTTCTAGCAGTTGGGGAAGTTATACAGGGCATCGCATGCAGTCCTTTGCTCTGACTTCTGCAATGTTTTCTTTAGGACATCCAAAACTTGGTGGTAGTGGTGGAGAGGGGAGTCTGTCTTTTCATTTGGTGTCAAAACCTGTTTTTGTTTTTTATTTTGTTTTTTCATTCCTAAGTTCTGTGAGGAGAATCTTCTAGAAGCAGTGTTTATGGATTCTCCTTGGAAGTCAGCTCTGGGATATTGGGGGCCCAGCCCATAAGAACAACCATAACGGCCCTGATGGAGGGGAATAGAGTGGGGTGAGGGTAACAAAGTGGGGTGAGGTAACAACAGTGTCTGCTTACAGGCCCTGTACTGGAGCTGGTGGGTGATGGAGAGCAGGCTTGCTTCCTGTGTGGGAGCATCTAATAAAATGTTATGAGTTCATCCTCCAAGAGCTGAAGATTGATGGCGTACTGTCAGCCCTCGAGTTTCCCAAGTGCTTCTCTTGATTTTGTGTCACAAGAACTCAAGGAAATAGGTTTGTCTTTGGTCGTTTGCTGATTTGCGGTGGAGAACACAGTTGATATTTTTTTTTGCCATGTACGAAAATAAGATAAAGTCACTATGACCCAGTTTGGTACTTATTGGACTTCACTAGAAATAAATGAACCTTTTATTCTTGAGTGTAGAGAGTCAAACATCATCTTTAGGTCTCAGAAAAAGCAGTTACTATTTCACTGTTCTTTGTTGAGGTTACTGGCCTATAGATGGACCTCACATTTCCTGTGGAAATCAGATCTTACAGGAACCAGCAAGTAATACAGCCTTCTGCCAAACACGTCTTGGAGATACAAATATCTGAACGTGTTATGTAGGATGAGAATGACTTTGGGGTCAGACCTATGTAGGGTCCAATCACTCATTTATCACTGAGTATCCTTTTCTTTAACTTAGGGGACATTGTTGTAGCCTAGTGGTAACTAAACACAGTCTGGTGTTTGAAGTGCACACGATAAGCCCCAAAGCACAGTTGTTGTGGGGGAATATGCTGTGGAATATGCTCCCAGGCCCAATTCTAGTCCCAGGTCCACTAGCCCTGATGCCATCACCTTGAAGTCACTAACCAAGTTCCCTGAGCTTCAGTTGCCTGCTCTAGAAAAGGAATTCTGCACACACCATGACTACCTCCAGAGGTTGTTGTAGGATTGAGTTGTACTGCGCTAACTGAAACCGCGATCCACTGGCTCTTTTTGTGTCCTCACAGTGCCTCAGCCAGTAGTAGGCACAGAAACCACTCTTCAGGAATGGGCTGAGCTGCACTTTGAGTAACACTGTTTTCATAAATATTTTGCAAGTGAACTGTATGATGCTAATGGAAAAACATGGTGGGTTGTGCAAGGTGGGGTAGGAACTAGAAGGTTTTTCCTGCTGGTGTTCATGCTTTGGTTCTCTCTCTCTCTCTCTCTCTCTCTCTCTCTCTCTCTCTCTCTCTCTCTCTCTCTCTCTCTGAGAAACAATTTCTCTATGTGGCCCTGGATGTCCTGGAACTTGTTCTTTAGACCTGTCTGGCCTTGAACTCATAGATCTGCCTACCTCTGCCTCCTAAGTGTTGGGATTAAAGGTATGTACCACCACCACCCAGCCCATTCTTTTCTGGAAGAGAGAATTACAAGAGGAAGCCTAATGCTGTAGCATCATTTGGCGCCTTTAACTTTATAAAAATAGAAGACGGAAGACCCAAGGGCCATGGGTTCTTCTTTTCCCATCGAATTCAATTTGTGATGCCCAGCAAGTCAAGGGCTTGAGGCCTGTTGCGATAAGCTGCCAAGGGGTCATATTATTTGAAGGAAAAGACTCAACTCGTCCTTTCCCAGCCCCATTAAATACTAGCAGCTTCTCATCAAATGGTAGGATTACATGTCTACCTTCCAGCCCTCTATGCTGCATTTTCTCTGGGTGTAGTTTGGACACATCTTGTTTACACTGTCACCATTACTGTGAGTTTATCTGTGTACCTTCCATGCTATGTGTGGAAATTACTGCTTCCTTGATGTTATCTGCCACCTCTGGCTTTGGCAATCTTTCCTCCTCCTCCTCTGCAGCCTTGGGGTGAGATATGAATGTTCAGCTTGGGACTGAGCACTCTACAGACTTGTTCTCTGCGTATTAAGTAGGTTGGGGGGGGTCCTATATTAATTGTCATCTTTTGCAAGGAGGAGCCTCTCTAATGAAATTGCAGGATAATCTGATAATTGTTCATTGGGAGCCATTTTAAAACTATGTACATTTAGCATAGAATCTGTGACCTACCTAGCCACAAGTTTTTGCCTGATAGTGCTAGGAATGGCTTCCAACATCTTACAGTAGGACTTTGATCAGAAAATGATTGGTTACTCCTATAACATTCATGTCATTTTTATAACAGTGGGCCAAACTTATTATACCAGTCATTGCTGCAGCTAGTAGGGCTCAGAGTTGGTAGAGATTGAGGTTTACTTTTCTCCCCCAGCAGCACTTTTAAAATTTTTTTTTAAAAAAAAATCACTTTTTTTTCCATTTTACATACCAATGCCAGTTCCCACTACCTCCCCTCCTCCCATTCCCTCCACCTCTCCCCACCCATCCACCCCCATCCACTCCCCAGAGAGAGCAAGGTACATTACTCCAAGGAAGGACCAAGGCCCTCCCCACTATATCCAGGCTGAGCAAGGTATTTATTCAAAAATAAATGGTTCCAAAAAGCGTGTACAAGCAGCAGGGACAAATCTCAGCGCCACTGCCAGTTGCCCCACAGTCTGCCCAAGCAATACAAATGTCATCCACCTTCAGAGGCTTTAGCTTCGTCCTATGCTGGTTTCTTTCCTGTCCAGCCAGAGTCGTTGATCTCTCATTAACTCAGGGAAGCTGTGTCAGTGGGGGTCCTCATCATGGTCTTGACCTCTTTGCTCATATTCTCATTCTCACACTCTTCAACCGAACTTTTGGAAGCTCAGCCCAGTTCTCTACTGCGAGTCTCTGTCCCTGTCTCTGTCAGTTGTGGAATGAAGTTTCTATGGTGACATTTAAGATAGTCATCAGTCTGAGTACAGGCAAGGCCACTTCGGGCACCCTCTCCACCATTGCTTAGGGTCTTAGCTAGGGTGGTCCTTGTGGATTCCTGGGAATTTCTCTAGTGCCAGGTTTCTTGCTAGCCCCATGATGACCTCCTCAATCAAAATATCTCTTTCCTTGCTCTCAGTCTCTGTCCCTCCCCATCTCAACTATCCTGTTCCTTCAAGTTCTCTCCTCCTCCTCTTCTGCCTTCCTTTCTTCCACACCGCCATGCTTCCAATTTGCCAGAGGGTCTTCTCTATTTCCCCTTCCCAAGGGGATCTATATATGTTTCTCTTAGGGTGCACCTTGTTACCTAGCTTCTCTAGGGTCGTGGACTATAGATAGGCTCATTACCCATTGCTTTACAGCTAGTATCCACTTGTGAATGAGTATATGCCATGTTCATCTTTCTGGGTTTGGGTAACCTCACTCAGGATGATTTTTTTTTTCTAGTTCCATCCATTTGTGTGCAAATTTCAAGATGTCATTTTTTTTTTACCACTGAGTAGTACTCTAATGTGTACATGTGCTACATTTTCTTTACCCATTCTTCGATTGAGGGGCATATAGGTTGTTTTCAGGTTATAGATATTACAAATAATGCTGCTCTGAACATAGTTGAACAAATGTCCTTGTAGTATGATTGAACATCCTTTGGGTATATGCCCAAGAGTGTTATTGCTCGGTCCTGAGGTAGCTTGATTCCCAATTTTCTGAGATATTGATTGCCAATGTGGTTGTACAAATTTGCATTCCCACCAGTAATGGAAGAGTGTTCCCCTTACTTCACATCCTCTCCAGCATAAGTTATCACTGAAGTTTTTGATCTTAGCCATTTTGACAGGTATAAGATGATATCTCAGATTCTTTTTGATTTGAATTTCCCTGATGGCTAAGTATGTTGAACATTTCCCTAAATATTTTTTGTTATTTGAGATTCTTATTTTGAAAATTCTCTGTTTAGAGCTGTATCCCATTTTAAATTGGATTATTTTAATTTTGGTGTTTAATTTCTTGAGTTCCTTATATATTTTAGAAATCAGTCTTCTGTCTGATGTGGGATTGATAAAGATCTTTTCCCAGTCAGTAGGCTGCCTTTTTGTCTCATTGACTGTGTCCTTTGCTTTATAGAAGCTTCTCAGTTTCAGGAGGTTTCATTTATTTATTGTTGCTCTCAGTGTCTGTGCTACTGGCATTATATTTAAGAAGTGGTCTCCTGTGCCCATGCATTGAAGGCTACTTCCCACTTTCTCTTCTGTTGTGTTTATGTGGTAAGATTATCTTTTATTTTCTTTTTCTTTTTCCTTTTGTCTTTTGAGACAAGGTTTCTCTGTATATTTGGTGCCTGACCTGGAACTAGCTCTTGTAGACCAGGCTGGCCTCAAACTCACAGAGATCCGCCTGCCTCTGCCTCCCAAGTGCTAGGATTAAAGGTGTGCACCACCACTGCCCGGCCCCATGTGGTAAGATTAATATTGAGGTTTTTAATCCATCTGGACTTGAGTTTTGTGCATGGGAATAGATATGGATCTATTTACATTCTTCTACATATTGACATCAACTTATGCCAACACCATTTGTTAAAGGTGCTTTCTTTCTTTTTTCCATTGTATAAATTTAGCTTCTTTGTCAAAAATCAGGTGTTTATAAGTATGTGGATTAATATTCAGGTCTTTGGTTCAGTTCCATTGGTCAACCTGTCTGTTAAGTAAAGCTTTGCTGGGTATAGTAGTCTTGGCTGCATCTGTGGTCTCTTGGTATCTGCAACACATCTGCCCAGGACCTTCTGGCTTTCATGATTTTCATTGAGAAGTTGGGTATAATTCTGATAGGTCTGCCTTTATATGTTACTTGACCTTTTTCCTTTGCAGCTCTTATAATTCTTTCTTTATTATGTATATTTCACATTTTGATTATTATATGACAGGGGGATTTTTTTTTTTAGTCCAGTCTATTTGGTGCTCTATAAGCTTCTTGTACCCTCATAGGGATATTCTTCTTTAGGTTGGGAAAGTTTTCTTCTATTATTTTGTTAAATATATTTTCTGTGCCTTTGAGATAGATTTCTTTTCCTTCTTTTATCTCTCTTCTTCTTAGGATTGGTCTTTTCATAGTGTCCCAGATTTCCTGGATGTTTTGTGTTAAGAATTTGTTGGATTTAATGTTTTCTTTGACCAATAAATCTGTTTCTTCTATAGTTTCTTTAACACTTGAGATTCTCTCTTCCATCTCTTGTAGTCTGTTGATTATGCTTGCCTCTGTAGTTCCTGTTCATTTACCCAGATTTTCTATTTTCAGAGTTTTCTAAGTTTGTGTTTTCTTTATTGCCTCTATTTCAGTCTTCAAGTCTTGAACTGTTTGCTTCACCTGTTTGACTTTTTTCTTGTTTTTTTTTGGGGGGGGGTTCTTTAAGAGATTTATTGATTTCTTCCAATTTTTTGTTTATCTTTTCCCCCATTTCTTTAAGGAAATTTTTCATTTCCTCTTTAAAGGTCTTTATCATCTTCATAAAGTTACATCTAAAATCGTTTTCTTCTGCTTCTTTGGGTTAGAATGATCCAGTCTTCCTCTTGTATGACCACTGTGTTCTGGTGTTGCCATGTTGCTTTTTAGGTTGTTGAATGAGTTTTTGCATTGGTGCCTACCCTTCTCTTCCTCCAATTGGTGATGGCAGTGTTTTTGCTTCTTGGTTCAATCTTTGCAGTTGCTCTCTGTGTCTTTGGGAGCTGTTCTTGGTCTGCTCCGTACTGTCACTGACTCAGGGAGCCTTTGAGGTCTCCCTTGGCCTGCTCTCTTAGTCCACTCTCTTGGTCTGCTCTCTTGGTTCCCTTTCTTGATCCACTCTGTGCAATCACAGCATGTGCTTCACAGTTCCTCTCTCGGTCCTCTCTTTGTCATCATAGCCTGTGCTTCAGAGTTTCTCTGAGGTGGTGGAGGATAGGAGGGCTTGAGAGCAGAGTGGGACTTGTAGCTAATGGAGTCCGATCCATGGGGTGGCGGTGTTGGAGTAGCCTACCTGCAGAAGGCTTGCCTGCTGGCTGGATAGAGAAACTGAAGCAGGTGGGGGAGGGGTCGGTCCTGGGTTTTGTCCTGGCATGGAGGGCCTAGAGAGTGGGTTGACCTGCTGAGCAGGTGATTCCTTACCTCTTGTTCCTCTCTGTGTAGATGCAGCTTGTGTTTCAGAGTTCCTCTGAGGTCATAGAGGATAGGAGGGTTTGGGGACAGAGTGGGACTTACAGCTTGCAGGATCCAATCAATGGAGATGGGGTGTTGGAGCAGCCTATCTGCAGGAAACTTGCCTGCTGGCTGGATAGAGAAGCTGAAGCAAGTCTCCAGCAGCATTTTTTTTAATAAAATTATTTCAAAAGCAAGTTGACTGAAAAACAGCGTGATCATGATATTACATTACCAGCATCTTTGCACTTATTAATTTACCATGCCTCTTAATTGGTAAGTAAGGCAACCAAAAAATGATCTGCCTCAAATCTGTTTAGCTATTCTCTGTGAAGTTCCCCATTTCCCAGTGATCTATTTTTCAGATCCTAGAGGTGAAGAAAAGAGATGATTTCATGTCCATCTTTCTTAAGAACTAATGTTTGTCAGATAAGCCTGCTTATTTCTCAGAGGATGGTCATGAGAGCACCAAGGACCTATTGTTTCTTGGATACGTTTGAGCATATCAAAAAGATACCAACTTCATTCCTACCTCAGTGTGCTCTGGGTAAATATTGTGCTAAGGAACTAGCGCAGGTCATGGCAAAAAAGAGCAAGGAGATTTTTGCAGGCAATGCTGCTGTCTATAGAGCTGGCTTCTCCACCCCCTGCAGGGCTGCATATAAACCTCTCTCTTATGAGGACCGTCTGGTTCTAATCATCTGACTTCCTCTCAGTGGAGCGCTCATGTGCACTGTAAATGCTGTATGAATCCGTGTGTGCCTAAGGTTCTTTGCAAGAGCCTGCCTTGTTTTAAGGTGTCTTTCTTCTGTGCACCCCACTGTGATACTGTAAAGAGCAGAGGGAAGGATTCTGAGCCAGGTAGATGTGTTTAATTCCCACTCAATCACCTTTCCTTCTTCTATCTGGATTCCAAATTTCCTTGAACTTCTCTGCTCATTGGTAACAAGAAAAAGTTACCAA
Organism: Microtus ochrogaster; assembly: GCF_000317375.1. Lineage (NCBI taxonomy): Eukaryota > Metazoa > Chordata > Mammalia > Rodentia > Cricetidae > Microtus > Microtus ochrogaster. The sequence goes on from NC_022020.1 coordinate 28,340,890, forward strand.
AGTGGAAAAGGCTTAGAAGAGAGTTGACACACAATAAACACTCAATAAAACCCGTCCTGAGACTCTACATCATAGTCTGGTGGGCGAACTAAAAACTGGTTAGAGTAATAATATTCCCAGGATTTAGGAAAGCTGTGTCAGTTGGAATAATGTCATTTCTCCTAACATGTGGGGGAAAACATCAGGGGAAAATCTATATACCTTCACAGCCCTTAGGTATCTATTCTCTGTGTTAGCACTTAGTAAGACAACCTCATTCTCAAACTCTAAAATAATTTTATCTCTTTGGAATAATTTCATAATTTATTTTTATTCTTTGAAATTCTTATGTTTGTGTAAATGTATCTTGACATATCTATCCCTCACCTTCCTTCAACTTCACATCACATCTTCCCTTCTTTCCCATGATTATACACGCACACACACACACACACACACACACACACTCACACACTCACACACTCACACACTGAGTCCAGTAGGGTAGTCTACTGGAGCATGGGGAACCTATCAATGGCCTTAAACCCACCCACCCCCCAAAAAAGTGACTCTCCCATCCCTCAGCAACCTGAACTGCTACAAGCTCCTCAGCTAGAGGTGTGGCCTTGGAATTCCCTCCCATTCCATGCTCGAATTTTCAACTGACTTGATCTCGTGCAGGTCTTTTGCCAGTGTCCCACAGTTGCTGTAAATTTATCTGTATAAAAGTTATGACATGTCCGGAGGATAGCATTTCATAGCTTTCATTTTTTTTAAACAAATCTGATAGCTAATCTTGACTACATTTGAGATCATCTCCAACCCAAGTTGTCAGGTGGATGTGCCTATGAAGGGTCTTCTTGATCAGATCATTTGAGGTGCGAAGACCCATTTTAAATCTGGGCAGCACCTTCTGGTGGCAGGCCACATAAAGGGCATGGAAGAAGAAAGCTTTTGCTTTTTGCCTGTGTAACCTTACTCCAGCTAAGCAAACCCATCTATCCTCATGCTGAACTCTTTCTTGTCTTGTCTTCAGCCTTATAACACAGAGTAAAGGCCAACAACTTTCTCAGACTCCTCTACGACTCCAGCACTACATTGGGACTGAGGAAACCATCTAGACTCTTAGTCTAAGCAATGACCAGATCCTTGGCTTTTCAACATAAGAAAACACTACTTCGATGTTTTGGCATCCAGGGGTTAACAGAAATTAGTCCCTCTTTTCTAAAGATTTGGCATTCTGTTCAAGATTTTCTGCTGCCAAGTGCTAAAATATGGTGGATTGTCATAGACATGCAGCTGCACAAATAGTGACAGTCATTACTGCTTCATTCTATGCAACATTGTTCATTTGAACATAATTTTTGACAACTTAAGATATCATATATATTAAGGTCCCCATAACGCCTCCATACTTTCTTATCCTCTCCCCGCCAACCTCTTTCCTTCCTTCTCCCAATTCTCCATCTCACTCTCACATCTTCTTGTTTTGTTTTTGTTTTTGCCTTGTGACCCACTGGATTTAATTAAGACAGACTGCTTAGCCACAGGCAGAAAGCTATCCACTGGAACCCGAGTTACTCAGTACATGACTGAAGAAAGTTGCTTCCTCTTGCCCAGCAGACCTGGGCTGCCAAAAGCTCTCCTGGTTGAATGATCAAATGTTATCAGGATCAGCTTTATGAGTTCATGCATCCTATGGCTATGCCATGTCATAATAGCATGCCCCACATGCCCAAAATACAGTGTTTCACAATCCTCCTCCATATTGTCCAAGTCTTATATTTTTTTTTCTTCCTCGTGATGTTCTGAGCCTTGGGAAGGGTAGGATAGGTGTTCTATTTAATGCTAAACATTCAAGAATCACCTTTTCTCATATCTTGATCAGCCAAAAGTCTCTGTATTAACTACCATTTGCTGAAAAGAGTAATTTCTTTGACCTAGGTTGAGGGAAGCATTTGTCTTTGGGTATAAACAAATATTTAGGACAAAGTTTGACAAGTTGTCCATTTAGCAAAATAAAGTCTTTGACCAGCTCTATAGCACTAAGTATGAACACTATCTTGCATAAAAAAAAAAAATCTTAAATCTAAAAAGAAAATAGTTGGTTAGCCCCATAACGCTAATGCCACTATTGCACATCTTGCCTGGCAAGTTCATATGTTAACAACTATGGTCCAAAGGTTGAAAAGACCATTGTTGAATTATATCTTAACTTCCTGATTAGCAACTTCCAAACTTGATGGACTGTCTGCTTTTTTTGATCATTGCCACAGTTTATATGATCTTGAGAGGTAGGTGGATATTATTGTTATATTTAACAGAAATGGCTACATATCTCCAGAAATGTTAAATATTTTGTTTAAATTCACTACAGTGACTTGTCAATTTGACTTGATTTGAGAATTCTTGTAGAATTGGAAAAGAACACTTCAGTGTAGATTTCTGAAGGCATTTCCAGAAATTAGTGGCATCTGAATAAAAACTTAAGTTGAGGAGACGTATCTTTAAAGAGTGTCAGCATCATCCAGTAGGCTGGGATATGAATAAACAAAAAAGTAGAATAGGAAACTTTTTCTACATACATACACCATGACTGAATGTAGATTCATTGCTGGCATGACCCAGTGACTCTCTAGATGGCTGTTGGACCTTCCTTCTTGGGGTGGGGCTACACGATTCACCTCTTTTTTTCTGAAACTCCTAGCTTCTTAGATTTAGTAGCTACAAGTTTTGAAGACTACTCAACATCTGATTTTACAGAACAAACTACTAAAACTCATCACACACACACACACACACACACACACACACACACTAACCATTCTATTTTAGAAAACTTTTACTAATATAGACACAAAACCATTATGGGGGCAAAACCAAGTTTGAAACCTGTATTTTAGAACCTAACTTCATTCTCAAATGCTTTCATTTCACATTAAAATATCATTATAAAACAGAAATAAACACCCTCAGGTCATTCCTTAAAAGGAAAAGAGCAAGGCCAGGGCAGTCTCAGGTAGGGAAAGGGTGGTAGTAACTGATCCTGTTTATTTTTCTGTATCAGCCAGAAAGGGATAACCCAATACAACTCTGTCTTTTCAGTGTTCTACCTTTATTTATGGTGCTGAGCTGTGGACTCAGGCCCTATATATTCCAGGAACATGCTCTATAGCTGAACTGTATTCTCAGCCCTGATCACAGAAAGCTAAGAATGCTCAACAATCTGACATTGCTTAACTGCCCCCAAACACAGTAGCTTAAAACAGTCTTTTCAATTTGGTAATGATTTTATAGGATAGACATTTGGGATAAGTGTGGCTGAGTGGTTTGCTTCTGAGCTACTGTTTGTCCAATAGGACAGCTGGGTCTGTAGGACCCACTTTAAAAAGGGCATCTTCATCTACTTTACTGTAGTTTCTATGCTCGTTGGGGCCTTCTCTCTCCATATCTGTTCTGGTTTGTTCTATGTCAACTTGATGCAAACTAGAGTTGTTTGGAAAGAGAGAACCTCAATTTAAAAAGATGCTTCTACCAGACTGGTCTGTGGGGGCATTATCTTGACTGATGATTGATTTAGAAGGGCCCTGCTCACCATGGGCTATTTCATTCTTGGAAGGTGGTCCTGAATGTTGCAAGAAAGCAGACCGAGCAAGCTGTCAGGAGCAAACCAGTAAGCAACACCAACTCCTTCATGACTACTTCTTCAGTTGCTGCCTTGAGTTCCTGGCCTGACCTCCTTTGATGATCGACTGTGATGTGGAATTGTAAGCTTAAATGAACACTTTCCTCTCCATGTTGCTTTTGGACATGGTGTTTTATCACAGTAATAAAAACCATAACTAAGATACCATCTCATTGTATTGTCTTAGCCTTCAGGTATCTTCATAAGATATGGAGGCTTGAGCCTCTTATAACAGGGCATATAGAATACACGTTCTTGCCGACTTCTCTTATAATGACTGTCTTAAAAGCAAGTATTCCAAGAAACCCGGAAAAACAGCTATGAAAATTTCTAGTATCTGTCTTTACCAGCATAAGAACGTCACTTTTTCTGACTTTTGTTGTTCATTCATGCCAACCCAGCCTTGGGAGGGATAAGGAAAGTGTGAACTCCATCATGAGATGGTGGGATGGCATGTGACTATAGGGAAAACAGACTCATATATACCTTATTGGAAATGGCTACCATAGACATGCACCCTTCTTAGTAGTGAACACACAGGGGAGCAGTCTGAGTTACCTGCTCATGTTTCTTATATGACAGCTTATCACAAAGGACTCTAAAAATACATAATAACCATGTACTAAACATGAGACCCTGGCTCAAATATTCTGATTCACCATTTCTTTTAAGCTTTGTAATAAGAACTAAGGTGGTTTAATGACTCACGGTATCACTGATGACGTCTGGGGGAAGTTCAATTCATTACTTAAAAGCACATAGTAAGCACACCCTTTGAGACGTGATCTAGGCTTTGTGAACCATATAGGGTGTGCTTTAGCCACTCATTGAGAAACTGGATTCATAGGTGGGAGGGATGTCAGGCACATTTGAGGAAGTTGGTGGGCTGGGCATAAAAAGGTAGAAAAGCAGGAGTTGGTCTATTGGATGTTCAAGGAATATGAGGACCTCAGGTAGAGACCTTGGGAAGAGAAATCCAGGTAGCCATGGAATCCAGGCAGAGGACCATTATCTACTGAAACAGGAAGTCAGGCAGCCCGTGGCCACCAGTGGCTGCCTGTGTTGTCTGAGCTTAGCATCTCAGTTGTTTGCCAATCTTTAACTAAGAAAGACTAAGAGTTTACGTCAGTAATCTCAGCTCCAGAACTCTTCAGAGAAGCTTCAGAGAAGCACAACTTTGAATGAGGAAACCTCAGTTCTCCATTTTCTTAGAACTGACAGCATTCGGGAGTTCTTGCCTGGTGAGATTATTTCTAAACTAACTCTCTGTTTGGTCCAAACAGAAGATAGAATAAACCATGTCATTGGTGGGAATCTGATCATCTGACCTCTTCTACGCTACTTTAGTGAAGCAGAATGGTTAAGGACAATGGCTTCAGAGGCATGTTGACCTGAGGTCAAGTGTAACCCCACAGATTACTCAGTAACCTTGGATGAATCACTTACCTCTTGAAGCCCTGCTTAATTCAACTTTAAAACTGGAAGAACAATACTCAGAAGGGAAGGCAGGGGTCAAAGGTGCTTGTTTAGTGTCTGCTTGGGACCTAGGGTATGGCAAGTGTTCAATGCATGTAAGCTATCTTATACTGGGCTTTAGATTCCTCAACACCTTATCTACCCTCAGGGTTGTGTTTATTACATTGTACAGGGTTAGGACGAGCAGTCAGCGAATTCTACAACTATCAGCGAGACACATATCTCTCTAAACACTTGATCTTCTGACTAGCAGTGAGATGTTGGAGTCAAAACCTTACTTACAATGAAAGCATTATACTACTTCTTTCTAGAAGTTAGTACAAAGGTTAATCAATAATAAATTATACAACACTGCAAATCACACATATGACCGTCATAGAGTAAAGAGTCTTTGTCTGTTTTCTATTGTTATTACATACTCAAGTGTTTGTTGAGCAGCTTCTATATGGCAGGCGCTGCCTAGGCCTTGGGACGGTCCCTGCAAGAACCACTCCTGGAAGTTGTCCAAGAGTTGTTTCTTTATTTTTCAGCTCCTGGTTAAAAGTATTGGCAAAGTACATGCTGTCTGTCCACACATGTGGTCATGGCAAACCCAAGTTAATGGGTCAACACAACCTGGACCAGGTCGGGATGATGACCCTAGTTAGAGTGAATGTCGGGGAGTGACTTTTTATGCAATACTAATGCGTGGTGAGAGTTTGCCCATCTGCTTTCAAGCAATTGGGTAGGACCCAACTCAAACGATGTGCTTTTCCCTTAAGATTTGTGGCTCCCACTCTTTTGAAGGAGGTCCAAGTTCAGTTACTGGAGGCTTGGAAAACAGAAGTTTGAAGGAATCATTGATTACCAAGTCATCCTTATTTTCAACTGCTTCCTGCAGGAAAACCAGGTCTAAAATTGTTGACCTTTAGAGAAAAAGTGTGGGAGGCAAAGATTCATGTAAGGTAGCAGTCAAATGGCATTAGCATGTTTATTTTAGTTTCAAGTCACAGGCTGGTATGGTCATTGTCTTTCCTTGAACACTGTTTGCTGACAGAAACTGCAAATGGGTAAATGAAGTTCAGATACCCAGGGCATCTGTGTACCCTGGCTCATGGGAGCTCTTTAGCTTGTTGCCCACAGTAAACATTAAGCAGAAAGGCAAGAACAGATGGCCTTGGGGTTCCTTTGAATTTCAATGCTTTCTATAAGCAAAGGAAAAGTCTGAATTAAGAGGCATTGCTTATTTATCAACAGTGAAGACTTCACCTTGATGTGAGTGATGGGAAGCAAGTGATTAATTGTTAAGTTGCTGGCAACTAAGTCCTGATGTCATTGTGTGAGGCGGTAAGCAAAGAAGCCAAAGGAAACTCCAAAGTAGGCACATGGCACAGAACAGGCAAATGCACTGACTGATGGTTAACCTCTAATTGAAGGCAGTATGTCTTTCAGACATGTCTTTCAGACATACTTTCAGACATGAAGTAGACTATAATTGAGTCAACCCTATTTCCCTAAATAACCTTTCCTAGATTCCCTTCAATACACTTAGCACCACTGCTTCTCATTCTTTTCTCCACCTTCTAGAAACACATGAACTCAGATGAATCTCACCTGCCTTCTCTAGGCTTACAAGTGAGCTGATGTTTGTTACCAGCTAAGCCTGCAAGAGAACATGTTTTCCCTTTAATGTATATTATTCTTCCACTAGGCCCACAGTGCCATTCAGCACCCACCCTGCTTCTCCAGGTTGTTTTTGACTTCCCCTAACCTGTATATTCAGAATACTGTGCTGGACTTCATCCCATCTCCTCATGCCTCACTCATTCTTGTACTATCAAAGAGCTCCCTCACGCTGCATTGAAAAATCAGAAACCACCACCACCAAGTTCCAATATATCCCACCCTAAAATCAACAGAACCAAAACCTTTTCTTGGCCCATGTATTCTTCTAGATATGATCCTATCTCTCTATTTTCTTTCATGCTGGGATCCCCAAAAGTGTTGTGTACATTATCTGCTAACACTCCCTGACTTTCAGCTCCCTCTTATTAATTGATAACATGCCACTTAAGCTGTTTACCAAAATTTTTAGCGACTTTCATTTGACCAAAGCAGTATCTTTATCACAGTTGATGTTAGTATTGTCAAACAATGTCATTCAGCATGACATTGTTTCTATTTAAATATGCTTTCTCCTCTTGGCTTTCATGATGTTGTCATTTCTTGGCTTGTCTTCTTTTCCATAAGCTGTGTTTTCTCAGCTTTCATTGCAATTGACTCTTATTGCATGCATAAGCTCATGGTCCCGAGAGCTTGGTCCTCTATGTCTGTATGTTCAATCTGTGTGTGTGTGTGTGTGTGTGTGTGTGTGTGTGTGTGTGTGTCATGTCTTTATTAGTTCCCATTGATTTGATTTAAATATCATGTTTATGCAAATTATATCCAAATGTATATATTCATTCTAAATACTCATCTTGGCTTCATTATTTTTGTTCACTTTTGTGTCCCACAGGAATCTTGGATTTAATTAGCCAGATGGAATTTTTCATTTTTTTCCATTTTCCATTTGTTTCTATCCTCACTTGGTCATCAACATGTCATCAAGCTGTATCCAGGTGGTCATCAACACGTCATCAGACTGTACCATTATCTACATATATGATTTTAACCCGTGTCCAGGTGATCATCTTCCCTTCACATATCCAGCCCATTTGAAGTCTGGACAATTTCATCTCTCAGAAAAACTTTCATCTGTCCACCAAGGCCATCTCAGTTGACACTATGCAGTTTAAAAACATAAATTCTCATTTGGATAACTTCATCCTCTGGCTCTTTCTTTAATCATTCTCCATGCAGCATAAAAATCGACCCTAAAATAAAACCATCCAGTTACAAGCAACAGAAGTCACAGCTTTTCTTCTCCCCATTCTCTTCTTCCAGGCATCTTATACAACTTCCCTCCTCAGCTACTGTGCCACGACCATGCTGGTAAGAGGACTTCAAAAATGCCAAGCTCTCCACAACCATATGGTTTTGCCCACGCTCTTCCCTAAAGCTTTACTTCTCTCAATCAGTTCTCTTCTCTTAGGTTTCAGTTTAAAAGCTGCCTTCTTGAAGAAGCCTTTCCAGGCCACTCTTCCATAGGCAAAATCCACAACCTCCATTCCAGCCTCTTACTTGTGTCCTTCATGAGTCTTTGTGAGGTAAAGGAAACCCCATAGCAACATGGACCACATTTCCCTCCACACTATTGTGTATGTCAGCATTTAGTCAAAGCCCAAAACAAAACTGATGAATACCATCTTTTTGAAACAAAAGTGGAAGTTATTTGGGGATCTAACCTACACTGTCAGGAATTGGAATGGAAATTCCCAATGTTCTTTTGCATCCACGGCCTCATAATCACCTGAGAGAGTCTGACCATCCTCCCAACTTCCATTTAGCAAAATGATACACGGCCAGCTCACCTCAGTGCTGGTGACAATGGTGCTGAGTGGCGTGCTCATTTGTTCTGAGTCAACGGTTGTAGAGAGTTTACTTTGTGGTAGAATCTAGGCTCTGCAGTTTAAGTCGATTTTCTCATTTAAAGTTCCAAATAATTCTACCAAGCCGGTGCTATTGATCACCACCACTGCCTGCAGCATACAAGCAAGATCTCTGCACAAAATTTCAGATGGGTCCTACACTTTCTAAAAACCCACGGACTCCACTGAAAACACCTAACACCATCATAATAGTGTTCTTCAAGCTATCATATGAAATACTTTAGGATCATAAAGAAAATACAGGACTTTCCATAGCTTTATCTACAAATAGGACTTGTAGGCATTGAACACATTGATGTTTCTTGTCATGCGTAGACCTTCAGAGATCATGTAAGGAGCTTGGGAAACATTCCAAACATTAAAGAAAAAAAGAGGTTTGGAGTTAGCAATGGGACTCATGATGAATGGCTTTAATAGATGCTTTTGAAGAATATTAAAATAATATTTAATGTGAACACAAATAAATAGGAAAGCAGTGGCCACTTCTTGTCATAGTGGAGGCTCTCCATCAACATTATAAATTTACATCTCTGCTTTGGTCCAAAATGTGTGCTCCTGACTTTCTGTGTAAAAATTCTCCTCTTTTCAAAATTATTGAGAAAACACTTGAAATACAAATCTGTAGACATTCTTAGTTACACCTTTACTCTTAATGTGTATGAAAAATGCATGAGTGATTAACTTTAGATTGAATGAACATTTTGTCAATTAATTTACTAGAATTCTCAAAACTATGTACCCAAACCATGAAGACTCACTATAACTTTTTTTACTCTCAAGCTAAGAAATTGTGACATTTCACTAAATTTAATCTTCTTTAACACTCTTTTTTGAGACTCCTTTGTTGATAGCATTGGCAGAGACTGTTTATGTCTATACTCACTTTCCCATTCCTTTCTTCTTTTTAATAACAGAACTCTAATACACAACAGAGAAAATTACTACCTGGATATGGTATTTCCTGACCTCCCTTGCAGTTGTATGTTCTCATAACTGAGTTCTACCCAATGATATATCTATGCCAATACTCTGGTGTTTCTGCAAAGGCCTCTCAAATGGAGGAAGACATGCTGGCTTCCCTCTTTCCCCAGTCCTGGTGGTTCTTTTAATAATTACCTATTGTTGCACAACAATGACTCTGAAGATTTAGTGTCTTAAAACAGTGATGTTTTCTGTCTCCTATTTTCCACAGTTCAGGGATCTGGACACAGAGTAGGGAAGTCTTCTTCCTCAGGGTCTCTGCGGAGGCTATATGATGATGCTAGTGAGACTCCAGACACACTGAGCCTTCATTATGAACGTTTCTGATTCCCACATCCACTCACACTTGCATTAGTAGGGTTATTTACCACGTGGAGTGAGAGTCTGGTCTTCCTTGACACCCTCAACTCTGCCATGTGCGTCTTTCCAGCGGGCAACTGTTAACAGGACAGTTTTGTTCAGTGAAGCAGAAGGGTTAGAAAACAAGAGAGGAAAGGACCGCAAGATGGTTGTCACTAAATCATGGTTGTCATAGTCCATCACTTTTGCTGTATTCTGACCACTGAAGCAAGTGTTTGACGGGGTCCAGGCCTCCTTTTAGTATATCTTCGTGTGGACTATTTCTGGTAATGAATGTGAAGACCTGCCCTTATCTGACATGTCCCCAAATTCAAGACAACTGAAAAAAAAAATACTTATGAGTAATTGCTTTCTTCCATTTCTTAAATTTAATATCTCATTTATTTATTTATTTGTAATCTTTTGTGTATATGTATGCATGCATCACAGTGGATATGTGGAAATTGCATGACAAGTTATAGAAATCAGATCTCTCCACCATGTAGACCCAAGGATCAAATTCAGGCTTGATAAAGGCACATGCCTTCACTCATTCAACCATTCTTACCAGCCCTCTTTCATTTATTTTTAAGCTTATTTATTATATATAATTAAGATAGGATAGGCATAACCCGAGAGGAAAGGAAGTCATTAGAAAATGCCAGTGTCACTTCATTTATAGGGAAGGGGTAGAAGATGGGCTAAACAACTGGGAGAACATTCTAGAGCCATCCCAGAGGACGTGATGTAAGATTTCAAAGGCTCAAATGATGTATTATTCCATGTAATCTGTGTAAGTGAAAGAAAGGGAAGAATCTAAAGCTCCTCCTCCTCAGTGAAAGAATGATTTACCTTAAAGCCCAGAGAAACTGACTGCAGAATGACAGCAGGAGCTTTGAGAGGTGCCGAATGCTTGATGACTAGAAAATCAGCACTAAGATATGCTCCAGCTCCCTGGGCCCCTTGAACCTGGGCTCATGCACTATGTAGGTAAATGTAGCCTAATTTCTGAATGAATTAAGATGCCTTATGGGAAGATATTAAAGTACGTTATGAGTGATGACGAGTTTTAGGTTTTATTTCTAAAGTTTCTTTAGGAATGTAACACAGAGAGCACCAGTCTTGAATTTTATTTATTGCATTTATTTAATTGCTTATGGGGGGGCAGTCATAACCATAAGAATACAGATGACTGCACTGATCTCAAAAATTAAATCTGCACAAATTTTAAAATTAAAGCTTTAGAAACTACAGCAGAACCTGTGAATCATTTCACGATGAAGTGGAGAAAGACAATGGCAGCATTTTTGCCATCATTAAGGAGTTCACTAAAAGACTCTTGGGACCTCAAGGGGCACACTTTTCTGTCACCAAAACACAAAGGCACTCATTCATCTGTTGATTTTATCTGCAATGGCAGGGTTTCCTTTCCGTTTCTGAGGCAGGTTTAGATGCAAGCATATTTAGCCCATTCCTCCATCGTACTTTGTATTTTAATAACGTGTGAAGAACAAACTATCTAGAAAGCCTATTCTAGATAGCACATTGGTGAAAGAGATGTCTAGAAATGTTCCCATCATTCTCAGAGCAGCTCAGCATGGTCATGCAGTGTCTGTGAAACAATGGGCACACTGCAAACTGAGAAGCCGAGTACCTGAGCCTTATGTGACAGTGTAACAGACCATTGTAGCCACTGGACACGGCACACACACTCCTCACATCAGTCTTCCGGGATTGGTGGTTAGCAGTGGTTAGTAGACGTGATCTAGTGACTACTGCTCAGGCTCTCCTGAGGCTGAATTGGGGTCTCAACTGAACTGTGTTTTTATCTGGAGGCTCCACTGGAAATGAATATGCTCTAAGCTCTTTCTGTCAGTATGAGAAATTGCTTTTTTCTGATCATGTGTCTGGAGGCTTAGACTCTTTGCTGACTGCAAGCCACCTGCCCCCAGCTTCTCATGGTCCTCCACCTGCTCAGCAGCATCTCCAGCATGCCAATACTTCCTCCATGCTGAGAAGCATCTCTCCCTGCAGTGTCCTAGGCCAATGCCTTCGTAACCCAACAGACTTTTCCAACCACTTTGTTAGTCTTCATGATGCAGACTCACACAGGCTTTGGATACATGCCTGGGAAATGTAAGAAAACTGCAAGCCCCAGGGACAGACAGCATGCCAGTGGAAATGTACTTGTGGGTTTGTTACAAAGGCTTTTATTTTGAGTGTGAAGAATGAAAAATGGATATCATGATTTCAAGTGCACCCAGTACTGCACTCATTAGTTTATGTCGCTTTATCTTTGGGAGAGATCGAGTTTTCAGTTGTGACAGACATTAAAACAAAGACTAGAAATAGATGAAAAACAGTGTCAGAGCTTCGTTTCACTTAATTATATGGAAGTGTTAAATCAAGATGTTCTAGAACAGTGCAACTTTGTCCCATTGTATTTGTTAATAACAGTGAGGGAAGTTTTAAGGTAATGAGTGAAAAGTTCAAGGGAATGGTATGTTTTGTTCACTTCTCAGCTGGAGCTGTTCCTGTACATTTATGGCATATATTTGTAGATAATCCCCTGTGCACAGCTTTGAAAGAGTCCATATGCATATGTGGTATTGGAAATGCATACATACTTTTGTTTTCTAATTGTCCTGTGTTACAGAGTTGACTTTACTAACTTCCTTCTGTTCTCATGCCACCCTGTCTAGTGCCATAAACACTCGGGACGTGTCCAGAAGGAGATGTGACATTCTTCCAAAACATCCTCTAGACTTTCCTCATTCTAAGGAGTGTGAAATATCATACTAGAGAACTTGTATTGATTACACATGAAGGGGAACTCAATGAGATACAATATCAGAATGAATTTCACCTGTTTCTTTTTTTCAAAGATTTCTATGTGGCTGCTAAAAATTAAAGTTAGTCATGTGACTCATATTTTATTTATGGTATGGAGCTGTCTTAGTGCATTGGCAGAATGTTAGGAAGAAAAAAGATAGATTAGTTATTTGTCTTTTTGGACTAGGTGATGATGGAATTAATTCAAATGATGTGTGGGTAGGATGTGGCCTCACCAGACCTTCCTCCCCTTCCTTCTTTGGTCCCTCGGACTGTTTCTTCCTTTATTCATCAACAGGGAAAGACAAGATATTTTAAATCTCATAAAGAGTTGGAGAAAATGGTAAAAGGTTGAAGTCACTACCCCTTTGATGGTACTTTCTAGTCTCTTCACATTGCCGGGCAGCTAGTTGTACTTCCTCTGACATGGTATGAAGGGTACTTTTAATTGTCAAGTTGACAACATCTAGAAGCACCTGCATGATGGATTGTCTTAGTGTGTTAGTTGATGCAGGAAGGACCATCTTAACTGTGGGCTGGACCTGGGGGTGGGGGGGTAAAGGAAGCTGAGCACAAGCACTGATCAATAGTTCATTATTCTCTGCACTTGACTCTGGATCTGATGAAACTAGCTTCCCCATTGTTATGACCGTATCATGGAACCGTAAGATAAACAAACACATCATCCCTAAGTTTCTTCTGTCAGGGTATATTATTGCAACATTAGGAAAAGAAACTAAAACAGAGGTGATGGAGGAAGGTCATTGGCTAGTAAAGAAACTGCCTTGGCCCATTTTATTGGTTAGAACATAGGTGGGTGGAGTAAACAGAACAGAATGCTGGGAGGAAGAGGAAGTGAGCTCAGACTCGACAGCTCTGCTCTCTGGAGCAGAGACACCATTCTCCCCTCTCCCAGGCACACGCGATGAAGCTCAGACCCAGGATGGACGTAGGCTAGAATCTTTCCTGGTAAGACTGATGCTACACAGATTATTAGAGATGGGTTGATTGGGATATGAGAATTAGCCTGTAAGGGCTAGAGTTAATGGGCCAAACAGTGTTTAAAAGAATACAGTTTGTGTGTTGTTATTTCTGGTGTAAAGCTAGCCGTGTGGGAACCAGGTGGGATGAAAAGCAGGCCCGCAGCTCCTACATCACAGAGGTTTTGGATTAACAGATAAATGCCCCACTGGTATGTGTGTGTTTCTGGAAGTCTATTCATATCAATGCAATGTAATGTGGCTCTTTACTATTAATAAGACTGTACCAGGATTGAGCACAGTGAAATTGTGCCAAATACTTAAGCTATGCTTTTTTTTTTGAAAACTTACATTATAGCTCTCTTATTTTAAGCTCTATATAATTCTGTGTAGTCCTATCTTAGCTCAAGTAATTTCCTTTGCAAATTGATTTACTGCCCACTATTTTAAGGAATATATAATCTTCACATTTCTTCCAAGTCTCAGAAAGGAGGACTTCTCACAGAGGCTCCTCTCCTCGGCTTGCTGCATCTGCCTTGGCCATGTCCCCACATAGCCTTTCCTCTTAGAGGCAGATCTTGCCTCCATTTTGTTTCCCTGGAACACTTGCATTTAGCTTTGATGAGATGAGGCTGCCAACTGGCTTTGCCCTGCAACTGGGCTCTTCAAACTGCTCTTTAGACTTTAGAGGTTTATAAAGTTTAGCCTAAAGAATTACAATAATGTTTAGTTGTTGACTGAAGCTTCTTGCAATTTGTCTGTTCTCAAGTCTTCTAGGGATCACAGAGCACATCTGGACTGCTGACAATTCTAATACTTACTCATAATCTCTCGTCTGGATTCCCCAAGTCCTCAAAAGACTCTTTAATTCGTTAGACATACATTGACTGAATGCTATGATTATTTCTCAGTATTGCTATAACAAAATACCATAGGCTGGGCAGCTTCAGCAGAAATTTATCTCCCCACTCTTCTGAAAGCTGGTAGTCCAAGACCCTGGCACCAGAAGGATTAGTTTCTGAACGCAAACTTTAAAGAATGCTATCAAGGCAACTGGGAGCTAGAACTTAATGTAGTACCATTCATTCATTAGGCTTAACCAACACTAAATAGACAGGATTGCATTCCTTTCTTTCTCTAATCCATACTCTATTTATTCAGCCCCAGAAACCACTTGCTTGTTAGGATTGATGGCACAAAAGCATCTTCTGTTGGGTGTCTCTCCAAAGTCACCTCTTGATGGAGGAGAGTCATCTGTTTTGTGTTGATTTCATTGGTTAAATAAAGAAACTGCCTTGGCCCTTTGATAGGACAGAAAATTAGGTAGGCAGAGTAGACAGAACAGAATGCTGGGAGAAAGAAGCCTAGTCAGGCAGTTGCCATGCTTCTCCCGCTCCAGACAGACGCAGGTTAAGATCTTTCCTGATAAGCCAGCTCGTGGTGCTACACAGAATATTAAAAATGGGTTAGATCGATATGTAAGAGCTAGCCAATAAGAGGTTAAAACTAATGGGCCAAGCAGTGTTTAAAAGAATACAGTTTCTGTGTAATTATTTCGGGTATAAAGCTAGCCGGCAGCCATGCCAGGAACATAGCCCACAGCTCCTGCTACAAACCTCTTTTTTGGCATCTGCTGTCACTCTTCCATTTCTACCCCTGACTGAAAGCTAAGCAGAACTGAAGGCAATGCCTCCTGCTATACTCCTTGTAATGCTATCCTCTGGTTAATACTGTGCATCCTACAAAAGAAAAGTTGACTGAGGACAGACAGCCTGCTTAATTTGAACGTTATCTGTGCACTTGTGTGGTGTTCTGCTGAATTTCTAAACTTGCTGAATGTCTCAATATATATCTTAATATGGAGCCTGCATTTTCATTCAGTACCAGATCTCACAAGTGATATGACTGACCTTTAAAATGGAACTGTTTATAAAGGGTCAGTTGAACCATATACCCAAAGACCTGAGCTTTCCCCAGGGCCTGGTGCGGGAAAAAAAAAAACAACAACTAAATATGATGTTTTTCCCCCACCTGAGAAACTGCTTTTTCAAAGTGCTATAAACCTGTAAACCTACTTTAGAAAAGGATTTCCTCCTAGAGAGGACATCTGCTAGTGCTTCCTGCCAACATCCATTTCCCAATTTACTTCCAGATTCCTACTAATTCTGTTCACTTGGTTTCTAGATTTAGAGAATGGACCTACTTCACCTTCTACTCTAATGAAGGGTGTGGGTCAGGCCTGGTCTACTATATGTTTTTATTCTTCAGCTAGACTGGAACTGATCCAGAAATGTGTATGTGACCCAGTGTGGGCCCAGGAAATTGGATCACAGGTCTTCCATGGGCTTTTGGGGCTTGTGATTCTGTCCTCTGCCACTGATGGAAGAGCTGGCCTCAGAGGGGCTGGTGGTCACCTGGCCTCCATGTGGTAAAGACAGAGCTAATACAGAAGAGTGTCAGCTGTATGGTATGGTAGATCCCAGTCCTAGGCACATGTATGAATCCCTGATGAAAAGCAGCTGTGTCTGCAGGCTATGACTAAGCAGTGTGCCAGTGCCTAAGAGCCAATGACATGCAGGAGCCTACTGGTGTGGGTGGGTCTTGTAATTAAGTGAGTGAACAGGGAGTGGACACCACTGTATTCCTGCTGCACAGCAGAGTGCCTGCCATGTAGTAGACATTGACTTAATGAGTGAAAGTCAACTCTGCTATGGAAGTTACTATAAGAAATAAGTGGAGCAAAATGATGGATTTCCAAAAATATGCAAATCACTTTCTCTGTTTTCAGATATCCTTCAGAGTCCTAGAAGCCATTAGCAACTAGGAAATGTGGTTCACAGAAAAACCGGTTCATGCCAACAGGTGAAGCAAGAACTGAGATAAACCTCAGGGAAATAGCTACATGTTCCCTTGATTAAAGTGACATGGAGGGTGTGACATGAAGAACGCAGTAGCAGTCTCTGCTGGAGGGACAAATGGAGTTAAAGAGGTCTTGTTATGGTCTACCTTTATTCTGCCCGGCATGCCATCATTTATGTTAAAAGGGAAATGAAGTCTCAATTATTATCTTTAAGTTTCCCTTTTAAAATGTATTACTAGAAATGGACATTTTCTCCCTAGAGTTGAGGATACGTGCTCCTTGGAGGGAGCATTAGAATAAAAGGAGTAATTGGTAAGTGATAGCGGGGGAATCTTTGGTTCACAGTCTGATCTATCCACATCTTTCTGCTGGCAAGTGTGAGAGGAAAATTCCAGAATCTCAGCAGGAATTAACCCCTTCCAAAAATTCCAAAAATTGATGCTCAACTCTCCAGCACTATGACTACCTTGGCTTGCCACCTCTTTTCCAGGGCTAGTAGATCAGCTGGCAAAGGGATTATGCCATTAGCTCTTAGACAACTGACTCAATTGGGTATATCAAATGGACACATCTGTCTGAGGGTATGTGTTGTAAATATTAGTTAAAAATGTGTTACATTTGTTTATGTTGGGGATGTTTGTTTAATGGTGCAAAGAATTGTTGCATTTCTTTATGTTGCATTTATTTAACTCTGTGAAGCTGTGTTGCTGTGCCTGTCTAAAACACCTGATTGGTCTAATAAAGATCTTAGTGGTCAATAGGTTGGCAGGAGAAAGGATAGGCAGGGCTGGCAGGTAGAACAAATAAATAGAAGAAATCTGGGAATGGATCTAGCAATGAGAAAGAGGAGGAGAGGAATAGGGGGGGCAGTCAATCAGCTACACAACCAGTCATGGGAAGAAAGATATACAGAAATAGAGAATAATAAAAGCCCAGAGGCAAAAGATAGCTGGAATAATTAAAGTTAAGAAAGATGGCAAGAAACAAATCTATCCAAGGCCAGGAATTTATAAGTAATAATAAATCTCCATGTGTATCTCTTTGGGAGCTAGGTGTCAGACCCCCAAAGAGCAAAGAGTAAAAAGAATAAAAAACAACCAAAAAGTTATGAGCTCAAATTTTCCTAAGTTTATTTTGCTCCATAGTTTTCCATTTCATAGAGCTGATGGTGTGACTCCTCATGGAGTATCTTTACTAGGGCTTACTGGGGCTGCTCTGTGTTATTTTAACTCTCATCTGTTTACATCTTACCTCCTAAGATGGGCCATGATTTCTTGGATGCTTTCATATGCCTTTCAGTATTCAAATGTTTAAAAGTTAATGACAGCCTTCATGGACACCACAAACACTTGGCACAGACGTTGTTGTCTGTCTCCTCCTTATAAGGGTTGCCCTGCTGAGGATATTGCACACCCTCCCTTTACAGCAGAGGGGAGCTTGAGTGCCCCAAATCAATTATCCCAGTCATTGCTCAGTGCACAGGACCGTTGCCAGCATGATGCTCTTCCATATCAACACGGTGCAGGAGGATTAGCCGATCACTGTAAGTAAAAGCTGACATAGAAAAACCTAGGGATGGTTTTTAGTCAAGCCCTTCAGTTTGGCTATAAGAAACCAAGGCCAACTCCTAATGACAAAATGTTTATTCAAGGTTGCTGAGAAACTGCAAGAACCCAGAAATCCTGATCCCAGAAACCTTGTTTCTGCAGGCATGCCTGGCCCCTGCATGAAAGTCATACATCGACAATGCCTTTTCATTAACTGGAGTTAAGTTTTTAAATATTCCTTTTCAAAAGCCCCCATCAGCAAATACAAAAGAGAGTTTGCATTGAGTGTGTGACGCTGGGAGGGTTTCTTTCCTTTCCCCACAGATCAAACAGATGAAAGACTGGATGTTGGGACTTGTTCCAGCCCTTGCTGAAGGGACTGAAAAGATGGGTTTTGCTCTAGGAAAGGCAGTATTGCACGTCGAAAAGAAAACAGACAACCATTTCTTTTT
The DNA here is from genome assembly GCF_000317375.1 of Microtus ochrogaster. NCBI lineage: Eukaryota > Metazoa > Chordata > Mammalia > Rodentia > Cricetidae > Microtus > Microtus ochrogaster. Next base: position 28,359,548 of record NC_022020.1, read on the forward strand.
AAGTTCAGCTAATTGTGCTCTTGAACTCCTGAGGTAGGCCATGAATATGTTGGTATATCTACAAATATCATCACTGGCTGGATGCCGACGGATGTGGAGAGTTGAGTACAGCCTCCAGTCAACACTCCTGGGTTCCTGCTCCACGCTGCATCAGTCATGTGGGCCGCAAGCTTCTGAGAACAGCAACTGTGCCTTCTTCTTGTTGCTGACTTTCTAGATATTAAATCATTCTAGATCCTTTTTCTACTCAAAGTCCTCTGGCAGCTTTAATGTAAATTCAAATACAATTAGATTTTCATATTGCATAGAGTCTATATTCATGAATTTAATCAGCTATGGACTGAAATGACTTGAAAACAATTGTATCTGCACTGGGCACATAAAGACATTTTCCTTTATCTTTTTTTAAACATTAGAGCATAATTCTTTGCATGGCTCTCATACTGCTCTAGATATTATAGACAATGTATATATGATTTAGGGAATAGAAGGTCATGTATGCAGGATCTTTGCAAACATGATGCTATGTCTTGCAGGAGTTTTGTGTGCACATGGGTTTTGGAATCTGTGTGGATTCTGAATCCAGACATCCATGGATACCAATGGAAAATTAGAAATGTAAGTTCTTTATCCCTGAGTGATTTGTCCCTGCTCACTCCTTTGCATTGCCTTACTTCATTTCCCTACACTCTCTCCTCTTTGCCTTCTGCCTGGTCCTTATATATTCACTGCTTGCCCAGAATCCCCCGCTTGCTGCACCTTCCAAAAGCGTTTGTTCCAATATCTGCAAGTAATGATTTTTTCTTTTTTATGAGGCATCTGCAAAGCACACCCTATCATATTCACTGTGTTTTATTTATTTCACAGCTCCTTTCAACACCTGCAGTTATCTTGAATATTTACTTTTATGTGACTTGAGCTATATGCTGTATGAAACTACAGATCTGATCGTGTTCATTATTATGTTCAGGTCCTAGAAGATGACCTAAGGACATGGTGGGTATTCCATAAATAGTTATTTTTTTTTTTTTTTACAGAGAAAAGAGATAGCTTTCTAGTTTCTCAAATGAGATTCTGTAACCAGGAAAGCTACCTGCACAAGGCAAAGGGAAGGGTAAACTGGTGGCTAATTATTTGTGTCTTTTAGTCTCGCAGCTACTTTGAAAGTGGTGATAGAAAAATTTTAGTCAGAGCTTGAAATATACACACCTGTTTTTGTTTGTTTTTAAAATAGAGTCTCCCTGTGTACCCTTGACTGTCCTTGAACCTGATATTCCCCCAGCATCAGCATCCTGAATGCTGAAGTTACAGGTGGGGACAGGTGAAACAGACTATTTTTAAAAGACAGTTGGGTTTACATTTAGATGCATCAATAGCACACATAAAACAATGAACAGAAATAACGAATGATTTCACACCATGTGGGTGACAGAGAGGTGATTGATGACTGTAGGGAGGCCCTCCTTAGAGGTACTCCAAGGATAAATTCACTATGTCAGCTCTGGCTGTGCTTGGGAGTGGCTATGCCACAATAATTTCCAACCCTTTTTAATTCTGAAAAAAAAAAAAGCTAAATGCTGTAGATTGACACCCTCGGATAGTTCAGTTGAATATTATAACCATCTAGGTTAGACAGGATGGCCACTTTCTCCTCTGTGCAACAATAAAAAATAATATGGAGATGGCACTGCCATTTTTAGCAGTGACTTGGAACAGAGCATTGATGGAGGAAGGTCATTGGTTACTTAAATAAAGAAGCTGCTTGCCCTGGTAGGTTAAAACATAAGATGGGAGGAGTAAACAGAGCAGAATGCTGGGCAGAAGAGGAAGTGAGGTCAGACTCGACAGCTCTCCTCTCGGGGGGCAGATGCCTCAGAGAGACATGATGCTCCTCTCTTGCGGGCAGAGGCGAGAGCTCTGCTCCCTGAGGCACACGCGATGAAGCTCCGACCCAGGATGGACGTAGGCTAGAATCTTCCCGGTAAGCGCACCTTGGGGTGCGACACACATGATTGGAAATGGGTTAGTCCAGGTGCGAGAGTTAGCCGAGAAAAGGGCTGGAGCTAAAGAGCCAAGCAGTGATTGAAAGAATGCGG
>NC_022020.1:28361783-28386748 GCF_000317375.1 Microtus ochrogaster
GGCTTCCTGTGAATTCTAAATCTTGGATTTATATCTGGCAGGTTTGGGGTTGTATCCTGTGGCCCCTTGGCTCCTTAGCATGGTCACTCATGGTGAAGTAGGCTCAAAGCAATGAGAAAGGCACAGCCCACAGAGACCATTCCCTGAAACACACAGTGGATTCTGGATATTATTTTTTCAAATGACTCTCTTCATTCTGGATGTTGCTCTGAAACTGGGTCTTACCTAAAGATCATTGGCTCACAGGCTGGTAGACATATTAGCTTGACATGGGGGAAAGTAAACAGTAGTTTCTCAGGGAACTGATGTTTCAGGCTCCAGCCTCTGTTTTGAGGGGACCATACGTACTTTTCTATTTCTAAGTTCGTGTGCCTTTCTTCTTCTGACCAATGTTCAGATGTGTTGCCGCTTTTTTTTCATAAAACATTCAAATGCAAAAGAAGGCACCAGGGAAACAGAAGCTGAGCAGAGTGGTAAGAAATTCTTTAAGAAGTTCAGGGAGGGTGAGGGAATGGGGAAAACACTGTGCTGACTGACAAGTGATGGAAAATCACTGAACCATAATAGACCTCGCTTGTATTGGCATGCGCTAGCTGAAGTGAGCAGCTGGGTAAAGCTACTGAGCATCTTATTTTGGAGTTTGGCAGTGGACCGGCCTCTATTTGTGAAGCAGACAGCTATGACAGGATTTTACAGGTCCAATGCAGAGCAAAAATGTAGTCTGTTCAGCCCAAGGGCATAAGTCTTGCAATGGACCATGGCTTTTGTAAGACACTGCTGTCACGGAGGAGACAGCTGCTGGCTCTCCTTTCTCAAGGTGGCACTGGAGGTAGTGTGAGCTTGTAGTTGTTTAGTATAGTCGGACATCTAATTTAGCAGCACGATCGGGCAGGTGCTGTGCTACATCTGATCACTTACACACACAGTGTGAATAGAGAGAGGGCTCACGGGGGGAAAGAAAAGGCTTTGCATAGTGGGTGCTCTTTCTACCTGGAATGAGTGCTTATTCTATCAAGTACTGTGCTAAATCTTCCATTGGTTCATCCTAAATAATCCTTTCCAGAACTCCCTGTGGCTGCTTCTATAATCCTCTCTCTCTTTTACCAGTGGGCAAACTGAGGCTTGGGGACGTGAAGTCATCTGCCCTGACACATAATTAGTGAATAACGGAGCCAACTCTGCAGCATGACTAAGCCCAGCCTGCCAGCCCAACCTCCGCCAAGGTCTACCGTCTGCATTAGCCTCATACAGCTCAGAAGCTCTGGAATCTCTGCACCCAATTGTGCTTTGGATAGTTTGACCCTTGGTCTCAGCGATAGCTACTTTGCTCTCACTTTCTGCCAAGTGGTGTGTAGATTGTCATGGTTTCCATTGTGCTCTCTGGTAGTTGGGCCCCTTAGAGTTTGTTAGTGATGACTGTGATTATTCTTCTTCACTGTGGGAAACTGCTTGTGGAAATAAAATAATTCACAGAAGGGGGAAAAAGAAGAATGGCCGATTTCCCCTCCCTCGTCTTAGGAGGACAATTAGTGTCGTGTGCCTGGTGGAGAGGATGAAGCCGATGGAAATATCATTCCTCTCTCCCTTCCATAAGTAGGGACCAAATGTCCAACCCTCAATGAAACTCCCTCAATTTCTTTAGGTGCATTGATTTTTCCTTTTGGTCTTAGACATACAGGCAGGGAAAATATAAACTTTGGGTTTCATGTTGTACTAGTTCCTTTCCTCATGCTGTGACAAGAATAACCTGGCACAAACCCCAAGGAAGGAGAGGGGCATTTTGGCTTACAGTTTGAGGTTACAGTCCATCGTGGCAGTGACGTCACATGGCAGAAGCTACAGGCAGTTGCATCTGTAGCCAGGCGGTGGTGGCACATGCCTTTAATCCCTGCACTCAGGGAGGCAGAGGCAGGTGGATCTCTGTGAGTTCGGAGCCAGCCTGGTCTACAGAGTGAGTTCCAGGACAGTAAGAGCTACACAGAGAAATTCTGCCTCAAAAAAAATCAAAATAAATAAATGAAATAAAAGAAAATAAATTGAATCTGAAGTAGAGGGTGATGAATTCTTATGCCTGGCTGGATTTCTCTTTTTAAATTTAGGCTAGGAACTTCATCCCATGGAGCAGTGCCGTTTTGGGAGCTGTGAACCCCCAGATCCTGAATTACTTGTAAACAACTTGTTTTCCTCTGCTCTGAGCAGCCTACAGCTGCTCTGAGCACGAGACCCTGATGGCAGGAGAGTGGTTTCTGGTGGGTTTGGCTGGGGCATGGCTATCAGTTAAGGATCCCTATATAAGCTGCCCCTGGACACAATAAAGGGGGCATTCTTGGGACATTCCTGTTTCAAGGATGACCTGTGCCTCTGTCCGTGAGTCTTTGTGTGTTTCAGTCTCCAGCCCCTTGCCCCACTCATGAATTGTAGGGTTGCGCATAGAGCGCAGACAGGCATGGTACTCTACAGAGCCGCCCAGAGTTATAGTGGGTTTTTCCATTTTAATAAATTTTTCTAGATAATCCATCACAGTCTTGTCCAAAAATTTGTCTTTCACATTATTATTAATGTTAAATCAACAATTACTATTACGTCACACATGCTTACCTGGTTTAATTTACCATTCTGTTTAATTACAGAAATGGGCAATAAATCACAGTTTTATAAGCAGTGTCTTCATCTTTGCCACCAAAGGAATCTCACATTTTCAGACCATCTTGAAAATATTGGTTCTTTTAAATTTAAAATCATGAAAATTATTTGTGATGGCTGCTACCCAGACTTTATGATAATCACCAGAACCACTATTAGATTTTATGTGCACAGATCTTATTTGTTTCTGTGTGCTATTGTTACAGTGAAAATATTTTTATAATTGTGTTTAAATATAATTGGTTTCCTTTCAAAATATTATCCTTAATTTCATCACACACACCAGACACACACACACACACACACTTTTACTGAAAAGAGGTTAGTAGGCATAACCAGAGACTCAAAGAAATGCATTCATTAAAACAAAACAAAAATTTAAAAATAAAACAAAAAGGCTAACAAAACTCAAAAGAAGAAAAAGAAATGGAATGGGCAGCTGCCTGATTTAGAAATATTTTACAAGTATCATCGCTTAACCTGTAGTCTGTTACTTGGGGCAGAACAAGAGCTGGTATTGTTTTATTGCCCAAAGTGAGAGAAAAGGAGACATCACAATTTGAGGACATTTTCCAGGGCAAATGTGCTATTGAGTGAGTGCTCATTGTGGATTCTTTGTTGTCAGATCAGCACCACTTTTCTCTGTCTCTTCTTTCTGCACCCCTAGGAGAAAGGCTGGGGGTTAATGGGTTCTTCTGTCCCCTGGAAAGGATGGCTCCAGGAAAGGTCCTATCAAGAAAAGCCCCCAAGAGCTCTAGCCATAAGTGAGGGGGAAATTCTTAGCCCTTCTAAGCAATAATAAACAGGCTCAGTGCAGGGAGTTGTCTGGACTTGAGTTTCATGGCTTTGGCTTTGGTGAACTAAAATGTGATTTCTTCCGTTAGATACAGTTGGCTACTGTTTGTCTCATTTCTGTGGCTCTCTGGTCTTTGGAAAGTCATGATTTTTCCCTGCTCCTCCCATGATTTATAAGATTTAGTAAATGGGTGTGCTAAACCCCTTCCAGTTTAGAGAGGATCTTCCATCCTAAGAGAACTATATGCTTATGATAGACCAGGAAAAAAAAGAGTTTAATAGCATAACTGGGGTTCTTATAAAAGACAGGTGAGGTTATTTACAAAATTTGTAGATACTGCTAGAGAAATGAATAAGGCACAACGCCTTAGGCTAGCCCCAGTGGGGCTGCCCTAACCTTCCCAGTAGAGGGAGCTAGAGAGGATCAGCTAAGAATCCAGGGGGAGGCAGTTTCCCTATCAGAATTCCAGAGACAGAGACTCACATTGGAGCACGGGACAGAAATCTCAAGGTCCAAATCAGGAGCAGAAGGAGAGGGAGCACGAGCAAGGAACTCAGGACCGCGAGGGGTGCACCCACACACTGAGACAATGGGGATGTTCTACTGGGAACTCACCAAGACCAGCTGGCCTCGGTCTGGAAAAGCCTGGGATAAAACTGGACTCTCTGAACATAGCAGACAATGAGGACTACTGAGAACTCAAGAACAATGGCAATGGGTTTCTGATCCTACTGCACGCACTGGCTTTGTGGGAGCCTAGGCAGTTTGGATGCTCAACTTGCTAGACCTGGATGGAGGTGGGGGTTCCTTGGACTTCCCACAGGACAGGGAACCCTGATTGCTTTTCGGGCTTGGAAATGGGAGGCGGTGGCGGGGAAGAGACAGAAATCTTTAATAAATAAATAAATTTAAAAAAAAAAAAGAATTCCTCTGTGCTGCTGTAGAAACACCCCGTTTCTAGTTTCTGTGTTTTCCTTCTCTCTTATCTTCTGCTGATACCCACTCCATCTAGAAAAACCATGGCGTCGTAGCATCAAGAAGTTATTATACACTGGCATGATGAGGAGCCTGGCTTAGTGGGCAGAGGGTTGGGAAAAAGGAAGGAAGGTGGGGATGAGGCACTGAAAAAGGAATGTGCTCAATTGAAAAATATTAGCCTATAAGAACATTTAAATAAAACATTTTAATAAAATAGAATGAAAAAATAGGCTTTTCCAATCCAAAGAAAGTAATTCAAAGGTTACAGATAAGCCACTTCAAATATATTTGACATTCTCTTTCCGTTCCCTACTTTGTAGAGCTAACTGTCCCGTTGTATCCTGTATGCTCACATCTTAAAACAACAACAACAACAAAAAACCTTCACATAATATGCTCCTTGAATTTAAAATATCTGATACATTTCAATTTAGTGAATGGTGATGAGGGCTTTGATTTTGAAGCCTCTTGAAAAAGAAGAGAAGAGAGAAACTTTGCATGACTGTTAGACCTTCAGTTCTGCTGCAGTCACCTGATGGAAACTGCCCAGAGCCCAGGAATCCCAGGCGACTTCAGCTTTGATCTCTCGCCTTCAGCGCGTGCCATCCTTTGGGGTGCTTGTGCCAACATCAAACCTCGCTTTCAAGAACAGTTTTAATATGGTCGACTGGATTGTATGTTTCTGGGCATGGTTTTCCACTTCTAACACCCGCAATTAAGAACGATAATCACTTACAAGGGAATAAAGATGAGCCCAAACATTTAACACGTGTAGATATTTGGGCTACTGGGAATCAATCTGCTCATTAGAATGCTAACGAATGCAAAATATCCCCCAATTCTTAATGAATTGGTTAACTAAACAGAGAGGTTGGGGTGAGACACAAGCATGATTATTTAACATAGGAAGTCAAGACGGCTGGATGAATAGCAATTACCTAATTAAAAAAAATAAACAACATTTGAGTCTCAATTAATCCTTATTGGTAGTCCAGAAACACCCACCAGAATCTATTCCAAGCCATTGCAAGCTGAGCCTTTCCAGTTAAAACAATTTTAACACTTGCTCTCTAATATAAATCTCCTAATTAAAAATGTTCAGGATCAAGATGATACATTTAACTGGAAGAGCAAGGGCAATTAAGGGGCTAATTTGGTCAAGTGAAAGTGTATTATTCTTCTTGTTCAATTATAAAGGTTGTATGACTTGAATTCGGTGTACCGCTCTGCAAAAATAAAAGTTATTCTATTCTCAAACTATAATGAAGACTGGGACTAACAGATTAAAGAAACATAATTCTGATAAAAGTATGGAAGACTGAGTATAAAACTGTTATTCAGGCTTAGGAAAACAGAAGCAATAGGGTTGAGTCTGTGTGTGTGTCTGCCTGTCTGTCTGTCTGCCTGTCTGTCTATTTGCCTATACATGCTTCCTCTGGGAGGTTTATTTTAAGGAATTCGCTCACATGATAGTGGAGGCTGGTGACTCTTGCAGCTTCAGGGCAGGCTAGCAGCTGGGGAGCCACGGAATGGCAATGACAGTCTAAGGCAGTTTAAAGGCAAAATTCCTTATTTGTCTGGCAACCACCATCTCTTCTCATAAAACTGTCAGTTTGAGTGTTTGGGAAATATTGGTAAAATGCTTGCCACACAAACACAAGAACCTAATAATGCTAATACTGCTGTACAAAGCCAGGCATGATATTGTACATCTGTGATGACACAGGGGAGATGCTGGCTCAGTGGGCAAAAGCATCCCCTGGGCAAGTCTGAGGGCCTGAGTTCAAATCTCCTCAGCATCTATTTTAAAATCCAGGCATGGCTCAGAACTCCCTGTAACTTCAGTGCTATGGAGGGAGTGGAGACAGTGTTTCAACAGTCTCCTGGCTGCCAGCCCACCTCAAAGTTCAGTGAGAAACTCTGCCTCAAAGGAATAAGGCAAAGAGGGATAGATCAGGGAACTCGAGGATGAAAAAACAGGAGCCTGATGCACTCTTCTAGACTCCAAATAATCATGGACACCCTCCTGCCCCCAGCACACACTCTGTCGTCACTGATGGGGTGAGGCCCCACCCATATTGTGGAGGGTAACCACTTTACTAAAAATTTGTTGTTTCAGTGTTAATCACATGGCATTAGAATAATGATTGTCTATACCTGGGTATTATGGCCTGAGGAATTTGACAGAGACCTAAGGGAGTAATCAGTCCGTGATTCTGAGGAGGCCTGAGAAGTTTAAGCACCCATTTCAGCTAAGTACCCTCTCCAGCCTCCTCCCCAGTCCGACCCATAATTCTTTCAGACAATAGCCACCCTTTATCATGTTAGTGGTCTAACATTCTGCTGCTTCAGTTACCTATGCTCATCTATCTTTAGAAATACTAAATGCAAATTTTCAGAAGTATACAATTCACACATTTTGAGCTGCATTCTGTTCTGAGCAGTGAGATGAAATCCAGCAAAGGGTCCTGTTCCCTGGGAGCTGAGTGAGTCCTTTGCCCCTTGTGGACCCGCCCACCACCCAGCTCCCAAAGAAACACATGGAGCCTTATCCTTTCTTATGACTGCCCAGCCTTAGCTTGGCTTGTTTCTAACCAGCTTTCCTTAACTAATTATCATGCGGATCTTTTGCCTCTGGGCTTTTACCTTTCTGTATATCTTTCTTTCCTTCTTACTCCGTGGCTGGTTGTGTGCTGGGTGGCCGACCCCTGATGTCATCTTCTTCTTTTTTTCCTTGCTCCTGGATCTCTCTTCTCAAATTTCTCCTCCTATTTATCCTCTCTGCCTGCCAGCCCCGTGTATCCTTTCTTGTACCTAAGCTATTCCATTCTTTATTAGACCAATCAGGTGTTTTAGACAGGCAAAGTAACACAGCTTCACAGAGTTAAACAAATGCAACATAAAAAGAATGCAACACACCTCTGCATCATTAAGCAAATTTCCTACAGCATAAACAAATGTAACAAATCTTCAACATATATTCCACAATGCCCATGCATCTACATTGTATATGCTATCTGCCTGTCAGTCCATAATATCTGTCTTGAGTATCAGATTGGCTCAGTGTTGTGTGTAAGAACCCTTATCTAACTAATGACCCCAGCGCACAGCAGTAATGATACTGCAGTGCAGATGAGCCAGAGAGAAGCCCTGAGGAGCTGCTTTAAGGCAAAAGATGAAAGCTTTCAACTTAAGCAAAGAAAGAAAAATCATCTGCCTAGGTGGCTGAGAATAAACCTTCTATCTGTGAAATTATGGAGAAGGAAAAATGAACTGAGTTAGTTTTTCTATTACATCTCAGACTTTAAAAGTTAGGATTGCAGTACATGATGAAAACTTAAGAAAAGGGTATTAATTCTAAGGGTCAGCACTACCTGTGGCTTCATGGATGCCCCGAGGGGGTCTCTGAATGTGCTTCCCATACATTCTAAGATGGAGCAGTTTACAGAGACACTGGAAAACAGATGCCCAGACATCTGGAGATTATAAATTAGTTCTAATGGAGAATGGAGAAGGAAAGATAATCACAATCAACATGGAGAGCTTTAAGGCACAACAAAAGAAAATCCCCAAATTGAAAGCAAGTGCGCAGAGCAGGCAGGGGAGCAGCAGCAGCAACAGCAACAAAGTATCCTAATCAAGAGAAAGGTGGAACATCGTATCACACCTGGTACATTTCTCCATCCTCCTAAATTCAGCTGGATTCTAAGCTGCATCATGCCTGAAGATCCCTGCCACTGTCTATCACAAAGCACTAATAAATACCTTTTAGAAAATCAAAGTTTCAAATTATCATTTGGTTTGGTTTCATACTATCGTGGAGAAGGAAGTCTTAGGACAGGATGACAGTTCTCTGGATATATGGGGAAATAGTTTAGGGGCAATTCTGAAGGGGATTTTTTGAACAACGTTTTTTTTTTTTTTTCCAGATCTGTTTCTACATGTTCTCATAGACCTTGAAATGCATTCTGAAGAGGTTTCTTGTCTATGATATGGAACATGGTTTATAATACTCCCTATCTTTGGAGATTCATATTTTGCTTTTAGTAAATCTTGCTATTAAGAATCCTATGCAAATGTGTTTAACTTTAGCATTTTTCAAATCTACTTTACACTCCTATTTCTCCATGCAATGCATTTCAGCATCCCAAAAGAGAAAAATAAAGATCAAAACAAGCAAGAGGACAAACAAACAAAACCCAAAAGGGCCCACATAAAACAAACCCCAATCTCTACTGAACTGATTGGATTTAAAGTTGCTCAAATAGATTCCTTGGTGGCCAATGATATCCATCTTTCTGAGTATTCATATTAGGAAAGAGGGCTGAAGAGCCCTTGCTATTTCTTTCCATGACTCAAGTTTTAAACTGGGGGTTAAACAAGTTTGAAGATGGCACATGCCTATGGCTAACACTCAGGGGAGTCATTATACAAACTGTAAAGAGACATTCCCCCTGGGCACACAGATTACAAAAGTACCTCCACTTCTGCATTCTCTACAGCATCTGGGTCTTCTGTAGCCCCACACCTGGACCAGGTCTTGGGGCTACATTTCTTCATTCTCTGACTCTCCAGTTGGAACCTTTGTGTCCAGCATTTTAAGCAGGGCTATAATAGAGATGGTACAAAGGTGAATCCAGGCAGAGAGAGAAGACATCCTAGAGGGAGCAAAATAGGGGAACAAGTATAAACTGAAGTGCTCAGTCTTGTGTAAACTTCGATGAGCCCTGTCCAGCATCAATACATCACGATCACTGGTAACTGTGCAAGATTTGTTTCTTGTTTCTTGGAGCCTAAGACAGTTCGAGACCCAAGTTATTATTTAAAATGAGTGAGTATTTCCATGCAGTATTTTAGTAGCAGAATATATTAGATCAAAATCAATTATATTACATGCAAATTTGTTAGCACATTCATGGTGTAGGAGTTCCTTCTGTTTGTGTGTTGCTTTCATTGGTTAATGAATAAAGAAACTGCCTTGACCTAGTGGATAAGGTGGCACTTAGGCAGATGGAGAAAACAGAACTGAATGCTGGGAGGAAAAGGGGCAGAGAGGGAGAAGCCATAGATCCTCCACTGGAGATGGATGCTGGTTAGAATCTCCAGTAAGCCACTGCCACATGGCGATACACAGATTAATGGAGATGGGTTAAACTAATATGTAAGAGTTAGCCTATAAAAAATTAGAGCTAATAGCCATGCAATGTTTTAATTAATACAGTTTCTGTGTGGTCATTTCAGGTGTAAGCTAGCCTGACAGCCAAGATGAACAAGCAGCCTTTTTCCATACAACACATTCATTTACTCATTATAAAACAAACCAAGTGATCAATTTCAAAGCATACGACACTGTCCTAGTCTGAAGGGATTCCCTGGAACACACGTTTGTTATTTATTTTGCCTCTTCTAAGCTTATGTTCTAGCAGAGGAGACACTGTGTCCCATCTACTCTCACTACATTTTGTGTCAGTATTTCAATGACCCCTCCAATCTCTCTCTGTTTTTTTTTTTCTTGGCTCCTGTTTCATTGCCTCTTACAAATATTCCTTCAGGACAGCTCCATTGACCCTGAAGGAGTCAAATCAGGACTATCATGGAGGCACGGTGAGGGTGAAGGTCAGAGCTGGATGAGAGTGAGGATCAGGGATAGTGTTAGGATTAGGGTCAGGTTGGAGTTGGGTTAGGGTTAAGATATGAGGCTACAGTTGCTCTTATATAAGAGGACCATAGAAGAGGAAAGACTTGAAATTTTTATAATCGTTGAATAGAGGAGATGAGTGGTCTGAATTGAGGGTGGATTTCCAGACAAAGAACACATTTTCAAGGACTTCTGCTGTGTTATGCGTTGCCATGACTACTGGGGAGCAAAACTGAGATTGAGTAGTTTGCTAGAGTAGTCCAGGAGAAATACAGCGGTTGTTAGAATAAGAAAGAGGTTGGATTGGAAACCTATTTACAGGTTGGAGATGGGTCGGTTAAATGAGCAGCAATTAAGGAACAAGCAATAGGATAAGGAAGATGAGAGAGAAGGTACCAAGGATGATTCCCAGACACGGGATCTTGAGAACAAAATGCTGCCATTTAACAGAAAATGCAAGTGATTCTGCGGGAGAAGCATGTCATGCTGAGGAGATAACAGAGATTGGTTTGGATGTAGTGTATTTGCATAGTCTCTGAGATGTTAAGTGGAGACAGCTACTCATAGGCATAATCAGGTGTGGAATGGTACCTAGAGAAAGGATGCACAGAGAAAGGAGGGACTGGGATGTCCTTAAGGGGAAAGAGGCATCTGTAGAGGGACTGAGAACTGTAAGAATAGGAAGCAAACCCGAAATTCTTGTAACACTGCACTAAAAGAGGGGAAGCTGTTAAGAGAGGATTTTGCCTGGAGTCTAATGACAGATGTGATTTCAGGAAGGGCTGAAAATGCTCACCACACTTAGTAATTTTGAAGCCACTGTTGACTTGAGCAGATAGTCTATTCAATGGTCATTAGGACAGGATTCAGAGATCCCTGACAAAGCAGAAGTCAATTGGAGAAATGACAATTTGGCAGGATACTGCCATGAAAAGGAAGGAGAGGAAGAAAGCATTGAGCTACAGCATGCAAGGTAGCATGGGATGTGGAGTCACAGCTTCTCCACTACTGAACTGAAGAAAAGAGCTGGAGAGAATGTGGATATGATGGCATCAAATAGAGAAAGAAGAGATTGCAGAATCTAGGGGATGAAAGGTCAATGCTGTAGAAAATCACTGAAGAAGTTGAAATAGAACAGTTCATGCTAGTCTTTGGTAAGATGGTCTGTTTTCATGCAACAAAAGATAAATAGGGGAGGCTCAATGTGGATATTGTTATAATTTATGGCATGAGTGACCCTGGCAGATCACATGGCTTTTGGGGGAGACTGTGGTGCGTAAGGGGACAGACAGATATGCCATGCAGAGAGAGTATGGGTATGGAGAGTTTATTTAGTTGGTATTGGGAGGGTATAAAGGTAGGCAGGATATAGAGGGACAGAGAGAGAGAGAGGGAGAGAGAGAGGGGGGAGGGAAGAGGAGAGGAGAAGGGGGAAAGGAGGGAGGCAGGGAGCTGCCTCTTCAAATGAACAGTAGACAGGGAGAGAGAGAGAAGGGGAAGAGGGCAGAGACCAGCTTGCCTCAGTAGAAAGGGGGTAATTGGGAGTGGGTGGAGCTTCTCTCTTAAAAGGAAAGGGTACCTAGGTGACAGGGCAGGCCAACATAATTATAACTATAACAGATATGATCTGTATACCTATGAATATGAAGTAGTCATTAGCAAAGTTAAGGCCATTCTTCCTTAAAACTACATTTTTCCTAAGAAATAGGCATTAAAGATAGTCAGCTAAGAGGGGGAGCCATTCATTTCTCTCTGATTACTATTCCTCATGATGCTGACGCTCACTAGTGGCAACTAGTGCTTGCACGTGTGTATTCACAAACACTAAAAGTTTTGGCTCCATTAAGATGGCTGCTTAGTGACCCTAGGAAGTGTCTCATTGGGTCTTAGATGGACGCATTGTTCCTGTGGCCTGAGAACATTTGGTTTCATGTTGCATCGATTGAAAACTCAAAGTAAAGACTTGAAGCATTTCATTCAAAGAAGAAGAAAAGAATTCTAGTAATAAGGGGTTGAGCTTCTTCCATCCAGCTCCCCATCTTCTCTCTGCCTCATCTTTGGGTCTCATTCTCCTTAAGCATTCAGCAAAATTTACAATGCTATTTTTCATTCCTGACCTCAGAAGGTTTTCTCTGTTTGTTTTTGATTTTTCTTTTTCCTATTCAAGCCAAATACATATTCATCAAAGTACTTTTTTTTTTTGAAGTGGTGGTCCTAGGAGATTGGCAAAATGTCAATTGTTTTCAGCCTTATAAAATCCTTATAAAACACTAGCTTGAGAGAGCACTTCCTCTCCACGTAGTTTAAGACTTTTCCATTCTAACTGGGTTTATGGGTTTGAGAGCCTCAGAACTAGGTACTTTCGGAGAGAGGCTGCTGGCCTGCCTCCCCGGCAAGCAGCATATAGCCATAAGAACATCAAGATTATGTTCAAGGTGGCCGCAGTAGTGAAAAATTATCTAGATTAGGATTTCAGATTGGCCTGGAGGAATCTGGGAGGGGTAGAAACCCCCAGAATGGCTTCTGCCAATAGGGTGACAACTTCATTACATCTCTGGCTCCTTTTCTTCTGCTTCCTGTTTCCTTTCTGTTCTCAGTGAGAAGCCTTTGGGAGGAGCAGAGAGGAGGCAGAAAGCAAAGTCAATCAAATGCCTGCTGATGCCCATGCCCATCTTGTTTGTAGCAAAAGCAAAGCACAGAGTGAGGGAGATGTGTACCAGGCTTTCTTTTGGGGGCCACCAACCAGCTCTCAAATCATGACACGAAGACTTCTCATTAGTTATGAATGCTCAGCTTAGACTCATTTCTGGCTAGATCTTTGAACTTAAAATAATATGTTTCTCTTTATCTACCTTTTGCCTCAGGGCTTTTTACCTGTTCTTTCCCTCTGTATATCTTGCTTTCACTGCGTCTCCTGTCTGGTTGGTGACTACCTGGCTTCTGGCCCCAGGCATCTCTCTCCTTCTCTCCTTTCTTTACCTTTGTTCCTCTCTCCCAAGCCTAGATTTCTCCTCCTATTTATTTTGTCTGCCAGCCCCGCCTATCCTTTCTCTGCCTAGCTATGGACGGTTCATCTCCATATTAAACCAATCAGGTGCCTTAGGTGGGCATGAGGACAAACGAACACATCTTTACATAATTAAAAAAAAATACAGCACAAATATAACATATTCTTACATAGCTAAACAAGTGAAGCATAAACAAATGTAACACACCTTTACCTAGTTAAAGTAATATTCCTCAGTATAACCGAATGTAACACATCTTTGCCTAGTTAAAATAATATTTTGCAGCAAAGATATCTAACATTGTCTCAAAAGTGGAACCAGAGAGTGACTTCTTAGTTCAGTTTCCTAAAGATCAGCAATCCTCAATTTCCAGATAAGTTTCTTTTTATTTACTAAGTCTTTTCTTTTTCTTTTTGGCTCAGTGACACACAACAATAAAGTAGAGCCAACCTTTTCAATCAGTTAATTAATCATATTTATTTTTAGATTACAATTTAATTACATTTCTCCTTTCCCTTTCCTCCCTCCAAGCCCTCCCCCATACTCCTCCCCACCCTTCTTCAGATTCATAGCTTCTTTCTTTTCAGTAATCATTATTGCATGCATATATGTATTTGCATATGGATATATGTTCCTAAATATAATCTGTTGAGTCCATACAATGTTACTTGACTGTACGTTTTCAGTGCTAACCATTTGACACTAGACAACCAATAGATGTGCTCTTCCTTAGGAAAGACCACCTCTTCTGCTCCAAGCTCTTCTCGGGTGCCTGTAGGTCTTCGTGTAGGGTTGTGGCCTCAAGAGCTTTTCTTCTGTACAGTTGGATACAATAATCATTTAACTATGTCTTAAAGGGAATAAGAGATAACTTATTTTGGAGACAGTTTGAGTGACTATGACCCAGATTTAGATTACCCCAAATTCCATGTTCCTACATGGAAGCAATTTCACCAAGATTTTATAGTTTTACAGGAAAAAGAAAGTCATAAATCAAGGCAAAATGAAAGTACATTTGCAAGTCCATGAGATGCACGTGCAGTGAGATGAGGAAAACTGGATTTTTTTTTTTTTTTGGTTTTGTTTTAGTTTGGTTTGGCTTTTGTCTCAAGATGCTATCTGATGGCATTCTTAGCTTTTTGGTGTGTGGTAACTTGCTAAGTTAGTAGATTCCAAGTGGTTTATATTTATTAATCAGAAGGCATAAGTTCCTAAACAGAAATGGGTAAGCAATGGCTGTTCTTCTTGTAATACGGACGGCGGGGCTGTGTCCCCAGCACCCCAGCCACCTGGCTAGCTCATGCCCCGAAATAACAACACACAAATTGTATTAATTTAAACACTGCTTGGCCCATTCTGCTTGGCCCATTAGCTCTAGCCCTTACAGGCTAATTCTGATATCCCGATCAACCCATCTCTAATAAACTGTGTAGCTCCGGTCTTACCGGGAAGATTCTAGTCTACGTCCATCCTGGGTTGGAGCTTCATTGCGTGTGTCTGCCCGGGAGCGGGGCATGGCGTCTCTCTGAGGCATCTGCCCCCGAGAGGAGAGCTGTCGAGTCTGAGCTCACTTCCTCTTCCTCCCAGTATTCTGTTTTGTTTACTCCTCCCACCTATGTTTTAACCAATGAGGCCAAGCAGTTTCTTTATTACTTAACCAATGACCTTCCTCCATCATTTCCCCTTTTTCTGTTTAAAAAATGTAACGGTGTAAACGAATGCAGACAGATTGTAAAAATATATATACAGCTTTAATGGCGAAATAGACTTACAGAACCACTGGGAGCACGCTCGCCAAATTTATAGGCAAACATTAGCCCGAGGTGAACACGCCCCCTAAGGGGCAGGACTTATCCCTACATGTTCTGAAGGACTGTAACTAGCCAAGGATAAGGTGATTTGCCTCTGGACCTATAGTATTCCAGTCTCTCCACAGTATAGTTGGTCAAGCTGTCTTCACAGGCATAACTTCTTTATAGTTTTCTCACACAGCGCCCACTGTTGGCTAAGGATAGCATTCATTCCTGCCTCTAAGCCTCAGGAAACACTGAGGAAGCAGGCGTGGGAAGACTGTAACAGCCAGAGGATCAGGGACTTTGCTGTGAGATTTTTATCTCCTAGCAGCCTCAGAAGCTATCTCCATAAAGTCTCATCAACATGACTACTCAAACATGAGCTGAAAAAGGACAGCACCAAAGACCCAATCTTTTTCTTTTTCTTTTTTTTTTAAAAAAAACCTAATCAACTAATTAATTTTTCCCAGGCCAATTACAGTTTCCCATCCCTCCTTCCCTCCCTCTCTCCTCCCAGTTCCTCCCCTTATCCTTACCCCTACTCCTATCCATTTCATCTCCCTTCTCTTCAGAAAAGTGTAGACCTTCCACGTATATCAGCCAACCATGGGATATTAAGTTAAAGCAAGTCTAGGTACTTCCTCTCCTATTATGGCTGGACAAGTCAACCCAGCAGGAGGAAAGGGTCCCAAGAGCAGGCAACAGAATCAGAGACAGCCCCTGCTCCCGCTGTTAGGAGTCCCAGAAGAAGACCAAGCCACACAACTGCAATACACGTGCAGAAGACCCAGGTTGGTCCCACATAAGTTCTCTGGTTGGCATTTTAGTCTTCATGAGTTCCCAGGAACCCTGGTCAGTTGACTGTGTGTTTTCTCTGGTTGTCCTTGGGTTCTCTGGCTCTGATAATCCTTCCTCCCTCTCTCCCACAGGATTTCCTGAAGTCTGCCTAATTTGTGGCTGCAGGTCTCTGAATCTGCTTCCATCAGTTGCTGGGTGAAGACTCTCTGAAAAGAAAATCCTGAGCTAAGCAATGATGTATGAGAATAATAGAATATTATTAGAAATCATTTCATTGACTTTGTTTTTCTTTTTTTGTCAGTCATAGTTGGTTCTATCTTAGGTCTCTGGACTGTCCAGTTACTGTTCCTGACCCTTCAGGCATTGTAAGGGGTCGGCTCCCTCTCATAGTCTCATGTGTCTCAAGCTGAACGAGTCATTGTTTGGCCTTTCCCATAATTTCTGTGCCACCTTTGGTCCCTCATATGCAGGGCAAACTGTAGGTCAGAACTTATGTATCTTGTTTGGGGTCCCATTCCCTCCATTGGAAGCCAATAGCCCAATCTTAAAAGATGTTTCTTAGAACCTCCTTGAGAGCCAAGAATTCTGGCTAGAAATTCATTTGAGGAAGTTAACAAAACACTGACTTGCTTTAGTTAACCCAAGAACTCTGGGAACCCCAAAGACTGGAACAATGATTACATATACAGAAAGAGAAATGAAGTTCCCTGTGATGAAGCTTCTCCCAAGGGCATTCAGGAAGCTCCAGGAATGGGGAGCAGTCACGGGTGTCTCCCAGATTTGGGAAATGGTGGTCTCAAGTCCACTATGCTGGAGAGAGTTAAGGATCAGATGTGGAAAAGTTCATGAAAGGAACAACAGATCTCATTGGGTGACTTGGCCCTCCCACTGAACTCGGGACCCAAAGGACAGACAAACACAGCAGGAAGTTGCCAGACCAGGACTCAGGGTGATGTGTTCCTAAAGCCACAGCCAGGAGTCACATACACATTTCAGTCTAGCCAGCTCCCACGAGGTACTGTGACATCCCTGAGTGTTAGGGTTGTATGAAGAGTTGAAGAGTTAGTATCACATCTAGGCTCACATAGGAAGATGCTTGCCGTGATTAGCAACCCTTCGTGCAACTGTCTTTGTCATCTTTGGGTGTACTAGGAAGGAAGCTCACCAACCACTTCTTATCTGACACAGGAAATAAGTTTAATATCTTTTTCTGTTCCCTACACTAAACCCAGAACTGAATCTTTACAGAGACAAGGACAAGTTTCTGTTCTGACAGAATGCCCTCATAGCTTCACAATGCAGATAGATCGGGCAGGCAATGCTTGACTCTTATTCCTCTTTCCACACACTTCCGCTTGGCCTTTCTATATGACCCAGTTCATTTTCTATCTTCTTTTATATCTCAGAGTCTTACACATGATTGTCTCTCTGCCTGGAATGCTGGCCCCTCACTTCCCTTCCTTTTCTCCAGTCTATAGGCTAAGGCATATTCTTTTCTGAGACTTGTCACTGAAACACGCCTCCCATCCAAAGCTGGTCCTTCCCGTCTTTGGATATCACCCTTTGTGCACCACAAAAATACAACCACAGTGAGTTAAAAATACCTGCCTTTTCATGTCATGATTATATGCCTAAGAGTCCCTAGAGGCTTCACCACAAAGTTCTTAGAATTAATAAGTACTTTCAGAAAATGCTGGATGCAAAATTAATTTACAAAGATCAGTAGCTTTCCTATACACCAAAAACAAACACCTTGAGAAAGAAATAAGGTAAATCTCATTCGTAATTGCTTCAGCAAAGAACCTTTGAATTAAACCTAATCAAGGGACTGAAAGGCCTCTAAAACTAAAAACGTTAAAACACATAAAAAAAGAAATTCAAGAAGGTACTAGAAAGTGGAAAGATCACCCATGATCATGGGTCAAAAGGCTTAATGTTTTAAGATTAAGATTCCTCAAAAGCCTAATGCTGTACTTCTCAGGAATAGAGAAAGCAATCTTAAAATTCATGTGGAATCACAAAATGTCCTGGACAGACGAAACAATGCAGACAAGAAGAACAGTTCTGGAGGTATCACCATATATGACATCAAGTTATACTATGGGGCCTTAACAAACAAAATAATTTTGCATTGGTACCAGACTAGAAACACAGAGAGATGGAATAGAATACAGGGTCCAGTTACAAACCCCTGTAGCCACAACTACCTCATTTTTTTTTTTAGAAAGATGCTAAGCTATACGCTTAAGGGAAGAGCAGCTTCAATGAGTGGTGCTGGGAAAACTGTGCACACCTAGGAGAGTGAAACTAAACCCCCATTTCTCACTCTGTAGGAAAATAAAGTCCAAATGGGTCAAAGGCCTTAATGCAAGACCCACAACTCTAAAGCAGTTAGAAGGAAAGCTAAGAAAAACATAATCAGATATGGACATAGGCAAGAGCCTTCTGAAATAGAAATAATGCTGACATTGGTAGATGGACCCTCATGCAATGAAGCCACTTCTGCATCTCAAAAGAAACAGTGAGAAGTCTGCAGAGTGGGAGGGAATAATTTGCCAGATATATATGTGATAGAGGGCTGATATCTTCTATACTACATAGAGACAAAAAAATTCCAAGAAATAATGAAATAAATGGGCAAATGAATAAACAGTTCTCTAAAGATAAAATGTAAATGGCCAATAAACATAAAAATTATCAACATCGTTAACCATCAGAGAAATGAAAATTGAAACTACATTGAGATTTCTTTCACTTTGCTCCAGAGTAGGTCTGTTGTAATGGAGGCCTGAGCCCCCCCCCCCAATTACTTCATCCAATAAACAGCAGGAAGCAGTTTGGAGAAGAACTACGCCCATATTCCCAAATATTGTTTGTAAATGGTTTTTTTTTACATTTAAAGGGGGAAATGCTATAGAGATTTGAATGGTTTATTGATCTTTGTTTATTGGTACAAATTTAAGGTCAACTTTGTTATATGTATATGTCTGCTCTTGATTAAGGTATTGTGATTGTCCAGCTGTGATGGAGGAAGGTCATTGATTAAAAAAATAAAGAAACTGCTTGGCTGACCCTCATAGGTAAAAACATAGGTGGGAGGAGTAAACAGAACAGAATGCTGGGAGGAAGAGGAAGTGAGCTCAGTCTGGAGCAGAGACGTCATGCTCCCCTCTCCTGGGCAGACGCATAGCTCTGCTCTCTGAGGCACACACGATGAAGCTCTGACCCAGGATGGACGTAGGCTATTATCTCCCTGGTAAGCCACCTCGTGGGCTACAGCAGATGATTAGAAATGGGCTAGTCCAGGTGTGAGAATTAGCCTAGAAGAGGCTAGATAGAAATGGGCCAAGCAGTGTTTAAAAGTTATACTGTGTCCGTGTAATTATTTCGGGGCATAAGCTAGCAGGCCGCCAGGGTGCTGGGGACGCAGCCCCGCCACTCCTATTACTACAGAATAAGCTAGCCAGGCGGCTGGGGTGCTGGGAATGCAGCCCCGCTGCTCCTATCACTACACAGCTCATATAAAAATATAATGTATAAAATTAAGAAATATAGGTCAATAGAGAGTCATCTATAATAGTCAAGCTTGTCGTCATATTAGTTAGGTTTCCTAGATATATAGAGATATATTTCAGCTAGATAAGTATTCTTCAAGCCTTTCAAAGACTGCAGAATATGTCATTTAAAATATTTTAAGAACTTAGGACTTTTCATGACAATGAGACACATCTGCTCCTGGCAGCACCAAACTTCTTCAAGAGGATGATGGGCACCGAAGAGGCTCCTTATGGAGTCTGTTAGCCATTTGGGCAAGAAACTGCTCTTGCCTGGACTTTCTAATTGGACTTGAAGAACCTGCAGAGAAATGACTGCTGAACTTGAGTACAGGTGAGGTGGTCCTTTGGGGTTCCTGCTTCATGAAAGAGTCTACCAGACATTCTGTAGGACACAGAAAAAAAGTGACTGGCAAACTGTCAATATAGGCAGAATTGTCTTTGAAATTTCCTGCTTCGTGGAAAAGTCTGCTGGATACTATGGGGCTGTAGGCGGAAGATGGATGCGCCAACAGTACAGAAGAACTTTGGGTGACTGTCCAGGCAGCAAGAAGTCTCTGTCAAAGTTGCTTACAATTTACTTCCTGTTTACTTTGGTAATATATTAGCCTTTTGTAGTCTACCATGGAGTTGAAGAATTTATAGTTACAGGCTGGAGAGATGGCTCAGAGGTTCAGAGCATTGTCTGCTCTTCCAAAGGTTCTGAGTTCAATTCCCAGCAACCACATGGTGGCTCACAACCATCTGTAATGGGGTCTGGTGCCCTCTTCTGGCGTGCAGGCATATACACAGAATACACAAAATACACAAAATAAATAAACATTTTTTTAAAAAAGAATTTATAGTTATAGTTTTCCTCAGTTGTGACAAAAAAATCAATATTGTACCTGTAATTCTTGTTTGATAACTGTTTTATGTAATTTTACTATGTTAAAGTTAAAACCTTCCTTTTCGTTTAAACGGAAAAGGGGAGGTAATGTGGGATTCCCCTCTGTATGCTGTGAATACCATTGATTAATAAAGAGAGTGTCTTGTGCCTGCACAGGGAATAGAGGTAGGTGGGGAAAACTAAACTGAATGAAGGGAGAAAGAAAGGGAGAGTCAGAGAGAAGCCATGGAACTTCCGCCAGAAAACGACACACTGAAACTTTGCTGGTAGTCCATGACCTCGTGGTGATGCACAGATTGATGGAGATGGGTTAAACTCAGATGTAAGAGTCAGCAAATAAGAAGCTAGAGCTAATGGGCCAAGCAGTTATTTAAATAATATTGTTTCTGTGCGATTATTTTGGGTTTGAGCTGCCGAGCAGCTGAGATGAACAAGTGGTCCTTCATTATAACATAGGTCATTAAAAAAACAAGTAACAAATGCTGGCAAAAATGTTAGCAAAAGGGTTGGTACCCTTGATATTTCTCTAGTGGGAATGTAAACAACCACTGTGGAAACAGTATGGGGAACTCTCAAAGCATGAAATATAAATCTAAAATATACTCAGCTCTGAGTATTTACCTGAAAGGTTCTAGGTGATCATATCACAGACACACTTACACAATGGTGTTTACACTATTTCACAAAAACTAAGCACTGGGACCAACCATCAGCAGAGGAATGGATAAAGAAAATTTAGCATATATTCACAACGGGATTTCAGAAATAAAGAAGAATGACATCATGTACTCTGCAGGAACCTGGATGCAAATAGAACCAACCTGGATGCAAATAGAACCGATCATATTAAGCATATGAAATCAGTCTCAGAAACACAAATAATATCTATTATTATAGTCGTGGGTTCTAGTTTTACTCAAATATATAAAATCATATGTATACTTATGATAAATTGTAAACAAATCTGCCTAGGGAACAAAGAAGATCAATGGGAGGAGTAAGAATTTGAGAGAGGAGGGGTTATGGGAATATGCTTGAAGAGTCTGTGTGTAAATATATCCTTAATAACCCAGTACCATGTGGGACATATATAAACCAATTTAAATACCATCGTAAAAATCTGCTTTTTACATTGACCCTAGGCTCCTTGATTCTCGTTCAATTTTGTTTCTTTAGCATTCTTTATTGATGCTGGCCCACATTAAACAATAATTCTGAGTAAGTGACCTTCAGTGGCTAGAATTATTGAGGTCTTTCATGATAAAAGTCAAAGTTAGACAAGATCCCCAAACCCTGGATCCAGGAGGACTGAGTAGTCTTCCATTTTGTTTTCCATAAAATCAGGAGCGTGAACTTGTGAAGACTTTTGTAACGTAGATACTAACTCACCCCTCGTAGATATTTGCTATCTACAGAACAAAGTCTCACCTAAAAAATGGATTAATGTTCACACACACACATTGTTTGCACAGCTGCAAAATTGTTCGCAAGCAAGATGTTTGAGCTTCACTTTCTTTATGCAGGACATTTGGTGACCAGGTGATGACATGAAAGCTTTCATAGAGAATGTGGGGACCTGGGGTAAGCAGCATGTGCATTAAAAAATATTGTTTACAGAAATCCTTTGAAGGGTTTGTGTATTCTTTGGGATAGGGAGTGGGGAAGAACTCTTTTTGGTTTAGAAAGCCCTTTCAGCAACTGTCATGAACCAGGGGAAGTATCAGCTCACATAGCCAGAGGTCTAAACAATCAAGAATCATTCTGACCACCCGATGGACCACAAGGACAACCCCTGAGCTATTAGACAAAGTCCTATGGAGGATTCCTGAAGGCTTTTATTTCAGTTTCAACTTCTGTGTTCTCCAACTGCCTCTTGTATAGAGCACTGTGGTGGTGAAATTTAAGGGAACCTATTTTTATCCTGTTGTGTGATTTTTTTTTAAATTTTTATTCTGTTAGGCAAAGTAAGAATTCTACCAAAGGCCAACTTGGCCGACCAGCTGGTTTACTGCAGTGCCGACAAGACTACGGATGGGAGATTGCTTATTTGTAGATATAGGAACCACTTAAGGTAGCTGCATCGTCAAAAGCCTAGCCCAGCAAGAGCAGCAAAAGCTGAGGTCCTGGAGGCCTCGTGCATGCCATGTAGGCAACCTGAGAGGTCAGACAGTCTATTCTCTCCACTAGTGTGAGAGTCTCCTCCCCAGGCTATGGTGTGCTCTATAGTCCCACTCTTTAAAACTTTCCATTGTGTGCAACGTCCTTCTTTTGAACTTTTGAGACGTGTGGAATGAATGTCGTAGGTAGGGTTTCTATTGCTGTGAAGAGGCACGATGGCCACAGGAGCTCGTATAAAAGAAAACATTTAATTGAGGTGGTGGCTTACAGTTTAGAAGGTTCAGTCTGTTATCATCATGGCGGAGTGTAGGCAGACATGACGCTGACAGAGTAGCTGAGGGTCCTATATCTTGCAGGCAACAAGATGGTCTGAAAGTCATATTGAGGAAAGCTTTAGCAAAAGAAACCTCAAAGCCTGCCCCTCTAGTGACACACTTTCTCCAACGAGGCAACACCTGCTTCAATAAGGCCACAACTCCTAATAGTGCCACTTCTTTTGGGGGCCATTGTTTTCAAAGCAACACAGTGAAGAACCAAAATAGTTTAATTAAAGAGGCCAAAAGGCTGAGCACACAGAAAAATCCTGGAATCAGCTTTAGTATAGTTTGTTTCCTTATCCAGACTCTGGGGTCTTGTTAGGGAGACAGTCTTTATCTCCATGAAAACATGTTTTTGTTGAGTAACATATTGCCGTTGCTTTTGGTTGTCCACCAGAACTTGATGTTAAGACTCCAAGCTGAAGATATCACACACAATGGTCACAGGACATGGAAACATCAAGTTGGTACTGAACAAGAGATTTCTTCCGTACTGGGTAGCTTTCATAGAAATTGCTACTCAAGCTCCTAGGAGAAAAATCACCAAGAGGTCTACCCAGCTGTGAACCTGTGTGTTAGAATAATGTACCCATATGTGCAATAGTGGCATAAATGCTGTGAGAATAGCCAATCACTGTCTGAATGATTTTAAGGCCTGCTTCATAGGAGGAAACACATGTATGGTACTGTAAATCTGGCCAAGAACCCATGTTTGGGAAGCTCCCAGCTCCCAGGGACGAATCTAATTTCTATTATTTTGTTAAATTGGCATAGTAATAAAAACTGCCCTCTAAATTTCTATTTCTATAACCGTTGATTTTTCTAACTCTGACGTCATCAGAGGAGTTGTTCAGTTAATGGAAGTTAACATAGAAATTCACAGATTAACAAAATACAGTGTAACTATGAAGTGCTCAATCATAAACTTGACATCTATAAACCATATTCTCTCCACACAGCTCAGCAACTACCTTAGAGGATCGGTGGAGAGATTGCAAGAGCCAGAAGAAGTAGTGGAGAAAAGTGTTGTCCTCTGGGCACAAAAGGAGCACTGAGCTCATTTTAACTCACTGTAGCCGTGCTTGTCTACACAAGACCCATGCAAGAACTGAAGAGCTACTGCAAGGAGAAGCCAGTTTTCTTTAGTAAGAGTGTGGTACCTCCAGTAGATGGTCCCACACCTATGAATATGTGAGAAGCACAAAATGGACTCAGTGTATTATATAGGAAAAGGAGAAAATGAAGAGGAGGAGGAGGAGGAGGGGGAGGAGGAGAAGGAAGAGGTGGAGAAGGAAGAAGGGGAAGGGTTGGAGAAATGGGAGTGGATCTGGGGGAAATTAAGGGGGAGGCCTAGGGAATGAATATAGTCAAATCACAATGAATGTATGCGGTAGTTTGAATGAGATGACATAAGATGAAATGAGATGGAGTTTTCCTAGCTTTCTTTCAATATTACTTTGATGCAATAAGTCCTCACTATACCCAGATTCTTCCCTTTTTGGAATGGCAATATACATTATGTGCCATATGTTGAAAGTGTGTAATTTGATTTTTTTATGGGAGATTACAAATAAGAGATTGATTTGGGTCTCTGAAAAGACTTTGGAATTTTAAACAGTATTGAGACTTTTAAAGACCACAGGGAATTTCAAAACTGAACTAGATGCGTATTGCGTATGGGAGATGGAGTGGAATGTGGTGGTTTGAATTACATTTCCCCCACATGCAGGACCATCTGAACACTTGGGCTTAAATTGCCTGTTTGGACAGGATTGGGGAGATGTGGCCTTGCTGGAAGAAGTGTGACACTGGAGGCAAGTTTTAAAAGCTCAATGACTTGCACCAATTTGAGTTGGCTTTCTCTGTGTCCTTCCTGTGATTTGAGATATGAGCTCTCAGCTCTCAGTCCAGTTGCCATAAATGCCACCTGCTCCTCACACTACTGTGGAACTTCCCTCTCCAGAATCATAAATCCCAAATAAATTTTTCTTCTAAAAGTCTCCTTGGCTATAGGGTTTTATCACAGCAATAGGGAAATAACTATGAAACTCTTGATTCTATAATAATTCTCAATTATAATAAGTATATAAATTCTCAACACAAATGTTATAGGCTTTTAAAGATCAGAGGATGCAAGAGTTGGACTTGGATGAGAAACACCTCTGTTGTCTAGTGAAGTGAGGTTAGGGGGAGCAAGACCTAAAAACCCAAGTCAGTAGTGATGGTGTATAATATCCAAGTGCTCTAAAACGAGTTTTCTTCAGGAAAAATGTTCTAGGAGGTTGAAATCAATGTATTGTTAAGCCCTCAATGTGGCATACTGAAATTTTCAAACGTCTTCTACCTCAGTCATCGTGCATTCTGTGCAAACTTCGTAACAAATGAAAAATTCTTTGTAGTATTTTTTATGATGAAACTCTATAAAAATCAAGG
>NC_022020.1:28387338-28420772 GCF_000317375.1 Microtus ochrogaster
CCCTTAGAATCCAGCAGACTTTTCCATGAATCAGGAAATTTCAAAGACAGTTTCACCCATATTGGCAGTTTGTCAGTCACTTTCTTTTGTGCAAAACATGTGGCAGACTCGTTCATGTAGCAGAAACCCTGAAGGATCATCTCACCTTTATATAAGTTCAACAGTCATTTCTCTGCAGGTCCTGTATGTCCAGTTTATCAAGCAGTCCAGGCAAGAGCAGTTTCTTGCCCAAATGGCTAACAGACTCCATGAAAAGCCTCTTCGGTACCCATCTTCCTCTTGAAGTAGTTTGGTGCTGCCAGGAGCAGATGTGTCTCATTGTCATGAAAAGTCCTAAGTTATTAAAACATTTTAAATGCCATATTCTGATGGTCTCTGAAGAATTAAAGAATACTTATCTAACTGAAATATATCTCTATAAATCTATAAAATCTAACTAACATGACTATAAGCTTGACTATTACAGAAGAGTATATATTAATTTACATTTCTTAATTATATGTTACATTTTAAATGAGCTGGACAAACACAATACCTTGATAAAAATCAGAAATACATATACATATAACAAAATTGATCTTAAATTTGTATCAATAAACCAAGATCCATACCAATACAAATTATTCATATTTATATCATATCCCCCTTTAAATGTAAAGAAATATTTATAAACAATATTTGGGAATATGGGTGTAGTTGCTCCAAACTGCTTCCTGCTGCTTTTTGGGCAAATTGTTTTCTTTTGGGGAGTGTTAACAGCAACCTTTTGGGGAGATCTTGTTCCATATAACCATATTAGTCTAGAAGCAATCCACAGGTTCTCATCCTCTGTGGAAACAAAAGAAGAACCTCTTTTCCAAAGCCTTATAACATACTTGATGGTTTAGCTTTGCAGCCCATCCAATGAAATGTCTCTCTGTACTTAGCTCATTTACAGTCAAAAAAATTCAAAGACAACACAATAATTTACATAACCCAGACTCTCTGTTAATTTTCCATTTTTACGTGGCTTATTTTTCTTCACTCCTTTTAATCTATGACTATCCATACTGTGTTTCTTTAAAGACTTTTTTTTTTTAAAGATTTACTTCTTTCCCAAATCTCTATACTTTTTTTCTTCTCTTTCCCAAGCCTTTGTATATTTATCCGACATTGTGACCCATTTAGAGGTGTTTTATATCTGGATTTTGTCTTTATTGCATATCTGTAAGTATTTTCTGACCAGAAGCACTTCTTAAAATATTAAGCACTTAAGAATCTAAGCTGCAACATTACTAGCATACATACAGTACTTCCTGTTTGTGCTGCCCAGTTCAACAGGACAGAGCTTCTTGTGCCTCTGAGCCACGCACTGCCCTACTTCCAGGCACACAGCTGGTCCACGTTGCCACCAAGCAAGCTGCAACATGCTTCTCACAAACTCCATCCAAATATTCAGTCTCCCAAAAGAGCCAGAGTTCATGCTGGCAGCAAGGCCCAGAAAGCCTGCATTTGAAAGTGGTGAGACTGTGAGACTGGTTTTTTTTTTCTTTTTGTCACTGAGTCAAGAAAACCCCTCTTAAAGGAGCTGCAGCAAGCTGCCAGCTGAAAGAAAAAAATGCAGCTAAACTTTGTTTTCTTGTTTCTAGAGTTCCTTTCCAAGCGCTCTCAGGTTTTACATGGATTTAGTCCACCACATTGACATGCCAATTTTTTGGAAGAGGCTGCTTGTTCTATCTTAGCCCGAAAATAATCACACAGAAACTATATTATTTAAATCTCTACTTGGCCCATTAGCTCTAGCTTCTTATTGGCTATCTCTTACATATTAATTTAACCCATCTCCATTAACCTGTGTATCTCCATGTGGCAGTGGCTTACCAACAAAGTTTTGGCATGTCTGACTCTGGCAGTGGCTCCATGGCGTCTCCCCAACTCTGCCTCCTTTCTTCCAGCATTCAGCCTATCTTTCCCTGCCTACCTAAGTTCTGCCTTGCTATAGGTCCAAAACAGTTTCTTTATTCATTAATGGTAATCACAGAATACAGAGGGGACTCCCCCATCACATGAATGCATTGAAGCCTGATATTTAAAAACATACAGGGATGAAAAATAGCTTTAAAATTCAAACTAGTTCAGCATGCAGTGAGAGCAACTGTAGAGGCCTCATTGGGTCAGCTTAACTAATTCTCACTTCAAAACCTCCATGAGGCAAGCACCAATGTTATATAATCAGTTATGGAAAGAGGCACTCAAAAGCATCAAGTAACTTGGTAGAAATCACACAGCTAGTCAGTGCCCTGTGGCTGCAAAATCATTCAGTTGTTTGATGGGATATCTTTGTACCAGCTTCTCCCATCTTTCTCACTTACAAATGTGAGGCTCAGGGTCATCCCCAGGTTACACGTCCCAGAGCAGAGATTAAGCCGAAGGCTCCCTAGCCCTACAGTTCATCCTTACAAATGACTGTACCAAAGAGGTGTTTATTAACTGACTGGCACTCATGCCGTAGTCATTTGACCTTTAATTACTATTCATGGCTCAAAAGGGTATAACAACACTTCCTTTAAAGGATTGTCATAAGGGTTTCAGATTACATTGTAGAGCTTCAAGTGTTTGGCATATAATGTAATAAGTCCCCACCACTTGTCAATTACCATGATTATTCACTAAATGTTATGCCAAGCATTACACTAGACTTTTTATGTATGTTAGCTTGTTTTATTCTCACACCATTCCCATTATTTAGACACCTATACTTATTTTATGGGTATGGAAACTGAAGCTCGGAGAAGCAAAATAATTTGATAAAAACTCCACAGCTAGTTGGCATCCAAAGCTACACAATTATCCGGTCGTCTCATGGCATGGCATGACACCAGCGTGGTTTATTTTTCCTCACTTAGAAAATTCCAGCAAAAGTACAAAGACAACCAGCCGTCACATAGAGGACTGACCTCTTCTTGGTGTTTGGTGAGCTCCTGTCCTTCCAGTATCCCCTGCCTGTGCTTCATAGGTTAAAGAGTATGCATCTCTGCATCTGCAACGCTGCGTAAATAAACTTAAACCCTCAGCCTGAAGCAGAGAGGACATATGCTCATATGTGCTTGTTGAGCTCCTGAACTGTTCTCCAGAAAAACATGAAGTTGCCCCATCCGAAGCGGCTTTCCAGCTGGCCCACTGACAGGCTCAGTCACTGCACAAACCCTTCCCTTGTCCCTCTTTTTCCTGATGCTCCTCCCATGGGTGAGTTGGCACATTCATCGAGGAGCTGACAGCAGGCTCATTAGTTTAGACCATGTAGATTATTCAGACCCGGAGGTGGGGGTGCTCGTGGCGAATCTAAAAATATCTTGACAAGCTGACCATACAGGTTAAATAATCCAGATGACTTTTGAGTTATTATAGGAGAAAGAAGAAGTGGTTCTTTCATCGGGTGAACCAACCCAGAAAGTTTGGAGGACAATAGATTGCTTTACCTGGTGTGACCCATTTCTTCTTGTCTTAGCTTGGCTGTCTTAGTTTGCTTAGCCAGTGCCAAATCTCGCTTTCTCTTGGGCTGGAGTCATACTGTTTTTGTTCTGTATGAAGGCTTAAAAAATAAGTGACCAAATTTTAATGGCAGAGGGTAGCATTTGGAGCAAAGGTTCATCAGCTCTGTCGCTGATGCTTGGGAGGCAAAAATCAAGTCTCTTGTTTTGGGGAACACTGTGGCATGGGGTAATCCGCACACCCCAGGCTGCTTTTCATTTAAAGCACAGTTGATTTGCTGTGGCAGAGGCTGCTGCAAACTCCGGGCACCATAGCTGCTTACAGAATGCTTCTGCCAAGCTGCTCAGGGTGGAGAGAGTCATATTGTATTCTTTGATGGTGTACTCCTCTGGCACGGAGGAAGAGGCGGCATAGAAAAAGCCTCAATTCATCTTCTCCTGCACCTCCATGTGACCTGAGTGAAGCCAATGTGTCAGGCCATCCTACGAGAAATCGGCCAGAGACATCTCTGTTCCCTTCTCTGCCCCAGCTGTTGTTTGAACAGTTCAGCTGCAGAATCAGCTCTTACTTTTTGGTACTTGGGCATCAGGAATCAGGAAAATGCAGGCTGTCACTTCAGCCACTCCGGCCTGGAGAAACACAAATATCAGGAGGTGTCAGAGACTGTCAAAGTCATCACTAATAGTGAAACATGTTTGCCAGTCTGATTCTGACAGAATGAGCATAAAACCAGAGGATCTGGGCAAAGTCACGGAATGTGATGCTCTCTCTTCTGGAAAATCTCTAATCACTCATTGTACTGTACATCGTGGATGACGACTCTTCTGCCTTTTTTTCTTTCATATCTCTATTCACAAATGTGAATACATGATGAATGCTTTCCAAAAATTTACTTCCTTGGCGACTAAGTAACTAAAAGGGAGAAGGGCTGATCATGGCTCATACCACATTGGCCTGCTGACAGCCTTAATCTCTCCAGCAACATAGCTCTGTGCCCTTCAACTCTATGGTGTCAAGGAAGAAAGCAAAGGCTTTGGGTGAATAAGGATACAGACTAAAACTGAAATTAATTTGTCACACTATTCTCTCTCTGAATCCTCCTTCACCAAAATCAGCTCATATGTTTTAGAGTCAATAGCGGAACAAACGGGTATTCCACTTCACTTGAGAGAAGTTGCTTTGGAGAATGGCTGTGTGTGTCAAAGAGAGAGGGATTGGGAGAGGAATGAAGAAGTTCCTTTTTCAAATTAGCCATGAATTTTAACATGTAATGGGGAGGGAAGAAGAAGCTAAGACAGTGGGGTAAGTGGCTGTAGACACCACACATCTTTGCTTTCCATCGGAGTCCCTGAGCTCTCTTCATCCACGCATGCATGCAGTCCGAGCTCAGAACTGATTGTGACCTCAGAAATAAGCATCCTGGGTAGCTGTCACTACTCAAAGAGCTTTTTGTGTGTTTGCACCTCCATTCTTTACCAAATACTAAGACATAGTAGTCTTAGCATCAACTTACATGGACGAAAACAAAAGCAGAGAGAAGAAACGATGTTCTCTGGATAACAGTTTATCTCTCTCATGTAAAGCAAGGCTGTGAACCAAGGCTGTCTTCTTTCTTTAGAGTTGCTCAGTGTACGCAGCCCTCCAGCCAGAGCCGTGCTGCTGGGCTACTACAGAGGACAGGCTCTCATCATTTCTGTGCCCAGTGGTTTATTTTATATTCTCACTGCCTTCTTTACAAGAATGTTTTGGAGAAGGAACAAAGGAAGTGTCCTACAGGCAAGAAGAAATAGATGAGTCATGTTGAAGAAGGAGGAAGGAAGGAAAAAGATCCTTTCAAGCCTCAGAATATCCATTTGGTGCACGGGAGGAGGTCCCTGGCTGACTCATAAGGGAAAAACGGATCTGGTGAAGTAACTTGGATAACAGTCTCACCTTTGACAAAGATGCTCTGTTGCAAGAAAAAAAAAAAAAGCGATCCAAAGAATCCTGGGATTGGATGAGTTACGTTGCAGTGTCTGACAGTGTGTGCTTTATGAAGTTGACCAGATGTCTTGTTTTCTGTTAACACTCCGATCAAGTAGGTTGCAGTCCAGTACATTCTTTGAGCAACTGTAGTTCTCTGCTCCTTAGCAGACAGGCTTGGGAAGTTACAGAGCAAACAGTTCCGGCTCTTCTCTCCTCTGATGTTTCATCATCTAGGGCTATCTTTCACTTCTATTTAGCTGATTGCTGACTGTGTGTTGATCACAGAATATATTGCATAATTTTCCGTTATTGAGAATATAGTAACTTGTTTCATCCTTTTGAGATAATTCACTTTCAACAGAGGGAAACTGAAGCAAATCTTTAAACTCAAGTTTTAAAAGATGTGTCTAGTTGTAGACATCAGAGGGAGTGGAACCCTAGCTGTCTATCTCCAAAGTGTGTTGTATCAGCTCCTTACAGGCACTTTCTTTGAAAATATTGCTGCTATGGATAGATTTTTTTTGAGACAGGGTTTCTCTGAAGCTTTAGAGCCTGTCCTAGAACTAGCTCTTGTAGAACAGGCTGGTCTCGAACTTATAGAGATCCACTTACCCCTGCCTCCCTAGTGCTGGAATTAAATGTGTGTATGTCACTGTCACCTGGGTGATTGTTAAGAGGAAAAAAAGGATGGGGAATTGGGGAGGGAAGGCGGTGGGGAGAATCTGGGAAGAATTGGTAGAGGGGAAATTTAACAGAATACATTATATGAAAAATTGTTTTTCAATTACAAATATCAATGTCAACTGATTTTATTGTCTGGCCTGCAGAGGTAAGCCATTTATGTGAACTAGTCCACATAACTCCCCCTGTGAAGTGGCCCCACATTAGGGGAATAGTTTATACGGACGTAGGCTGATAATTTACCTGAGGCACAGAGACTTGGCTAGGACCTAACACCACCTGACAGACACTCCAGCCTGTTCCTCAACCCTGCAGCTCCTTGGTTATGACCATGCCAGCCTCTGGTAAGCTGAGGAAAGATGCTCTTGATTGGTTTTGAGTTTGTCAGTTGCTGGAGAAAGGAGGAAATCCTTGTATCCTGGAATTCTAAAAGCAGGGTTGCTGGACTGTGCTTCAAATTTTGAAAGCATCTTCAACGTCAAGTTCATGGCCTCCTACTCTCATCCCTTTGCCTATTTAATGGGAACTGTTTATGAAGAAAGATATATGAGTTTAAAGAAGCGTAAGGTCTGTGTGCGAATGTTTCTTGTTTCTGTTTAACGCTCTATCATCGGAGCCAAGACATGCGCTTGACATGAGGGGGCTTGTGAGCCATTATTGATTCAGAACAAATAATAAGTTTAAAGAGATTCTACATACTGATGTCTTACTAGCCACATAAGTGTCTATCTCCCAAAAAGGTTATGCCAAACCCCTTGATAGAACATCTAGATGCGGACACCAGAGGCAGAATATTCTGCAATCTAGAAAGAATTTTACATTTATTTGAAAGGGTCCTTTACTCCCAGCTGAGAAAATGAAGTTCCTTGTCTTTGTGCCTTTAAGTATCTATGTCTCTTTAGCCTCATTAAAAATAACAGAGGAAGAGGGAGCAGCTGAACAGTCAAAGTCACAAAGTATAACTCGATTAAAGCTTAGAACCCGGTCCATCTGCTTTAGTCCATGAGAAACTTGAAATGTAAACATCACCCATAAAGGAATTCTAATGAGTTGTGGCATCTTTCAGCAACATATGTGACAAAATTATTAAAACCATATGCTGTCTGCTTTGAACTGAGAAGTTTTGAGCCTCACACCATCTCATTCAGTACCATCTCCTTCTTGTGGTCCGTCCTCTTCATCCCCACGCTGTCTTCCATCCCAAAGGACTTCCCAGGCAGGCAATTGCCCCCTACTCAGGGCTCTAGAAATAAGACTTCCTTCATGACTTCTGTTTGCCCTGTCTCCTGATTCAGCATCCTCAGTGGAAGAACGCTCACGTGGGATAAGGCAGGGGAGGGACCATCAACCCTTTCCTCCTTTTTAAATTTTTTTTAAAATTTTTTAATTTTTTCCATTCAAAAATTTACACTTCCTCCCCTCCTCCCATTCCCCTCCCGCTCCCCCACTCACCCTCCTTCCTCCCCCTCCCTCCTTAAGAGAGGTCAGGGAACCCTGCCCTGTGGGAAGTCCAAGGCCCTCCCTGCTGACTAGGAAGTTTTGCATCCAAATAGACTAGGGTCCCCCGAAAGCCAGCACGTGCCATAGAGACAAATCCCAGTGCCATTATCATTGTCTTCTCAGTCAGCCCCCATTGTCAGCCACATTCAGAGTTCGGTTCGATCGCATGCTCATTTAGTCGCGGTCCATCTGGATTTGGTGAGCTCCCATTAGAACAGGCACACTGTCTCAGTAGGTAGACCAACCCCTCGCAGTCCAGACTTCCTTGCTAATCTTCTCCCTCCTTCTGCTCTTCAACTGAACTTTAGGAGCTCAGTCCGTTGATTTGATGAGGGTCTCTGTCTCTATCTCCATCCGTAGCCGGACGAAGATTCTATGGTGATATTCGAGATAAACATCAGTGTGATAGTGGGGAAAGCCAGTTCAGGCACCCTCTGTTCTGCTACCCAAGGACCTAGCTGGGGACATCCCCGTGGGCACCTGGGATCCCCTCAAGAGCCAAGTCTCTTGTCAACCCTAAAATGGCTCCCTTAATGTAGATATCTTCTTCCCTGCTCCTATATCAGCCCTTCCTCCATCTCCACCCTCCCACTCTCCCAAGCTCTCTCCAGTCTTTCCTTTCTCCCTTTTCTCTCCCCCTCTCCCTTTCCCCACACCCAGCCTTTCCCCCACCCCCATTCTCCCAACTTTTGCCTGGCCATCTTGTTTCCTTCCAATTTCCAGAATGATCTATATTTTTCTTTGGGTTCACCTTGTTATTTGGCTTCTCTAGGCTTGCGAACTATAGGCTTAATGTCCTTTGTTTACGGCTAGAGTCTACTAATGAGTGAGTAAGTATCATATTCATCTTTTGGGTCTGGGTTATCTCACTCAGGATAGTGTTTTCTAGTTCCATCCATTTGCATGCAGAATTCAAGATGTCATTATTTTTTACTGCTGAGTAGTACTCTAATGTGTATATATTCCATACTTTCTTTATCCATTCTTCCATTGAGGGGCATCTAGGTTGTTTCCAGGTTCTGGCTATTACAAATAATGCTGCTATGAACATAGTTGAACAAATGCTTTTGTAGTATGATTGGGCATCTCTTGGGTATATTCCCAAGAGTGGTATTGCTGGATCCTGAGGTAGATTTATTCCCAATTTCCTGAGAAACCTCCACACTGATTTCCAAAGTGGTTGCACAAGTTTGCATTCTCCTTTATGAACAAGGAGGAGAAGGAAAACTGTGGAGACTCATGGGCTGATGCTGTTTGTAGTTATAAGTGACAGCTGAGAGAATGTTTCCTCTAGTTCTGTGGATGCTTTAATCTACCAAAATTCTGTTACTTAAAACATATCTCATTCCAATAAGAAGTCTTAACTTTCCAGAGAGAAATGACTTCCATGTCCATAGACCATGCTCAGAGGAAGGATCCTCTGAGTCCTTAGGTTTCTTATTGTTTTGTATTTTATTTATTGATTTCAGCTGGTGGTTAGTTATTTCGTGCAAAGTAGACCTAGGATCTATTTTTCTCCTTTTCTCAGCGCAGCCCACTTGGTTGGTGCCACATTAAACTGAGATGCCAGTGTGCGTTAGCCTTCCTCCTGTGCACATCAGACTTAGCCCTGTCACATTTCTGCCCAGATATTAATAAACGTGAGTGGGAAGGAGAATAAATGCATGAAGTGCTGCTGGCTGGTTCTGCTCAGCTTGTGGATTGTCCTCATCTGCTTCAAAGATGGTTAAAGTTGCCCAGAGCCCAGTATCCCAGAGGGGGGGGAGGAATCCTTCAAGAGGAGAGGGCCAATTGAAAAAAAATGCATTGAATTCCAATATGGAAACTTACTGGGAGCCAATTTTCAAGCCACAACTTTTCCACAATAACAAGACATGTCAAGAGGACAGGAGACAAGTGGCTTTCTGAAAATAATGATAGCCGCAAGGGCACTGGTTACATCTCCCAAACTTAGGTATTCCATCTCGGAAAGCCTGCTCAGCCTTTCCCAATTACAAGGCAAGTGGCCACCAAAGGGTATCACATGTCCTCTTCTCTTCTTAAATTAAGAGCTGTATGTATTTCTGAACTACAGTATGATTTTTAAAATCTTTAAATGTATCTAAGGATGACTTTGAATTTTTGACCCTTCTGCCTCTGCCTCCAAACTACAAGTGTGTGCCACCACATTCTGCTAAAGTAGTGGTTTAATACATGCTATACTTGTGAAATGATCAAATTAAAGTAATTTTAATACTCGTCACCTTAAGTATGGATCATTTCTTTACAATCAGAACATTTTAAATGACATTTCCGGCTAGTTTTTGTTTTGTTTGAGGGTGTCACTGACCTGAAACCCACTATATAGTCTAGGTTGGCTTAAGTCCCAGCCATTTTCCAACTCTTGCTTGGTGAGTGTTGTGATGACAGATAAAATATCATCATGCCCATCTCCCATCGAGCTATGTTGAAATATACAATATAGTGTCGTTGGATGTTTGCACTCTTTATTCTTTTGGTTCTTTGTTGTTTGCTCTTTGGAGCTTTGTGGGGCCCACCACCCAGCTTCCCAATAAATAAATACACATGGAGGCTGATTCTTTTTATGAATGCCCAACCTTAGCTTGGTTTATTTCTTGTCAGCTTTTCTTAAATTATCCCATCTTATCTTTAAAATCCCTATGGACTTTCTCCTTTTCTTACTTCTATATATCTTATTTTCACTCTTACTCCATGGCTTGCTGTGTGGCTGGGTCACTCCCCCCTTACTTCCTCCTCTTTTTGTTCTTGCTCCTCCTCCCTGTGCTCTTTTTCTCCTTTTAATTGTTCTCTCTGCCTGCCAGTCCCACCTACTTCTCTCTCCTGCCTTACTATTGGCCATTCAGCTCTTTGTTAAACCAATCAGATCATTTAGACAGGCAAAGTAACACAGCTTCACAAAGTTAAACAAATGTAACATAAAAAATGCAATATGTCTTTACATCATTAAACAATCATTACACAGCATAAACAAATGGAATGCATCTTTAACTAATAGTCTATAACACAGTGTTGTGGATTGAAGTCTCCCTCCTGTGTTGTAGATATGAGAACATACTCTTTCAGTCTAACTAGACCTTTGTATTCCACCCTTCTCTTCCATCCACCTCCTTCCCTGTAACCATTATTCTACATTCTACTTTGATGAGAACATTTTAGATTCTACAAATAAGTGAGATTGTGTATTTGCCTTTTTGTAGTGGGCTTGTTTCACTTAATGTAATGTCCTTCCAGTTCATGCATTAACACAAATGACGAGATTGATTTTTTTGACTAAATTATAATTACTTGATCCATTCATTTCTTGATCTATATCTGTGTTGATTGCCTATCCCTCAAGGTGTCTTCTTTGACTTGGTGATTTTACTTTTTTCTGCCTATATACCTAGTAACAGGATTAGTGAATCCTATGGCATTTCTATATTTTGAACTTCTTTTTTGGATAGTTTTCCATACTGTTCCCTATAATGGCTTTACTGGTCCCCCATACTGTTCTCTGTACTGG
Organism: Microtus ochrogaster; assembly: GCF_000317375.1. Taxonomy (NCBI): domain Eukaryota; kingdom Metazoa; phylum Chordata; class Mammalia; order Rodentia; family Cricetidae; genus Microtus; species Microtus ochrogaster. The sequence goes on from NC_022020.1 coordinate 28,398,479, forward strand.
CTCTACTGGTCCTCCATATTTTCCCTATAATAGTTCTACTGGTCCTCCAGAATGTTCCCTCCAATGGCTCTACTTGTTTACACTCTCATCAATATTGTACAAATTTTCTTCCTTTCATTCTTGAAAGCATTTAGTACATTTTACAAGTAAACATATTTGCTTATTTTATGGTTTTTGACCCTTTGTATCCCAGGCTGTTTTGTACTGTGCTCTAAAATGTTTCAAACTTGCAATCCTCCTGCTTCTCTCTCTTAAGAACTGGAAATACTTTGTTTTGTTAGTCATCTTTTGTTTTGTAGTCAACTAGAGTGAGCTATCCCATTGATTATTTTGTTAGTTTTGTTTTGCTTGTTTGTCTGGTTTGCATCACCTAGTGGTTAATAATGTAGAACATTTTTCATGTGGTTTGTTTTTGGCCATTTTGTCTTCTTTTTAAAAGTGAATATCCAGGTATATTCTGCATTAAAAGACTGGATAACTTGATTTTTTATTGTTATGAAGCTGTTTGACTCCTTATGTGTTTGATATTGACCCTTATCTGATACAGAGTTTATGAAAATTTTCTTTCATTCTGAGGGTGTTTCTTTGTTGTTTTTTATATTTCTTTTACTAAAAAGTTGGCCCTTTTACTTTCATAGGTGCAAATATCTATCAGTCTTTGGGTAAGAGCAACACAAAGTTTCTCTTTGGGAGAAAGAATTCTGGGTATGCCATAATGGTGCATACTCCATTGTTGTAATGGTGATCTGAACCTCTGCCTTTTGCCAAACATGTGACTATTTTTGACTGCATTTAGTTCTGTCTTGCTATCCTGAGAACTATCTTTGAGACCAAGAAGGAGGAAGTGGTAGATATAGATCTAAAAATGACTTACTTGAAAACAATTGTTCAGAGGGGACAGTGGCACTCTGTGTGCTTGGGTCTAAGAGCACAGGCTCTGAATTCTTGGTACTGTGTGGTCACACTGTCCACAGAGGTGTCTATGGGGCCCACAAAATGCTTAAAGAAACATATTCGAAATAAATAGATGCTAACGATTTTACCTATGGTATTTCACATAAAAAATGACTTTGGTCTATATTCAGACTCAAAATACTATAGTAAAGTAATTGCCATGGTCCTTTTCTTGCTCATTTTAACTCATTTGTGTTAGTAATATTACCTATAATGCCATGAACCTTTTGTTCCGGTTCCTTCTTTTGGTTTGAGGGTCATTGGTCAATGTGCCTTAAAGTCTATAAGTTTTTCCTTCTTTATTACGATAGAGCTAACACTTCATCACAGCACCAAGTAAACTAATTTTGAGATCACATGCAATGTGCCTCATACCTAAATATTTAATATATTTTAATTATCATACCCATTAATAATATTGTTATCATTGAATACTTGTGTTTAGTTTTTTTCTCACTTTTTTGTTTTTATAAATAAGGAAATGGAAGTAGTAGACGCAGATATAAGGTTCCTATTGCCTCAGTCTCTGGGATCACTAATGTACAATTAGGTTCTGTGTAGTATGGAGTGAGCTGCTTGTTGATTCCTGCTGCCCAGAACCGAAAATAATCACACAGAAACTGTATTATTTAAAACAGTGCTTGGTCCATTAGCTCTAGCTTCTTATTGGCTAACTTTTACATATTAATTTAACCAATCTCTGTTAATCTGTGCATAGCCACAAGGTTATAGCCTACCAGCAAAGTTTCAGCATATCTGTCTCTGGCAGTGGCTCCATGGCTTCTCTCTAAATTCTCCTTTTTTCTCCCAGCATTTCATTTAGTTTTCCCAACCTAGCTCTGTTCCCCTATAGTTCGGCTATAGGCCCAAAGCATTTCGTTTATTAACCAATGATATTCACAGAATACAGAGGGAAATCCCACATCATCTCTCCTTTTCTGTTTAAATAAAAATGAAGTTTTCAAATTTAACATAGTAAAATTTTTACATATAACAAAACATATCAAGCAAGAATTACAGTTACAATATTTATATCTACTTTATCTTCTATCATAACTAGGGAAAATTATAACTATAAATTTTTGAACCCCATCAAAGACTACAAAAGAATATAATATTACCTAAGTAAACAGGAAGGGCATTGTAAGCAATTTCCAAAGCTCTAGAACTGAAAGAGACATCTCACTGCTTGTACAGCCACTCAAAGTTCTTCTATACTGTTGGGGTATCCATCTCCAGCCTACAGGCCCATAGTATATGACAGCCTATTCCATGAAGCAGGAAATTTCAAAGACAGTTCCACCTATATTGGCAGTTTGTCAGTCACTTTCTTCTGTATCCTGCAGAATGTCTTGCCAACTCATTCATGAAGCAGGATCCCTAAAAGAACATCTCACCTTTTGACAAGTTCGTCAGTTATTTCTCTGCAGGTCCTGCATGTTCAGTTCATGAAGCAGTCCAGGCAAGAGCAATTTCTTGCTCAAATGGCTAACAGACTCCATGAGGAGCCTCTTCGATGCCCATCTTCCTCTTGAAGTAGCTTGGTGCTGTCGGTAGCAGATGTGTCTCACTGTCATGAAAAGTCCTAAATTCTTAAACATTTTAAATACCATATTCCGTAGTCTCTGAAAGGTTTGAAGAATGCCTATCTACCTTATATATATCTCTGTATATCTAAAAAAATCCAACTAACATGACTACAAGCTTGACTATTATAGATGAATATCTATTGACTTATCTTTCTTAATTATGCAACACATTTGTAAATGATCTGCACAAACACAATCCCTTGATCAAGATCAGAAATGCATATACACAGTATAACAAAATTGAACTTAAATTTGTATCAATAAACCAATATTCTCATACCAATGCAAATCTCTATAGCATATCACTTTTTAAATGTAATCAAACATTTATAAACAATATTTGGGAATTTGGGCATAGTTTTTTAGACTACTTCCTGCTGATTGGTGACACTGTTAATTAGGTCTTTTATGATATATCTTGTGTGTTAGGTTTATCTCAGTCAGCAGTTGGGCAAAGTAATTTTTTGAGGGGTGTTCAAGGTGACCTTTCAAGAGGTTTGGTCCATCAAACCACATTGGTCTGGAAGGATTCCACAGGTTCTCATCCTCTGTGGAAACAAAAGAAGAACCTCTTTTCCAAAGCAACATATCCTTAATCTCAAATTCTGAAGTCAAGGTATCTTTATGTTGGTTTAATTTAGCAGTATATACAATGAAATGTCTCTCTGTACTCTGTTCCTTCACAGTCAAAAAATTCAAAGAAAACACAATAATATGCATAATCCAGACAATCTGTGTATTCTCCATCTTTACGTAGCTTGTTTATTTATACTCTATTGTTTTTTAATATTTATTTAATCTTTACTCCTTTAATCTGATGCAAGTTTTAGACTCCTTGAAATAGAATGTTCATTAAAACATTTGTCATGTGTTCCTTACTGAATATTGTTTATGTTGTTTGTAATTTTATACTTGATATCTGTTCCTATTGTATATAGTTTTGTATCAGGTTTCAATTGCTCTTGTTTAGATAAAAGGGGGAGATTATGGGAAACCTTGTTAGCCAATCTTTAAGAGGTTAGTTTTAATTAAGGAGTGGCTTCGATGGGACCCAATGCAAAACATGTGCACCTACAGGTGCTTGCTCTATCTGCACCTTTTCCTATGGGACATTTCTATGCTTGGATTTCTTGTTTCCTGTTTTGTGAGGCTTTCCCTTATAATAAGTAAAATATAATAGTTTTATCCTTAGCTAGCCTGGTTATTTCAACAGTTCTGTACATTGCTCAAAGACATGTTTAAACTGAGCTATTGTCTATTTCAATACATTTCTACAAGAAGTCAAAGTTGAAAATTCAAGGTGGAAATTTTGAAATTTCAAATTTGAATATATTGAATGTATTAGCATTTCATTTTTATTTTAATAAACAAAGATTGCCTGAAGATCAGGGAGTAAAACTGCCCCACTGGTCAGCCTTACAGACCAGGCAATGGTAACACATCTTTAATCCCAGTAGCCATACAAGTTGCCATAGAAACTGGGCAGTGCTGGCTTTTAATCCCAGTGATGCACACCTTTAATTCCAGAACTAGAGAAGATTATAAAGTGAAAGGTCTCAGCTCTCAGGATCCCTCTCATTCTGAAATTCTAGGAGGTTGGATCACCATTTTGAACCAAGGTAGACATAAGAGCCAATGGCTGGCTGCTTTGCTTTTTGGATCTTCAAGTTGAACTCCATTTCTCTATCTATCTATCTATCTATCTATCTGTCTGTCTGTCTGTCTGTCTGTCTGTCTGTCTGTCTGTCTATCTATCTATCTATCTATCTATCTATGTATCTATCTATCTATCTCTATTTCTTTCTGAGTTTTTATTAATCATGCTTCAATTGAAAATTCAATTTAGAAAATATCCAGGCAGAAATATAAAGTGTGAAGTAGTCAAACTGTGGCACAGAGGTCCTGTTGGGCAAGGTAGGTAAGGACAACAACAGTCAGCCCCAAGAGGCAGGTTTTAATAGAAGGATTTTTTGGCTAAGAAATAGCTGTTCATTTGTCCTTGTTAGGTTTGGGCTGCATTGGTCATACAACCTTATCAAGCTCTGTGAATATTTTATGAAACTGAAAAATTCCTCTTACATATTTTTTCTATGAATTAGAAGTAAAATCATAAACATAAAGTGGTTAATGCATAGCAAGTGCTTAATAAGAAGTAATTAAAATCTCAGTCAGAGTAAATTAAAGCACATGACCACTGAAAATAGTTACAATCTTTATTGAAAAATGGTCATCATTAGGAGCTTAGGAAAACAGGCAGTGAACTGCTGATAAAGCTGATGCATAAAACTGCAGATTAGTGTCTCATAATCTCAGCCTGATGATAACTACCAGTATTTACTAATCATTATTTTCAGCAGTGCATCTTTACTTTCAGTGACATTTCTAGGACAGATCCAGTGGACTTTGGGAGTTTGTTCTTTGGTTTTAATTTTGTAAAATGTGAAACTTTCTTAATATGAATGATAGCACACTTCCCTTTAATTTTAGTTTGGATATGAAGACTTTGATTCAATTCTCCCCCACCTCAGTTCAGCCTTGGTTGAGAGGGAGTCACTCTTGTGTTTGTGCATTGTAACTGCCTTTGCCAGTCACCAGTGCTTTGAAGTCACTTGCAATTAGTGTTTCTTGGTTGTAAAGTTTTCACTGTGTTCTCCGGGCCCTGACTCCTCTCTCCTGAGCAGTCTTGCTCTTCCAGCTCCTACATGGAACTTTTTGTTCCTTTGTTGTCATAGAGGTTTTGCTGAGAATTTTATCTACATGCAGAGCTATCTTTATTGCACATTTTTTCTTCATGCGACAATCTGCAAACATTTATCAGTACCTGCCATGCATCAGTGTGTGCTTTGGCATTAAGTGGTTATAAGCACACATGTGGTGAGATTTTGTTTGTGCTTTAACAAATAAAGTTTGCCTGAAGATCAGAGTTCAGAGAAGCCAGCCACTAGTTCTTTTCTCCATGAAATCCTCAGATCAAATGTGGTATCCTGCCTCTACAACACACCTCAGACTGAATGCTGCCTCTATAAGTTCTCAGACTGAATCCTGAGCTCCTTCCTCCTCCCACCTTGTATACCTCTCTCCACCTAGCCATATCACTTTCCGTCTCCACCTCGCTAGTGCTGGGATTAAAAGTGTGAGTCACATTCACTTTGCTGTTTCTCTTTCAGACTGAATCAATCTCATGTAGCCCAGGGTGGTCCTGAACTCACAGAGATCTGTCTGTCTCTGTCTCCAGAATGCTGGGAGTAAAGGTGTATGCCACCACTGCCTGGCCTCTATGGCTAACTAGTGTGACTAGCTCTACCCCCTGTTCTTCATGAAAGCTTTATTTGTTAAAGCACAAACAAATATCACCACATACGTTTATGTTATTTTACACTATATTTAAAGGACTGAATCTCCTTGACTCCCCCTAACATACTTGTGAGAGTGGAATCCATAATGTCCATATGTTATAAGGGAAAACTGGGGCATACTACTTAATGGTTAAATGATTATCTAGCTTAATGGATTCAGACGGTTCACACCAGGCTGGAAATTAGACCTATCCCATTGCTGGAACCAAAACTTTCAACTATAGTCATCATTTCTCCAAGTGGGATTTTAACTTTGCTACTATCTATATTCTGAATATTTAGACTGATGTCTAAAATTGTAATTTGTAGGTATGCTTTGTGCCTACCTCGCCTAAGTTTGCATGTCAAGTTAATTCTCTGGGGAAGTTCAAGGCACTGCAAAGTTTGAGGGGCACTGGAAAGAATTTATATGTAAAATCTGGAGAATGAGACTGAGGTTAGTTATTAACAGTGAAGGCAGCTTCCTCAGATGAGGAACCAGCCCATGCTGCCAGTCACTGAGAAAGTTGAGCTGTTCTATGTCATTGAAATGTCATTAAAACCTTATTCCCTTTTGAGGACATAGTAACAACAGCAACACAATATGGTTGTAGGTAGGGTGGTACTGGATAATTTCTAGAAATTTCTGGGTTTTTGTTTTTAGACATCAAGCTTGTATGTCCAGAGTTTCCAGATGAGAACATGTAAAGACAGCAATCTGGTTAGAAGAAGGCCTAGAAACTTGACTTTTTGTCTATTTGGTGGGGGGGGAGGTGTTGATAAAGATTAAAAGCCATTCTTCAGCTCCCATAGCAGCACAGCATTTGTTGGCTTACCTTGATCAGGTAGTGACTCTTCACCTCATCTGATAGCATCAAGCAGGCAGGCTAGCTCGTGTGGCACTGAGATTTATACTTCTGTATTGGAGTTGACAGACTCATGTTGCAGGTGCAATCCCTACAATAATAATAATAATATATAATGCAGGTACCTCCTTTTGCATAGGGCTTCCTCAGTCTTTGCCAAGGCCGTATTGTGTGGGAAGTGTCCCTTCTCCTCAGAAGGCATCACTGAGCTTCTGGCCTGTCATTGGAGAGTCACAGTGTCACCGTTGTATGTGGCACCTCAGTTGGTTCCTGCTTGCTGTGACAAGCCATGAGACTGCTTGTTTACACACAAGTCCTGTAGTACTGAGAAGAAACTTCCCCAGGGCTTTGGTGATGGACAATGATCTTTTAATAAATAAGAAAAAGAAACTGATAAAGAAAAATTCAACTGTAGACAGAGAACGTTAATACTCTGCTATTTGAAGAATTTATTACATTGGCTTCCTTCCTCCTTCCATCCCTCCCTCCCTCTCTCCCTTCCTTTCTTCTTTCCTTCCTTCTTTCCATCTTTCCCTTCTATGTTAGACAAAAATTAAAAAGACAAAATCAAGTCTTCTTGAACTAAATACTTCTCATTATGTCCCTAAAAATGATTATTTTAACAACTTGCTAAAGCCAGCAACCTTACAACTTTTCTTCCCATTTCCAGAAAGCTTTATTCGATATCTTATGCTGAAGCCCAAAAAAGCAAGATTACTTGTCTTAAAACGTGACAGAACTTTCTATTCATTTTTTAATTCGGAACAAGGGATTCTCAAGAGTACCGACCTGTAGACCTTAGACTTAATTTCCCAGATTTCTGCAGGCTGCCGGATAGGTTGCCTGTCTGTGGGACCCTCCACATCACCGCATCTTTTCTCCCTTCCCCTAGTGGTACCTTCTCTCTTTCATCCCCTTCCTCTGCCGTTGTTGATTTCCTAAACACTCTTCTCTTTCAGGAATAATAGTATCGATAGCTGGAGTGGATGGCTATGTATTTTGATTGTCTATCTTTTTTTCCTGGGCCTTGTTAACATGTCTCCTCTGTTTTATTTGGTATGAGGCTTAGGACAGTTCATTAATGAAATGAAAGTTGGACACACAGCCCAAGTCAATCAATCAACATATCTATATTTCAGGTGCAAGGGTGTGTTCAGAAGTGGTCAGTGATACATGTAGGGTGTACAGAGCCTCCTATGGATGACTGAGGCCCTGGGAAAAGGGCTTCTCTTCCCTTGGAATCAATGTTTATTAGGGGTCATATGTTTGTTGGGAAGAAGGCAAGCTTCTTCCACTGGAAATCTGAACTGTAATGATGAGACTAAAGCTGCTGTGGCCATGTTCATCCCCTATGCAGACAGAACCAAAGCCAAGTGGAAGACTGACATCCTTTGAATTCTTCAAAGACATATCTGAAAACAGCCTCTCATCTTAGCAACCAATGATATATACTTGAACTTGAGCTGATATGGCTTGAGTTTCTATTATCTGTGATGAAAAGAACAACCATTTTCTACTACTTTAATGAATGTAGCCATCCTGTGAGAAAATCCCCAGCTATCAGAGGAAGGGAGATTATGGTGTGTGTGGCAGGGGGGTTGGGAGTAGTGCCCATGGCCATCTCCCAGGGAGCATTAAACCAAGATTAGTGTTCCAGCTGAGAACAGTGAGAGAAGCCATAATAGCAAAAGAATTGCCCTACAGAATGGGCTGTTCTCTGGAAGCCTGCAGGTGAGCATCAAGGACATGTTATGGACTCAGATGGAGCCTCGCAAGGAAAGTTTCAAGTCTGGAGAGTATTCTGATGTGCCTGAACCTGCATATGTGGGCGTGTCCTGGATCAGGTGGTCAGTGGGTAGAATCAGATTGTGCTGGACCATAGGAAGTAAAGCCATTGTGCCTTCAGCAGTGGAGAGACCAGTGTTTTTCCTGATAGTAATAGTACGATTGGGTCTCTGTTTTAAGAATAGAATGCTGCTTCTTTCCCTATACTTGATGGTACTCCATGGAGGATGGCATGTTTGATGCCTTGGTTAAATTCATTGGCGCTGTGATCTGCTCTCGGCATCACATGCCATTCATCAGAAGTCATGGAATCTGTGTGATGTGTTTCTGAAACAATTCTGGGGCTTGATGGAGTGACGTGAGTGAAGACACAACTGTCAAGCTCAGGTACCAGCTGTGTGGCTTCAGACACACCTGACTTCTCCCAAGTACCTCACACCAGGCAAACACACCCAAGTGTGCTGGTAGTGATGGACATGAGGAGCTAACACCTCACAACTGCTCCATTTCCGGCTCTGACTAAATTCCATGCCTTGCCTGCAGCCAAAGATGGATTGATATAGGGAAAAATTGCTAGACCCTATCTTCCCATAAGTTCAGCCCCTGGTGTCCGTCATGATCTAGAACTCTCACAGGTTCCCCTTATCTCTCTCTTCAATAAATTGCCCACACAAGAAAACCAGTCTCCGCTTATAATGAGTTTGACCTAATACACTTGACCTTGTCTGTGAAGTGGAACTGCTTTAAGAATTTCATGTTAAGCTTACAAATAGAAAAGTATTAAATAAATAAATAAAATGGGATAGGTGTTAGTAAAAGAAAAACACTCACATAACGCCTGGCACACAGAAAATGCTCAGTTGAAGCACATAATGTGACCTCTTAAACCACCTTGTGTAGAGTCTGGGCTAGACTTTTCCTTCCCGTCTTTTCTTTCTTCTTGACCTAGCTTATTGTTTATCGTACGCCAGGCATCTGTTGAAGGGGTGGAGCAGGGCAAGAGACCTGAGTGTCTCTTTCCTCACTGGTCACACAGGTTACCGCTACTCTGCCCTGGGTGTGGGGCTGGATATGTATAAGCCCACAAGTTCTCTATAACATTTCTTTTTTTCACTTTTGTTTGTCCCTGTTTATCATTGCCAGGCCTGAGATTGATATCCAAGATAGCCCAAAGGCTCCAGTCTACTAGTAGTGACAAGTTAGTGCTGTACTGGAGGACCCTTAAATCAAACTTTACTACTGATGATGACCTTGTTTCCTCAATAAAAGCTTTTCATTCCCCACAGAGATCACTGAAATGCTCATACTGCATGATAAATCTTATTAATTCATGCACTGATATAAAAGTCTATGCTATGAATTTGCAGTAGAGTCACCTTGAGCAAGCTAGTGTCCCCTCCATGTCATAAACGCAGCACTCCACCCCACATGTGTCCCCTCCCATGTATGAGAACGTGGCCAGTGAGGAGAGTCCTCACGAGGAATCAGAGTGGGGACAACAGAGCGATCCGGAGAATCAAGCAAGCCCAACCCAGTTATGCACACAATTCTTTCAGTTCTTTTGATCTTTGACAAAAAAAAAAAAGTTTTATTTTCTTACTTCTTTTTCAAATCTAGCCTCCTTTCAGTTCAAGTTCGAGGCTTTTATAGCTAACTGGGTTCCTTTGAGGTTTGTCATAGTTTAAAACATCAAGGAAGCTGAATTTAGAATTTCTGCAGGATTCCATCAGAAAGCAAGCAAGTTCCTCAGTGAATTTGCTGTGTGTCGGACTTAGAAGCAGATTTTAATCACAGATCTAGGATAATGGAGGAATGAATGTGAGTGTGTGTGTGTGTGTGTGTGTGTGTGTGTGTGTGTGTGTGTGCATGTGTGTCTAATGTATGTGTATACATGCATATGGAGGCTACAAGTCTACTTCAAATGTCTTCTTCAATTTCCTTCCCTCTACTTTACTTTTTGAGTCAGAGTGCCCCTTTTCATCTGAGTCAAATTATTTAGCCATTTTGCAATGTGAAGAAAGAGTGAAATAAACTGGAGACAAATTTAAGAAAGAATTCAGGGTTGGAAAGATGGCTCAGTCTATCCATTGCTTCTTGCCAAATGAGCATGAAGTCACGAACAGATTCTGGTTCCCATGTAAAAGCCAAGCAAGACAACACACGTCCTTAACCCAAGCTCTCAAAGGAGAGACACAGTGATTTCTGAGGACTGTTAGCCAGTCTTTCTAGTCAAATCAGAAAGGTCGAGGTTCCATGAGGTGCTCTGACTCAAAAAGTAAAGTATCACGCATAAACTGAAATTTCCAGAAAATAAAATCTATGGTAAAAATTATTGGACTTACTAATTGAAACTCTGTGATGATAAAGAGCTGGACTGCTGCACACCCAAAGTCAAAGTTATTTTGGACTAGGCATAGTCCCATTAATGGGCATTTACTGTCTGCCTCTGTACCTGGCCTAGCATCCTTTTGATTACCAGGTGTAAATAAAGGGGCAGGGTAATTATAGATTTCCTATAAATAAGTGTAAAGGGTCTAGGAATAGGGCATTGGAAAAGTTGTAGGAAATCAAGGTAATTTAGACCCTGGGTCAAATCTTGGTAAGGACCCAAACTTGTCTGGGGATGTAGGTAGTGTGCTTGCCTAGTGTGCTGGCTAGTTTCGTTGCAATTTGACACAAGCTAGAGTCATTTTTGAATAGGGAACCTCAAATGAGAAAACACTAGAATGACCGATGACAAGCCTATGGTGCCTTTTCTTGCTTGATTATTTATATGGAAGGGCTCAATCCATTGTGGATAATGTTATCCCTAGGCTGGTGATCCTGGATAGTATAAGAAAGCAGACAAAGCAAGTCACGGGGAGCAAACCAGCAAGCAGCACTTCTCCATGGCCTCTGCATCAGCTCCTGCCGAAGTTCCTACCCTGAACTTCCTTTGATGATGGCCTGTGATGTGGAAATGTAAGCTGGATAAACACTTTGGTCCCTAAGTGACTTATGTTCACGAATGGTATTTTATCACTGCATAAAATCCCTAACTAAGATACCTAGTATGCACATGTCCTGGTTTGATTCCCCAGCATTGTGAAAGGAAGGAGGGTGGATCAGTGGGTAAAAGTCATTTGTCAATTTTTAAGGAAATGCATGAGACAGTTTTTTTAATGACATATGACTTTTCATAACCCAGAGGAATTATAAAAACTTTGTCTCTTTGAAAAATTATTTCCACAAATGATCACTTCAGTAGTTAATGTATAGCAGATGTGGATTTACTGACTACCAGCATCCTGGATCCATAGTAGGGCCTGGATGTTCTTCAATACCATCTTTCCTAGTCTTACTTATGTCTCAGACACTATTCTTCAAAAAGAAGTCTCCGGGTGCAAATATTCATTTTCATCCCTTTTTCTGAGCTTCTCATCAAAGGTCATGTTTACAAGTACCACATGGAAATTAAGAACATCAAAAATTGGAATCCACTAATGGCTGGATTGGTAATTAAGTGTTAGCATTAATTCAGATCACCAAAGATAAGAGTATACCATCCATCAGACTGACTGAGAGATATTAGTATAAAGCGATTTATATAACTACAAATGTAAATATAAATATGAACAAACTGCGACTCAATAGCAAAATAATAACTTTGAGATATATAAGAAACTCCATGAATTTCCATTGTGCTGTATTTCTAGCTTGTCCCAGAGATACCCCCAATTCCAGCTGATTTGATTCTTTTTAATGACTGCACATATTCCACAGTACAGGTGAAGGGCATGATATCCAGTGGTTCTCTTGTTCATGGACACTTCAATTCTTTGTCATTTGAAGCAGCTGCAGCATACATTTTTGTGTATGTGCATATGTGTACGTGTGTGTGTGTGTGTGTGTGTTTGTGTGTGTGTGCACATGTAATGTGTGTGTGTCTGTAAATTTTTTGTTTGCCCAAAAGCTGCCAGAGAGTGTAGACATAAGGAGTTTCTGGAATTTTCCATGGCAGTTCTTCATCTGTAGAAGTTTCTTTGGGCAGGAAAAAAATGAGACAACTGCTTAAAGAGACGAATTGTGTCAAGTCACTTTGTAAGAGGACGTGGGACTCTGCTGTAATGCAAAATGAAACAAGACTTTTAAAAAGTTTCTCATTTCATCTTGTGGTACTGGGCACATCATCAAAGAAAAGTAATCAAAACAGAAAACAAAAGCATTCTTTTCAAGGAAAATATAAATAAAGACCTTGAATGAGTTGGATGGAAACTGCTTCTTGTTAGAAAAAATTATTTACTACAAAATTAAATGAATTGAAACATTTAGTGTCCTAGTCCCATTTGGGAGGGGTGCATGTCTGAAGGCATAATTTCTCTTGATAACCATAAACTCGAGATGAGAAAGTTCAAATATCCAACTTCAGAAAACTGTAATTGGAGGGGAATATATAGCTAATGCATACTCTTACCTGCACATCAGCCTCTCCAGCATATAGGACTATGTGCACTGTGTTTAAAATGTGTGTGCGACAGAAGGGATTATGAAAATCACCATATACACTAAAATTTGAAGTATAATTTATACTCATGAAAAATAATTAGGGAATGGATCCTTCAAAGGATGTTAAAGGATTGATTATACCAAACTGTTTCCACCATATCTTGTTCATCTTTTATATAAACATCATAATATTTACCACAATTTTGTATATTAAACATGAAGCCTTGTTTATAAACTCTATCCTGTGCAATGCACTGGGGCTACAAGGAACAAAATAAAGACAGTCCCTTTATACCTTCCCCTCACTGCAGTCTGCAGGAAGGGATTGGTATGTGAAGGATAGCATAGCAAGTACAGTGGTAGGAATTCTGTGTGAATCTGAATCTGGGAAGTGGGATATTCTACAGTCAGGTATACCCAAACAGAGGTGTGATGGGGAATTGGCCAAAAAGTATTTCAGACAAGGGTATATACTCAAAATTAGAAAAAAAAAAAACAGAATGAACGTTTGTGAAGGCATTGAGATGGTTGAGATAAACATAACATAGATAAGGAGAAATGGAGATGGTGAGAGATCAGAGAATGACCACAGAAAGAAAAGACACAATAGAGCTTTTGTTTCTGCAAGATCAAGCTGGCTGTCGAGTGAGGAGCAGCACAGAATAGTGTCATCTATAGGCTAGCTAAGAAGATGCTGTCAACTTTTCTAGGTGAGATACTAGAGGCCCAAATCAGTAGAACAGTAGTAGAAATGGAATTGATTTTCCAAACCTTCCAGGAGTCTTATTAATCTGAAAGCAGAACAAATAACGGTCCTATGCTTGTTTAGTTGTACAGTCTTTGTTTAAAGTATAGGAAGAAATGAGAGTCGTCAATTCTTTAATGCTAAACAATGTGGAAGAAACAAATGGTAACATGCTGATTCCTCCCAGGGAAAGGTCTAGTGGTTTAGCTGAATAACCAACCCACCATGGATGCTGAGACTCATTATGTATGTTTAGAAAATGATCCAGAAATAGAGTTCCCTTTGCTATTAAATAACTCTGGTTTTAGAAGTTTTCATGTGAGTCTGTTTCTTGCTCTCATGTTCAAAATGATACCATACAGTGCTCCCTTCGTTTTAGTTGAAAAGCGGACCTTCGTTTTAATACAAGGAAAATAAAAGATGCCTTATTTGGTAGTGTCACTTAATAAAAGATAAATTGGTCAGATGGAGAAGCACACCCAGAATGTGTCAAGCATAATGACAAAGGGATGGAGAAAAGTGTGTGATGAAAATTCTTTCAGCCACAGACTACAAGCACAACACTCTTTAAGAGATAAAGACATCCTGGAGAACATGAAAGACTCTGTTCCACTGTCAAAAGTTCACCAGGGGTGCTGGGCGGTGGTGGTGCATGCCTTTAATCCCAGCACTCGGGAGGCAGAGGTGGGCGGATCTCTGTGAGTTCGAGTTCGAGGCCAGCCTGGTCTAGAAGAGCTAGTTCCAGGACAGGAACCAAAAGCTACAGAGAAACCCTGTCTCGAAAATCAAAAAGAAAAGAAAAAAAAAAAGAGAAAAGAAAAGAAAAGAAAAAAAAGGGACCAACCAAAGCAGTGGTTCTCGACTTTCCAATGCTGTGGTCTCGTGTTGAGATGACCCCAGTCATAAAATTATTTTGTTGCTACTTCATAACTGTAATTTTGTTACTGCTATGCAGTAGTACAGAGCCACGTGGCTAACATAGACAAAAATAATGGGCTAATATAAGTATTAAGAGTTAATAAGAAGCCTGAGCTAATGGGCCAGTCAGTTTATAACTAATGTAGACCTCTGTGTGATTTCTTTGGGACTTAACAATTGTGGGAACCGGGCAGGACAGAAAACCTCAGACAACAATCATGCCCAATACAAGAAGATTAAAAGCACTAGCCTGTTAACCGCTATCCCCACCGAAGGGGAGAGCAAGGAGTTAATAAAGAAACCTCCTCTGTTCCAAGAAACAAGTCTAAATTCAGATATGAACCTCACGTTTCTATTACTGGAATCATGAATTATTCTACTGAGTGCTTTTACTTATTCCTCTATAACATGTAGGAAAATATCCCTTGGAATGTGCATGCCAGGGTTACACGAGGCACAATATGTGTTGATTGCAGTAGATGGAACTAGTCAAGATAAAATTAAGTACTCCAGCATTTTATAAAAAGCACTACTGAAGTGATGACAGGAATCAATTGCTTAAGAAGACTGACCCAGTCACCCAGCTTTTCAAACAGCATCTAGAAAATATTGTGCTCTTTACTTTACTCCTTTATCAAATTAGTGTATCTATACCATGATTGTAAAGTGAAAAATTACACAAAATTCTACTATACAAAGTATGTTTGTGTGCTTGTATCCATTTTTTTCCAAGTCCTGTTATTCTTCTTAATTGGGAGAGTTTTTAGTATAAATAACACCTGTTTAGATCTTGTATGCCACGGGGACAACTGTGTCTGGGAATTAAGTCAATGTATTCAGGGCTCAATTTTAGGCTTCCTAACATTTAGCTATATTGTTTTTGTATTGGTTTGTTTTATTTTTAGGCAGTTCTTCATTCTTGATGGTTAGAATACTCAGGACAGTGTTAAGTTTTTATCATATATAGGCAATTTTAGATGGAAATAGATATTCTCATTCCTGACAGCTCACATAAAGGTTCCAAACTGAATCTAACTAACTTGGCTAGTCTAAAGAATTAATTTCTGAACCAATCACCAACCAACTCAATTGTAGCCATTTGTCAGGTCTTCATCTCAGACATTAAATCAGGGTAGGATACAAATAATGAAAAACATGGTACCCACTTGATGTAAGTGGGTCTTCTATTTTGTGTTGATTTCATAGGTTAAATAAAGAAACTGCCTTGGCCCTTTAATAGGACAGAAAATTAGGTAGGCTGAATAAACAGAACAGGATGCTGGGTAGAAGGCAGTGAGGCAGACGCCATGATTCTTCCACCCAAGACAGATGTAGGCTAGAATCTTTCCCGGTAAGCCACCACCTCGTGGTGCTATACAGATTATTAGAAATGGGTTAATCAAGATGTGAGAATTAGCCAATAAGAGGCTGAAGCTAATGGGCCAAGCAGTGTTTAAATGAATACAGTTTCTGTGTAATTATTTCGGATGTAAACTAGCCAGAGAGCCAGGTGGCGGGAAGCGGCCCACAGCTCCTTCAACACCCATTTTATTTGCAGAGATATATATGCATGTTTTAGGGACTACTGTAAGGGTAAATTAAAGTGTATTTCTTCTCTGCTTTAGACTACAATGGCATAAAAACAGCATGGGCCCATGTAGCACTGCAAAGAATCTAGAATAGCTAAAAGCAACCTTGGAAAAGAAGAATATAATTAGAAGACCCATATTTTCTGGCTTTGTAACTTGTGTAAGAGACGATAGAATAGGTCAAAGAGTCATCCTTGTTAACAAATACGGCTTAAACAACTGAATATCTGCATTCAAAAATGTTGGGTACTTTCTTTGCATCAAATATGAAAATATTAAATGGAGTCTAGGCCTAAATGCAAGAGCCAAGTCTATAAAACTCTCGGAAGTAATTCAAAGAAAAAAATCTTCATGAACTTAGATATTCCCGAGCTACCTAAAACATACAAGCAATGAAATAAATAAATGAATAAATCAGACTTCATAAGGATTAAAAGTTTTGTGCTTCAAAGGATGTTATTTTAAATACATGGAAACGCAACCCACAGAATGGAAAAATATATCTTCAAAGCATGCATAGGAGCACAGTGTCTGGAATATTTAAAGAATTTTTTCAAACCAATGATTAAATGATAAACCTGTTAATTGAAAGCTTATAAAGAATACTCATTCCTACAGGAAGATATCCCTGTAGCTCATCACATGGAACATAGTCTAACTTTCAGTTTAATATTTTTATGGGACTCCTGAGTGCAAATGAGTGGGATTCTGATTCTAGTTCCTTCTCTTTGGATATTTCCCTTCTGATTTCCAACATTGATGCAGCGGTTTCTGTTTTATCTTTGTATATTTTATTGTTTCATCATTATCTCTTAGAAACCTGGTTCTTTCCAGTGAGAGCCAGAAAAGGGTAGATTGGGATGGGAGGGGAGGTGGTGAGGAACAGGGAGATGTAGAGGGAAAAGAAACTATAATTAGGATATGTTGTCAGAGAAAAGAATTCATTTTCAATAAAAGGGGAAAAAGAAAAAAATTATATGGGAGAGTGTTCCAAACAATACATCACCAGGGATGTTAAAATCTCGAGTATACATTATCAGTGCCCATCTTTTAGAATACCTTTAACTAAAAGTGCAAGCAATAACAAGTATTGATAAAGACACAGAAAAGTCAGAACCCTATTGCAAGTTCTAAAGTGATTGTGAACTGCCAACCTAACAGACTGGCAGAACCTTGAAATGTTGAACATAGCATTTTCATGTGAATTGGTAATTCTTTCTCTGTCATATACTCAAGAAAAATTAAAGTATCTTCATATAAAATATGTGGGCAAATGTACACAGAGATACTATCTATAGACACCCCAAAACCAGAACCAACCCAAAACCAATCAACAGATGAATACATTAATAATCAATAAAATATGGCCTATGCTGGCATCAAAATAGTATTTAGACAAAAGTTTGGTGTGTCAACACATACTGCAGCGTAGACATATTGGGAAAATTATGGGGAAAAAGAGTTCAGTCATGAAAACCACACATATGCTTCCTTTTCTATAACCTGTCCAAAGCAGACAAACATGTAGACATAAAATGGATTCTTGGCTGCCATTATTTTTCTTCTCCTTTTTAAAATCTCCTGCTGATGAGTAGGAAGTTTATTTTATGAGAGATGAAGATAAACAAAAGAGTAGTGGTGTCTGCACACCTCCGTGAGCATATGCAGAAGCATCAACATAAAGGTAAAAGAAAAATGAATTTTGTGCTATCTGAAATGTGCCCTCCAATAAAGCTTCTTTTTTTTTTTTAAAGAAAGCATATGTTTACCATAGTGGAGTAATGTTTGAGGTATATTTTCACTGTGGGGGTGTGAAACTAAAATATACATTTTCTTGGTAAATCTAAACTTGGAAACAAGACTCAGACTTGTGGCTAAAACGAGCTGAAAGTGACCACAGTGATGCCAGAACTGCCAATCAGCCCTGTCAACTAGGCTAGCTCATCATGGCCCACAGTTTCAAACCTGATCTGTGCAGTTGCTTTTCAGTCCGGTCACTCATGTTTCCATACAGGTTTTACAATGCTCAGTAAGACTATATACATAGTTTGGCACAATGCTGTTTTTTTTTTAATTTAAGAAATACCTTGGTATATGAATAAATAAACAACATTTAGGGAAGGAATGGGCACTTACATAAATATAATAGATGGTTTGGTTATTACAGAACTTACTTTGCCTTTGTAAAAACAAAAAATATATTTGACAAAGGAAAATAGTAAGTACAGGAGCTTAAATGGGAAGATGAAACAAACAAACAAACAACTCACCAATAAAATCCAAAAGATAGAAATAGTCAAATTTGTTTTATTGATTGAATAGGGCAGAATTTTCCATTCCTAAAT
The DNA here is from genome assembly GCF_000317375.1 of Microtus ochrogaster. Lineage (NCBI taxonomy): Eukaryota > Metazoa > Chordata > Mammalia > Rodentia > Cricetidae > Microtus > Microtus ochrogaster. The sequence continues at coordinate 28,417,090 of NC_022020.1, forward strand.
AAACTCTTGAGCATACTAAAAGATGATTTCCCACCTAAATATATATAATCATGGAATATATAATATGGAATTTGAATGTTTAAATATTTATTTAGTTCTTTTAAAGAAAAGATAAAGACAAAACCATTTCAAAGAAGAATTCAAAGGGAAGATAAATTAATAGACTGGGGATAATTAAAATAAGTTCAAGTATTTTTTATCCACAAAACTGACCTTAGGGAGGGTAGAGGTTATTTTCCAAACTAGATAGAATATATGTGCAGAAATAAAAATATTTTAATGGCTTTAGGTTATTTTCATTGCCCGTAGATTTACAAAATGGATCAAAATAATGAAAACGTAGGATCAGATCACTGCTAAGTGTGCACTTGCGACATCTCTTACTTTCTGCTGAATAGATACAAAGATTGTTTTTACTTACTAAACATTTGTTTTAAAATATTTTAGCAATCACAAAGTATCTGTAATTTTTTACACATTTTACACTAATTGTGCTAAGAATATCATTGTATATGCCATGTTTGGTTGATATTCATGGGAGGCCTGAGAAACAGAGGAGGCTTGGATGGGGAGGGACAAAGGGGAAATGGGGGGCAGGGAGGGAAGGAAGGAGGGGAAATTGTGATTGGGAGGTAAGATAATAAGAACAAAGATAAGAATAACATCTTAAACACAGAGGAAACATAGATCTTGGCTGTGGAGTTCCTAGTGCAATGACTCACTGCAGGTGTGGAGACCCAGTAGCTTCTATCATCCTGAGTCTAAGAGGCAGAGCTGGCTGTTAATACGAGACTATGTAAAGCGGGATCTAATGAGAACTTTGAAAATATAATAAATAGGAATAAATATTAATTTATTAAATTAAACATATATTAATTAAAGTAAATAAACAATAAAATGGTACTCCACTGGTTAGCGTTTTATAGACTTTGAGCCTTGAATATATGTGGGTCATAAAATCAAGAATTCGTGACAGATTTCGGAAAATGGAATGGAACGGAAGACGTGAAAGTGCATCTTGTCCAGAGAAGTAGGAAGCAAGGGGCCACACCTGCAGTTCTAGCTCTTAAGGGCGATGTGGGAGCGGGAGGGCGTTGCTATGCGTCTGAGATCACTGGGGACTGCGTAGTGTTTCCCAGGCCATCCAGAACTACACAGTGAGAAGTTACTTCAAACAGTAAATCAATCAAACAATCAAACCTTTGAGAAGTTACTTCAGACTCTAAATTAATCAAGCAACAAACCGTTGTTTTATAATATTATAATATCAGTTGATACGGGGATATATATGTGCTCAGGTGTAGACAGGCTCTGGATTGCATGGGAGCTATCTTTCCACCAGCTCTCAGTACGTCAGCTTCTCCTCTAGTCACAGTGATAGGATATCCTGATGAAAAGCAACTCGGTGGAGAAAGGGTTTGTTTGGCTCATAGTCTGAGGTGACATTTTATCCCGTCTGGACATTCAGCAGAGGGAGCTCGAGGCAGCTGGCCACACTGTTTCCATATTCAAGAAACAGGGAATGCTGAGTTCTGGTGCTCAGCCCACTTTCTCCTGTGTATGCAGTCCAGAATTTCAGCCTAGGGAATGGTGCCACCAAGAGTGGGTGTGCCTTCTTACCTCTAATAACCTACTCTATTAATGTAATCAAAGTAATCTGGAGCATGTGCATCCAAACGCCTACCTTGTCAATGATCCTAGGGCTCATTCGTTTGACATGTGAGATTAATCACCAATCAGAGTAGTTGGGAAGTCACAGCTGCCGTTGGCAGCTAAACTATTTAGGAGGAGTGTCCAGTGAGACTTCCCTGAACAGAACATGAGTCACCCCTGAGCAAGAGCCTCTGAGCTCTCCAGGCCCTCCAGCCCAGAGGTCAATGCCAGGTACGGTTCTCAGATCTCCTGGTGTAAGAACAGGTCTGCTTGAGCTCAAGCTCCCGCTGAACCTCACAGCTCAGCATGTATTTTCATTTCCATTCTTTGTTATGTGCTCTTGTTAGAAGCAGGAGTCTCTGAGGAAGACTATAGGCTAAGGCAGGCACAACTCTGAAAACTCAAATTTTGGACCTATTGAACCATATTTATGAAATGTTTTACATGTTACATGATATCAAATCATAGCCTCATGTTTTATTTGGTGAAATGCTGGTTATTTATCTCTTTATACTGAAGTAATTTTAATTCTAATTGGGCTCTAGTAGTCTGAGCATCCGCATCCACAAATATGTCCTTCCCGTGAGTGGTGCCAGCCAGTGGGCTGAATGGTAACAGCTCCTTGGAAACGCTCAGAAAGGTCATATTGTTTTCTTACATCTAAAACATCTCTGTTCAATATGCTTTCAGTTGCTGTGTGTGCCAGCTCATCTTCTTACGGCACAAAGTGATTCCCCTGTACAATGCCTTGCCATTCCCGTGTAGAAATCCCAGGGCTGCCACTGTCAATCCCAGAGCCACGTGGAATGACTCCAGGAACCAGGCCTGCACTTTCTTAATTTGTGGCCCTCTTCAAAATGTCTTTCAGTGAAGAGCTGCAATTGAAATAGGCATTCCTCTCAGCTTCTCCAGGACCATGCTTTCAAAACCATTAAGTCCAGCCTTTCAAAGGCCAGGCCTGGAAAGTCAGATACATCCAAGATGGTTTAATTTTGAAGTCCCTTGAACTGAAGCCCAAACTTGAATCTTTTCCGTGTCCCCAGAACAGATTTCTTCCTACTGGGTCTTGGTGCTCCAGGCAGCGTCAGGGGTGGGCTTATTCTCATATTCTCAAGGCGAGGGTCTCAGGTTGTGCCAGTCATTGGTCTTACTTTTCATACCTATGATCCTAAGATGGTTAGGCCCTGAGCAATGATTAGAATGCCCTCAAGGTATCTTGTTATACTGATGCAAAGCACTTAGCTTCATTTTCACCCCTTTTCCTGTATTTTCTTTAAGCATGCCGCTTTCCCGTTGTCTTTCCTTCAACTGGAAAATCAACAAGTACGTTTCAATCCTCTGAGGATAGGTTTCCATTTCCTTTGATTCCTGATAATTTCTTATATGTGCATAGTAGATGATGATCATCCACACACACACACACACACACACACCCGCCCACATCCCTCCTTCTCCCGCTGACAGCCTTCTTCCCAGCATGCTTCTTTCCTGCTTCCGTGTAGGCATGCTGAGGAAGCACATGGGACTGCTGAATGTCAGCTCGTCCGGATACGGCTCTGCATCTGTTCACAGGAAACAGATTCCGAACCCTCAAACTGCGGTTGTGACAGCAGCAACAGAGATTGCTATGATGCTAGCTGTCCCCGTGATCTCCAAGTGTCAGCTCTGCTACAAGGAGGATTTTATTTGAAGTATGAACCTTATTGTCCCTGTGTTATAGCTCGATTCGTTAGTCTGTGTCATGGTACACAGGCGTGAGCAACAGAGCTAGGACCTGAGCCTGTTTGTTTTAGGGCAGTCCAGGGATGGTCTCCACTTTCCTCTTTCCCTCTGTCCACCTCCTTGCAGGAGTCTTTTATTTATTTATTTATTTATTAAAACTATTCACTTCCTCCCCTCCTCCCACTTGCCTCCCACTCCCTCCTCCTCCTCCTCCCCTCCCTCTCCAGTCCCAAGAGCAGTCAGGGTTCCCTGCCCTGTGGGAAGTCCAAGGTCCTCCCCTCTCCATTCAGGTCTAGGAAGGTGAGCAT
>NC_022020.1:28420927-28423085 GCF_000317375.1 Microtus ochrogaster
TGTCCTTGGCTTCTCAGTCAGCCTTCACTGTCAGCCACATTCAGAGAGTCCAGTTTGATCATATGCTCGTTCAGTCCCAGTCCAGCTGGCCTTGGTGAGCTCCCATTAGATTAGTCACACTGTCTCAGTGGGTGGATGCACCCCATGTGGTCCTGACTTCCTTGCTCATCTTCTCCCTCCTTCTGCTCTTCATTTGGACTTGGCAGTTCAGTCCTGTGCTCCAGTGTGGGTCTCTGTCTCTATCTCCATCCATCACCAGATGAAGTTTTATGGTGATATGCAAGATATTCATCAGTGTGGCTATGGGATAAGGCCAGTTCAGGCGCCCTCTCCTCAGCTGCTCAAGGAACAAGCTGCAGACATCTCCTTAGACACCTAGGAACCCCTCTAGAGTCAAGTCTCTTGACAACCTTAAAATGGCTCCCTTAATTAAGATATCTACTTCCTGCTCCCATATCCACCCTTTTTCCATCTCAACCATCCCATTCCCCCAAACTCTCCCCAATCCTCCCCTTCTCTCTTCTCTCTCCCCATCTCCCCTTACCCCACCCCCGTGCTCCCAACTTTTGCCAGATGCTAGCCATAAATAAAGGACATTGAGCCTATAATTCATGATACGAGAGAAGCTAAATAAGAAGGTGAACCCAAAGAAAAACATACAGTTATCCTCCTGGATACTGGAAGTAGACAAGATTGCTTTGCAGGAGACTTTTGTGACTGCTGCATCACCTGTGAGCTCATGAAGGAGACAGGAGTAGTGAGAGAGTTAAAACTCCACTGCACAAAGTGACTTCTGTGTTGTTTGTGGACCAATGAGATCCCATGAACTTGTGTTTTCATCTCTGTCTTTTATAGGGATACGGAAGTAGAATCCAGAAGCATTTCCATCACAGTGCTAAGCCTGGACTTGCAATAGGGGTGAAACGTCCTGCAACTTGTGGCTAATCTTCTCATTGGCACAGGGTATGGAGCACAAACCAAAGGAAACATTTTCTAGTCTGTGTATCCTGCATAAACAGATGTTTAAAAGTACGCTTGCCTACACTCACCCAGCATAGACATGAGACCCAATTAAGCTAAAATTCCATGGAAAGCCATCCAAAGCCCCTAGTTTACTCATCCAGTATAAACACTGTAAATGAATAAAATGCAGTGTGTTTAAACATAGAGAAATGGTTCCTTAAATTCAAGTAATACAGATTTAAACACTGGAGTGGCCAGAAGTGATAGGCACTTTTTGTTGTAATTGGAAGAGCAATTAATTTAGAAAGGTATATGGTATGAGAATATCCAAAGGTCCTTATCCCAGGAACAAAGAATATTGACATTTTGCCATATTTGCTTTAAAACTTAAAATAGAAATAAAAGTAAAAGTCAGGTAAAATATGAGTCCTTATCCCAGGAACAAAGAATATTGATATTTTGCCATATTTGCTTTAAAACTTAAAATAGAAATAAAAGTAAAAGTCAGATAAAATATGAGAGAAAGATGAAGTGTCTCTGCTGCCTTCCCAACCCTATCCCTTCCTCCGCTCTACTTCTCCAGTGGCAGCTTCCCTTAGGAACCTGGGGGCCATCACTCCAGTCCATGTTTTCATTTCTCACTGGATAGCCACAAGTCAAATGTAGTACTGTCTTTAATTTAAATTTTATAAAAATGGCTTACTTTCCATTGTGTATTCTGGTTTGTGTGTGTGCTTACTAAGTACAGCAATTAATTCATATCTGTCTATTCATGTTGTCCTGTAGTTCTCTGTACCACAAATTTATTGTTCATATATTTCCATCTCAATAACACACAGTGCTCCCATCTCTAGCCTGATTCTTTTTCCTTATTACAAGCATGGCTCCTTGCTGGCACAAACATGCATTTTCCTGGAGTTATACATGCCTCGGAGTGAGCTTGCTGAGTCATAGGTATGCACATCTTTAATGCTGCTACGCAATGATCAGATTTCCCTCCAAAGTGGTTGTGTTATATTGTCCTGGAGCCAGAAGGCTTTAGAATCCCCTTTATAAGTTTTATGGACACTTCATATTGTCTGGCTTTTGAATTTAGTAGCTCAGATTTCATTTCTAAAATTTTCTGGCCTTTAGGTTATATACAAGGCACAAACCAAAGTGGGGCTTAGCATATATATTTTGTTTGTTTGTTTTT
>NC_022020.1:28423185-28426749 GCF_000317375.1 Microtus ochrogaster
CTCTGTAGCTTTGGAGCCTGTCCTGGAACTAGCTCCAGTAGATCAGGCTGGCCTTGAACACAGAGATCTGCCTGCCTCTGCCTCTGTCCCTCAAGTGCTGGGGTTAAAGTATGTGCCAGCACCACCTGGCCCTTAACACACATTTTTAATTATCATTAATAAAAAAATGGTACATCAGATCACATTTATATCAGATACATCTTGATGAGTGCTTTGGTTATGATACAATATAATGGGACAAAACAATTCTTTTTTTATTGTAGAGATTTATTAAGCCAAACAAACACTAGGAAATACACACAGACTGAGAAAATATTAATTGTTTTGCATCATTTCCTTGTTTTGTACAATATCAATTACATGTTTTGTTCCTTTTTTTTCTAGCATTTGGCATCATACTAGCATTGCCTGTTTCTCTTTCATTTGTTTGTAGAAAAGCTTGCTTGGTACAGAGGCTCATCAACAGTACCTAAGACATGGTAGTCATGTTACAGTGCTTACTTCACACAGTTCTGGAGAAGCGTTTTATGCGAAACTAAAATGAGAAGTCCCCCCCAAAAAAAGGAAAAAAGTGAAAGTATGATGCAGGTCAAAAAAAAAAAAACTGTTAGAAAATAGACTTTCCTCTAGATGTAGCATTTGAAATCAATATTTTCCATTACAACTGCTTGTGATGATGAAATACATAACATCTCAGTTGATAATACCTGAGTGGCTAATCCATAAAACTGTACTTGTGTGGTTTGATATGGATTGTACTTTCCCTTTTCTTTAGATATATGAATGGTATACTAGTTCACGGCGTGGGTGCGGTAATTGTGTAGTGTTTACGGCTGTAGTTCATAAGACAAGTGTGACGCTTAGAAGCTTGAGAGAGAATGAAGACATGCAATGGCCTGCTTCCTTCCTTTTGCCTTCGTGTGGACGCAAAAAAAGATGGTTTAAAACAGAGAACCCCTTCCCTGGGGGCCTCTCCTGCCAGGAAAGCAGGCAAGCTAACTGCACATCTCCATCTCTCCCTCCATTTCCTCAAGCCAGTTTCCCAGTCACATCCCCAGCTCTGCAGCAGAATAGCTGCTGCAGTCTCCCTTCCCCTGTTGCACCCATCTCCAGTGGACCTCACAGATGGGTCCCTCCAAACTTCCTTCCTCCCCACCATTGATTTATCCTACCCCCAACTCCAGCAGGCACTCCCCAGGAACCCACAGGTCACTCTGACTATGGAAGCAAGATGGTTAACCACAGATCTTCCCTTTCCCCTCCATTCCTCCAAGTCTAATGCCCCAGGCTCATCCCCAGTTCTGTAGAAGACCTTCTGTTGTGGCTGCTCCATACCCCCGCCCCCATTCCCAGGTGACTAAATACTCAGATCCTGTTAGGACACCCTGCTTTCCTCCCTCTTGTGAAGCCCCTCCATCCCTTCTAGCCCATCTCCATCCCTAAGTCTCAGGTCCCTATACCTAGAAACACATTTTACCTGGTACCTTCAGTACCCACACCTCTTAGGACACCAGAAGGCAACACACACCCATCACACTCTTCGATGAATCAGAGAGGGCAACACACCAAGGAACAAAATACCCACACAACAAAGACAACACCAGATATCAGTACCTGGAATTATATTTGTCCAAAAACTAAATGTCAGTGCCAAAACACAAACTACACCCAGGACGTTATGTCTCTACCAGAAACTAGCCAGCCTACCCCAGCAATCCCTGAATATTCCAACATAGTGGAAGCACAAGTAAAGGCATTAAAACAGTCCTTATGACTATGGTGGGGGTGTTTAAAGAGGAAATGAATGAATCATTTAATGAAATGAAAATATAAACAGTGGAAGAAAATAAATAAAATCATTCAAGACCTGAATGTGAAAATATAATCAATATAGGAAATCCAAACTGAAGAAATTTGTAAAAGAAAAATCCAAGAACTTAAACAAGGTCCCACAGAGGAAAGTTTCACTAACAGAACACAGGAAATGGAAGAGAGAATCACAGGCATTGAAGACATGACAGAAGTAGACATATCAGTCAAGGAAAAGGTTAAATCTAAAAATCTTATCGCTCAACACACCCAGGAAATCTGTGATGCCACGAAAAGACTAAATCTAAGAATAATAGAAATAGAAGAGGGTAAAATGCACAGGTTAAAGGCACAGAAAATATTTTCAACAAAATCATAGAAGAAAATTTTCCTAAACTAAAGGAGATGCCTATAAAAGTACAATAAAGATACAGAGTACCAAAAAGACTAGAGAAGAAAAGAAAGTCCCGTTTGGTGCATAATAATCAAAACACTAAAATAGAGAATAAAGAAAAAATATTAAAAGCTGCCAAGGGAAAAGCCAAGTAACATATAAAGACAGACCTAGGAGCATTACATCTTACTTGTCAGTGGAGACTCTAAAAGCCAGAAGGTAGTGGACAGATATGTTACATACTCCATAAAAGCCTGCCCAGACTACTATATCGAGTAAACCTTTCAATACAACAGATGGATAAAACAAGACATTCCATGATAAAACAATTTTAATCAATATCTATCTACAAATCCAACCTACAGAAGGTGCTAGAATGTAAAGAAGTTAACTACATCCAAGAAAACACAGGGAATAAACAATACCGGACCAGCAAAGTCAAAACAAGGGGAAACAAACACACACAAGAACAGTAACAAAGTTGCAAAAATCAACAATCATTAGCATTGATATTTCTGAACACCAACGGTCTCAATTTCCCCAATAAAAAGACATAGACTAGCACAATGGATGTGAAAACAGGACTCATCCTTGTGCTACATCCAAGAAACACACCTTAACATCAAGTATAGACATCTCTTTGGGGCAAGGGTTAAAAAAAGATACTCAAAACAAATGGGTCTAAAAACCAAGATGGTATAGCCATTTTGAGGTCTGGCAAAATAGACTTCAAACAAAAACTCATCAGAAGAGATAGGAAAGAATGTTACATACTCATCAAAAGAAAAAATCATCCATGAAGAGGATATTTCAATTTTTAACATCCATGCTCCAAACACAAGGGCAACCAAATTTATAAAAGAAACACTATTATAGCTTAAGTCACATACTGACCCTCACACTCCGATAATAGGGGACTAAATGCTTCACTCTCATCCATGGACAGAGCATCCAAGCTAAAACTAAGCAGAGAATGATAAATCTGGCTACAGTTATAAACAAATGGCCCTAACAGCTATTTGCAGAACATTTCATACCCAAACACCTTCTTCTCAGCACCTCAGCGAACTTTCTTCAAAATTGACCACAAAAAAAAAGTCTCAACAAATATGGGAAAATTGAAATAACACCCTGCATCCAATCTGACCACCATGGATAAAAGCTGGATATAATCAACAGAAATTTTATAAACTCGGGGAAACTGAGGAAGTCTCTACTGAATGAAAAATGGGTCGAGAGAAATTAAGAAAAAAAATGCAAGGCAGTGGTGGCAAATGCCTTTACCCCAGCATTTGGAAGGCAGGGGAGGAAGATCTCTGAATCAGAGGCCAGCCTGGTCTACAACAGAACAAATTCCAGGA
>NC_022020.1:28428568-28471540 GCF_000317375.1 Microtus ochrogaster
AACAATTAATAAAAGAAACTGAAAAGCTTCTTCATGGCAAAAAGACACTGTCATTCAAATAAAATGACAGCCTACAGAATGGGAAAAGATTTTTATCAACTACATAGCAACTAGAAGGCTAATGTTCAAAATACTATAAAGAACTCAAGAAACAGATATCGAGGAAACAACCCAGTTTAAAAATGGGATGCATATCAAAACAGAGAATTCTCAATAGAGGAAACAAATGACTGAGAAACATTTAAAGAAATGTTCAACATTCTTAGCCATCAGGGAAATGCAAATGAAAACTACTCTGAGATTTCATCTTATACTGGTCAGACTGGCAAAGATCAACAAAACAAGTGACAGCACACGCTGGGGAGGATGGGGACCAAGGGGAACAATCACCATTGCTGGTAGGAGTGCAAATTCGCACAGCTATTATAGAAATCACTGTGGTGGTTGGTGGTTCCTCAGGAAGACGGGAATTGATCTATCTCAAGATCCAGCTAAATCACTCTTGAGAATATACACAAAGAATGTTTCATCCTAACACAGAGATACTTGCTCAACCCTGTTCACTGATGCTGTATTCATTACAGTCAGACACTGAAAACAACCTACATATCTTGCAACAGAAGAATGGATCAAGAAAATGTGGCACATATACACCATGGAGAATTACTTAGCCATTAAAAAAATGACAACATGGAATTTTTAGGCAAATGGATAGAACTAGAAAAACAATCATCCCAAGTTACCCCAGACTCAGATAGACAAATATAGTATGCATTCACTTATATATGGGTATTGGCTATTAAGTCAATGATAATCAAGCTAAAATCCATAGAACCACAGAGGTTAGGTTTAGAATGATTAGAGCGAACAGATACTCATCAGGAAAGGGAAATAGGATGGATCGATGTGGATGGATGTGGCAGGAAGCTGGAATGGGAGTAACAAGTGGGGAAGAAGAGAGGAGAGAAGAGGAGAGGAGAGGAGAGGAGAGGAGAGGAGAGGAGAGGAGAGGAGAGGAGAGGGGTTTGTGGGAGGAAATATGGAGAAAGAGAGCTAAAATTAAGAGGCATTTGATGGATAGTATTGAAAGCCAATACAGTAGAAACCACCTAAAAAATATACATATATGAAAGTGATCTAAAAGAAATTGCCATACAATGGGAGAGACAGAGCCCCAACTGGCCACCTCTTGTTATTGAACAAAGCTTCTAATACTTAGATGGAATAATTTGAGTTGTTGACCAAAGGGGCCTCACAGGAATCCCTAAACAGCCCAGGCTGTTGCCCAGACTGTAAGTTGCTCTCCATGAACTGACAACAAGTCCCCATTGTTGAAAACAATACCTACATAATACATTGAACATGCAGATTTGGAGCTGGTGCCTACATAGAACCTCCACCCCAACTTTTCCAGCATCTTTGCTACAGGAAGGTTCTCTCCATGCTATCAAAAGAGAAATGTAAACAGCAAACCAGACATAAACCATTTATCTACAATGATACATGCAAGGTATGTTAAGGAAATGGTGGTAATAACCAGCCAATATCTGATTTGGCTTAGGCCCACCTCATGAAATGGAAACTATACCTAGCAATGATTGGGTGAAAAGAACATGAGGCTAGATGGCTCAGGGACCTAGGGTAAGACCAAATGATACTGATCTAAAAGAGAAAAAATAAACAATGAAGAAAAACCTAAAAACATAGCTTAGTGATAAAATGACTCCTAACGATATACCGCTATACTGACAGATGAGAGCCTTGCTTAATCATCACCAGAGAAGCTTCCTCCTGCAGCAAATGGGAATGAATATAGAGATCAACAGCCAGACATGTGGAGAGTGAGAGACCTTGGAACACTCAGTCTTAAATAGGAGGTCTCCACCAAATATCTCCCATAAGAGCTTAGGGCACTCCATAGAAGAGGAAGCTAAAAGAATGTAAGAGCTGGAGGAGATGGAGGACACCAAGAAAACATGATCACAGCGCAAATGAACTCACAGAGACTGAAGCAGAGGCATAGGGCCTGACTTCTCCGTGTCTCTGTTATAGCTTCCAGGCTAGCGTTTTATGGGATTTTTTAAGTGCGTGAATGAGAAGGTCTCTGACTCTCATGCCTCCCCTTGAGCTCTTTTACTTCAATTGGTTTGTCTTCTTCAACCTCAAAGTGAAGTTTTTATATTTTAGTTTGTTATATTTAAGAAATTGAAGAAATGAATGAATGGATGAAAACATAGCCATCGGGGTAAAAGTTAACAACTGAACTGTCATTTATACCAGTTGTGGGGAGGGAAAATCAGTTTACTACAACAGAATGACACTGGGTTTATCAACCTCTCCAGGGCTGACTTCGTGTTCAGGAATAGTTAACCAAAATATAATGGACTCTATAGTTTTATATGTGTGCTGTTATTTGGCTTGAGTTTGATATTTTGTTTAGCCTTCTGTGTTTGGTTTTGTTTCTGTTCTTTTATTATTATTTTTGGGTGTTGCTTTATCAATTTGGGCTGTTTTTGCTATAGTATTGGTTTTTTTGTTTGTTTTTTGAGAAAGAACTCAAATTTGGCTGGGTATGGAGGGGAGAGGATCTGAAAGAACTTGGGGGCAGGGAAGAATATACTCTGTGTATATTTAAATTTAAAAATGGTTTTAAATAATGTAAAATATAATAAAATTAAAAAATAAACAAGATCCAATAGTTCATGACAACAGAACTTAGAATTCAGGGGACACGGAAAAACAGTCAATCGAAAGCTTTTGTTTCATGTTTGGAACAGGACTCATCAAGACAAAATGCAGGGTGTGCCGCTCCCTCCACCGATGGCTCTTGCTTCCTCTGCGAACCGAGCCGTCGCTCTTCTCATAGTAATGTCTTAGCTCCACTGCTTCGCGTCACCTGCTCTTTGAGGCTTCACACTTAGACCAGCACACCAACACCTCACTAAATCCTCCTCTCAGATGACATTTTGGCCAAGTCAGTGTGACCCCAGGAAAAGGATTCATTTCCATCTTGATTATATGCATGAATATTGTACTTTATTTCACTATGCTGTTTTGTTTAAAAAAAAAACCACCAAATATCTGAGTGAAATTAATGTGCCAGAATGATGTGCTATGCTTATTCTGTTCTTTCATTTAACAAGTGTTTATGATTACCTTTCTATCCACCAAAAAGCTCACAGAATTCACTCTTTTTCTTGGCATTGCCAATTCAGTCACAAAGCGCTTCCTTCATTAGACATAAACTATGCAAAGAAATGGAACCAGCATAGCTAATTACAAAAAAAAATGTTTAACTATAAAACAAGTAGCAACGGTAAGAGTGGGAGGCACCTTCCCATTTCATGTTCATTAAAGTATGAAAAGCCACATAATAATGTTGCTCTTTGGTCTTATCTAACAGGTAAGTTGTTTTACCTTTGGAATTTGGGTGTTTTCAACATATAGTTTTAATTCAAATCAAAATGATTTTGGTTGATTCTTCTGTGTTTTTAGTACCTTTCCTTCCCACTGGTTTATTAGTTTCTCATGTGTCATCTCATTAATTTCAGTGCTCGCAAATGCTGAAGACGACTCTAGCTTCTAAGAGGACAGGGAAATTATTACCTAGAGGAAAGATTTTAAGAGATTCCCTTGAAAAAATATGTCTCAGCTACTTAAGCAACATGCTCCAACCTGTGAGCTAGTGACATCCTGTTTTCATCCTTTGAGACCCGTTAAAGCCTTTCCCCAACCCCTCTTTTCCCCTCTCTACTTTATTGGGATGGTTCAGTGGAGTTGACAAGGAATCTTCTTAGACACAAATTCCCCTTGGTTATTCTGCATTGTCCCATTCCTTGTTGATGAGGCGACATTTAAAATGATGAGAATGATTGCCAAAAGCCTCAGCTTTTCGTGATTGACTGGTAAAGTGCATGATATACTTGAGAGAGGTGTCTTTAGGAAGCCCACTCCTGCATATAATGAATATATAGGAATAAATAGGGAAAATGAATGTATAGGAATACAGCGTTAAATAGTAAAGCAGCAGATGGGAACAAAAACCCAGTAAAGAACGAAGAACGCTACGGATGGCAAGCAGCTGCTTCTGCGCTAGGTCCTCACTTGGAAGCAGATGGCTCCCGGTGCATGTTAAGCAGGTAATCCACCTCATTTGGAGATCGTGGGATAGAATAAAGAGTTGGCTATTTGTTACAGAGCAGGTTTACCAATGTGACATAATTTAATACATCGCTTAAGCAAATACACGGTTAAGCGGAAGGACTGATTAAGTCATCTCAATTTAAGCTTTGAAGCCTCTTCAGGATTCATTTAGCTGCATCTGCCTATTACGGATGGAATATCTATATTAACTTAGAATTCACACATCAAATCTCTAAGCCCTCGTGCAATGTCCCTGGGTGAGAGCCCTGGAAAGTAATTCTATTTAGTGAATACTGGAGCGTTCTCTATGATGAGACTGAACTCCTATAGGACAATGAGGAGACAGGGAAAGAGAACGGCTCTCCACGAAGCGGCGAGGATGTCCTCACCAGCAAAGAAACGACCGCCAACTTGATGTTGACCTCTCCAGTCTCCAAAAGTGTAAAAAAAATCTTTCTGTTGTATAATTCATCTCATTTATGGTATCTGGTATAGTTGGCTGAACCAGATAAAACCCTACCTATTCATATTTTTTAATTTAAAGTTACACTGATTAACTAACTGTATTTAGTAAATGTTTTGTATTTGCCTGTGGAATGGCTTAAAGTTCTAGAATGTTTGTGTATAGAAATCAAGAAAGTGTTGTGTTATTGCTTTTGATAGAATTACTTTATGTTTGATTCAAAGTATGAGTTTTTCATTGAAAAATGACAGCTTTCTGTCATTTTAACATCTGCCACTGTTTAAACAGTGAGTAGTGTTTCTTGTAGAAAAATATTTAATTTTTACACACTGAGTCAATTCTTGTTGTATTGGTACATAGTTTTTGTCCAGGCAAAAAAGGGAGGAGGAAGACTACTAAACCACGGTCTTCCGCAACAAATAAGTCAACACTATGACATTGTGCTCATTGTGTCTGGCATAATCAGGAGGAAGACGAGCAATTCCTTATGAGTAATTCCATGAAGAATGTTCCCCTAAACCTCTAAAGATAAGAGGAAAAGAGAGGTCTGGGGAAATCCCATGTTTCATGGAGAAAGGAAATAGTTACACAAAGTTTTCAATATAATAAAGATGAAAGTTAAAATATTTCATTGATCACAAATAAACAATCATCTTTGCTTTAAACTTGCCTTTTCAGAATGGTTTGGTGATGACAATAATGCTAGCTCAGGTTGCTAAAAGAAAGGACAAAAGTGTTTTAATGGTTACCATTTTGCAGAAGGCAAAGAATTATTTGAAGTTCAGACAACATAGAGTAGTTCAGAAATAGCCTTGTAGAAGTATTTCAGGGCACATCTCCCAGATGCTCTGACTAGGAATTAACACGGTCGTGAACCAACCTGACTCTTCTACAAGGACACTGATGTCTTCATAGGTTTCATCCCAGTTCTAGATCCCAGCTAGTACCAAGGGAAATGATGCCTCATTCAATGCTTTTCTGATCACAGATTTATGTAAGTGATTATATCTAGTGTTTTTTCAGTTGAGGTCACTGGGAAGTGCGGTTTTTGAGATTTACTTTTAAAATCAGCAATTCAAATATAAAAGCCATCGTAACAGAAAAAAAGATATTCAAATTTTGAGTAGATCCAACTTGCTACTATCCTCCTGAAAAAAAAAAATTCTGAGAAGTGCACTGGAGAGAGTGCCCTCTTAGGGAGAGGTTCTGAAAGGATTTATTTTTTTGTTTGGTTTTTGTATCAATGATAATTTTAGAGGTATATTTAGCCATGACCAGCACTCTCACATCTACATATAAATCCTGCAAAAACATTAAGAAGCTGTTTGTTTGTTTGTTTTCATTTTATTTCGAAGACAGGGTTTCTCTGTGTAGCCATCTGTCCTGGAACTTGCTTTATAGACCAAGCTCTCCAGGAACTCAGAAATCCACCTGCCTTTGTCTCCATAGTGCTGGGACTGAATATATGTGTCACACCACCCAGCCCAGGGACAGTTTTAATTTTTGTGACATTTTCTTATTTTATTTCAATGTAGCTTTAAAATCATGTCACATGGCTCAGAAAATTTTCTCAAGGTTTGGAAGAATAATACCTAAATCTTATAGTCCCTGGTCTCTAAACAATAGTCTGCAGTAGAATATCAAGTCTATTGAAGACAACATGACCTGTTTTGTAAACACTGATGAAACATCACACATCTTCTGCTTTTGGGTTGCTCTGAGGCACAGTCAGTGAGCATTCCTACACTCCAGTTTGGTCCTACTGGTCACTGATATTGAATTGTAACAGGTCTCCCTTGCTGAGAAGCCCTCATATGGCAGGGCGACAGGGATGGTGAGGAATTGTATCCCTGAGAGCGTGACCATGATTACGCCACACATTTTGACCTTGACTCACAGAGATCAAGGCCATAGTGAGATGAGAACAGATGCTTGGTCTCATCCCTTTTCATCACTACCTGTTCCATCACTAAGCCAATGTGGTACATTCAATCACCTTGGAACCTTGTTTACAAAAGACTCCTCGGCATGAATATTCGGAGTGCAGCTCTGAGTGGAACTCATGATTCTGTGTTATTAATGTTCTTCTATAATTCTGAGCAGACTGTCCCCCCACAGTGTACACGTGCTAATACCTAGAGTCTATGAATAAGCTTTACATGTAAAGAAGAACTTGGTTTATGTGATTACATTCAGTTTCTTGAATACAGGTTTATAAAGATGGGATTGATACAACCACAGGGGGCTCCAAAGTGCAAAAAGAGTCGGGGGGAAAACATCTGTGTGGGACAAGGCCTTGTGATCAGTTTGACTGGCTATTGTTGTTTTCAGAGGGAGAGGGGACAACAAACCAAGACATGCAAGGATCAAGAAGAATCAGACAAAAACAACAAACAAACAAAGCCAAACAATCTTCCTTGGCACCTTCAGAGAGAAGCACTGGGCTGCCTGCACTTTGATTTTGGCTCATTGTGACCCAGTTAAGACTTCTGACACACAGCCCTTTACTCTTGCCATCTACTTTAACCGTGACAGTTGTTACAGCAGCAGTAGGTAACTGGTACACATGAATCTCTGATGTGAGTTCTTCATTCTTTCCTTCTCCATTCATGATCAGTTTTCTCAACACACAGCCTTAAGTTCCAGCCTTATGCCAAAGACACTCATAATTAACTCTTTACTGAACTTCTTTCTTGAGCCCTCTGATCCACATATCCAATTTCCGACTTCACACTTCCATTTAGAAGTTGTATTAGTCATTTTTGCATCACTAGAATTAAATATTGGAAGTAGCTAACTTTCGAAGAAGGTTATTTACCTTAGAGTTTTGGAGACTCAAAGTCAAATTGTCAGGGCACAGTTCTATGTGAGGGCTATTCCTTGGTTTACTCGTGTTGGGGAATCATAGAAAGATGGAAATGTTTGGGAGCAAACAAATAAGTGCTTATGTCTCTAGACAGGAGCAATAAAAGGCAGGATGGGTGTAAATCTTGAAGTTTTATAACAGTCCTCTTGGGAGGACCACCAAGGATTCACACCAGAAGTACCACACACCCCAGTAACCCAAGCACCTTCTACAAGTCCTTACCTCCCCGTGACTCTATCAACTGTCAACACAACCATCCTATGAACAAAGATTTCATTCGGAGTGGGTCCTTGGGTGAATGAATTAAAATGTAGCAGAGGGCTGGAAGAATGCCTACCTGGCATGTGTAGAGCCCTGGTTTAGATCTCCAGTAGTGGACAAAATCAAGTATGGTGGTACATGACCTTAATCCCAGCACTTGGAAGGTGGGGCAGCAGGATCAGAAATTCTAAGTCATCCTCATTTACGTAGGGGGTTTGAGGCCAGCCTGGTCACATGTGATCTTGTCTCACAAAACATACAAACACACAAATAAACATCCGTAGCACAATTCTAATAGACATTTCAAGTCCACCTGTCTCAAGTCCATACTACTGATAAGAATGAAGTCTCTTCTACTCACAATTTTTCATGCTCTATTTGAGACTATCTCAATTCCAACACATCAGAATAACCCCATGATTAACACCATGGGGTTTCCCCTCCCCTTCTCACCAACAACACATATGAATTCGAATTGCCTTGTCAGCATCTCCAAAGTGCTCCAGGAATCCGAACATCTTACTCCTTCATCTGCTATCCTAGTTCTATCACCATCGGTTAGATTGGAGTGACCTCTGCACTGGTATTCCTGACGCCATATTGCTCTTCCCCATCTACCATTCATTCATAGACCATAGTTATTCTTTAAAACACCCAGAACATTCGAAATCCAGGAATAACTTTCTTTACCTGGGAAGGTAAATGAAAATGATCTATGTGGCCTGCCCTGACTCCTCCATTATTTTCATACCTCATTTCCTCCTCTCGTGCGTTGTTCACTCTATTTCCCTCATGCTGCTCTTGTGTAAGGACCCTTCTCTTGCTCTTAAAAGTTCTTCCTGATCTTCACATCTGCCATTATCTTTGTTAGGATGATTCCTTCTCAGCAAGGTCTACGTCATGTAGCATTGTAATTGCAGACTTCACCTGATGCCCTGGAACTCTGGATTCCCCTTTCTTGCTTTATTTGTTTTAATATTTATTTATTTCCCCTCCCTCCTCTCCTCCCAGTCCCTTCCCACTTCCTCCCCTCTGTCCCTCCCCTTCATTCTTCCTTGGTTTCTCTTCAGAAAAAGGCAGTCCTCCCATGAATATGGGCAAAACATATCAAGTTGCCGTAAGACCAAGCACCTCCCCTGATATTAAAGCAGGTCAAGGCAACTGAGTACAGGAGTAAGGTCCCAAAAGGCAGCAAAAGAATCAGGACAGCCCCTGATGCCACTTTTAGGAGCACCACAAGAAGACCAAGCTTCACAGTTGTCACATATATACAGAGGACCTAGGTTAGCCCCATGCAAGCTCTCTGGTGGTCGCTTCAGGCTCTTTGAGTTCCTATAAGCCCAAGTTAGTTGATTTTGTGGGTTTTCTTGTCGTGGCCTTGATTCCTGTCTCCCACAGTCTTTCTTCCACCCCTTTAGCAGGATTCCCCCTTCTCAGCCTGATGTTTGACTGTGGGTCTCTGCATATGTTTCCACCTGTTGCTGAATGATAAACATGGTACTTATTAATTTATTGTGCCTTCACATTATTGATTTCCACTCTTTACTAGAATGATAAGAAACAGTGTTATCTTCTGCATGGTTTAATTGCTGCACCTCCTGCTTCCTTCTATGGCTTTCTCTTAGGTGATGAACACAGTTGTCAGTTTTGTTGAGGCAGGGACACAATTTACATACTAAGGAACAAAAGTAAGCATCCCTTGCAAAGTTTATTTATCACATCATCATAGCAGCATTACAATAAATTTCTTATTAACTAGTATTATGGAATTCTGAATCACATTTTCAGAACATTCTATTTTTCTTTGATTTGTGACTTTGAGATTGCCAGAGTCCACTTTTTGTACAAGAAATTCTTGCCTATTTAAAGATCTTTTGATGTTTAGTGAAGCATTTTACTGTGTGGCCTACACAGAGTTCTCTCTGGAATTGTTATCAGTACATTTGGTACCTGAGCAATCTAAGTTGTGGATATAGTAGAATATTTCTGTTTACATACATACACACACCGATATTCAGACATACACACACATACATTCTCACACACATATACAAACACTCATAGTCCTATCCTAGTAGTCAAGTTACTGCTGATAACACAAACTTCCTGCTTATAGACAAGAAACCCACCCAAGTGAGAGAAGCCATGTTGTCAGACGAGTCATAATACATTCCAAATATGTAACTGAATTCATGTTTGATTCTGTCTATTAAGATACATATCCTATTTCCCAAAGTTTCAGAGTTTCCTCGGTGGGCTTTATAAATAGTCCATCTTGATTTTCTCTGAGCATACAAATTGGCAGATGAAACCCCAGTTACCTTTGCTCAATTGTAGGAACCAGGATCCCTAAAAAGATAGTTCAAAAAGTGGCAATTACGAGGTAGAAATAGTCTTTCTCTTCTAGGAAAAGGTTTGTAGCTTTGCCAAACTGCATCCCTGTCACTACCACCTGCCATTCATTTGTCAAGGCTTGGCTTTTTCTCACCCACTTTCTTTCCATTTTGTCTCCCAAACCTGAGCTCAGCAGTCAAGTCCTGTCACCTTCACCCCAATTTCTCTCCGGATTTGTTATTATCCTAAATTCCGTAGTTTCCTCAGCACCCGAACTGTCATCTACATATGATCAGCTGTCTCATTGACTGATCTCTGCTAAGCTGTACCTTTCTTTCTGCTCCCTGCTCTAGTGTGGCCCATGACCCATGGGTCTAACTGGATATTTAGCAGTGACTTCTTTGTTTGACAGGAGGCTTGATGGCTAGAAGGATGGAAGAAGGGTGGACAGCCTAAAGTGAGCCAGCAGCTGGTGGAGAAAAAGTTATGGGCTCCACTAATAGCACCTGAGCCCAGACACACTCATCAGACATTATCTTGCTTCATATTTTCTGACATGGAGAAGTCACTTTTAGTCCCCCGTGGGACTCTGCTGAGAGAGACATAGAAACACGCCAAGGTTTACCTGCATGCTTAATGGCAGACTTATAATCCAGTCTCTGACTTCCCCAACTGCACCTAGGAACGCTCTACAACATAGGACCAATAGAGGAATAGGCAGTGCTTATCTGGGAAACAGCATGATTTACATCATCAGAGCAGGTTTCTATTGCCACAGAAAGGAAGGAGTGTGTAGTTGGGAAGTCCTAGATATCAGAATATGGGAGTGAGAAGACCAACAAACGTAGCTGAGCTGTAGAAAAGCATTCCTATATGGGGAGAGGGTATCTTTTACTGTCTAAGGTCACCAGTCAGCTGTCCTTCTCATTACCTCAACATAGTTTTTGTTTTTGGCCAGATAGAGTAAAGATCCACCTGGGAAAAAAAATCAATGTAAATTTCTCAACCCTTACTGCATGGCTGACACATAACACTTCACAGCTAGTAGCTGACGCATCTGCTCAACAACTCAAGGAAGTAATTGCCCCCAGTTTGTAGTAAAGAAAATGAAGGCTCAGTCCATTTACTTAAGGTTGCACAGAATGAGATTTGAACCAGTCTCAAAACCACCTTTATTTAATCCTTCTCCTTGAAGTGCACAGCTAAGTAAAAACAAAAAGTGCACAGCAGTAGCCAGTTACTCAATTGGCACAAGTAAACTGGTGTCTATGGTTTCTTGTGTAGTTCTTCTTTAGACTGGAGGCATGGGCTGTGTGGAGTGTGGAGAGAGAGAGTACCACTCTTCATTTCTACTCATCTCTCTTGAAAATAGCATCTACTCCTCCAGAGGAAGCGGTCTTTTGAGGAAAGAAATACTTTAATAGAAGTTGGTCCTTAAGAGATGAGTGATTTAGCCGGGCGGTGATGGTGCACGCATTTAATCCCTCGGGAGGCAGAGGCAGGTGGATCTCTGTGAGTTCGAGGCCAGCCTGATCAACAAGAGCTAGTTCCAGGACAGGAACCAAAACCTATGGAGAAACCCTGTCTCAAAAAATCAAAAAAAAAAAAAAAGATGAGTGATTTAAGAGTTAGACAAGAAATGATGGACCACTCCACTTTGATATCTTGCGTTATCTACCACCTTTATGGAAAACTTGGTTCTCTGAGACAACCTGGCTGTTTGAAGAAGAGGATGAGTTTAGTCCCTAATGCCCATGGATACCATCCGCTGTTCCATCACTCACCCAGTATTAGTTGAGCACACACTATGTCCAGGCTCTGTACTGGGGTGCTCTGGAGAAAGGATAGGAAACCAAAACCCTGGAGTTCTGCTGACATGATGCTTCCATTCAAGAGGAGTGTGTTACTATTGGAAGGACCACACAGACAGACATGCTAACAGACAGCTATACAGAGCTCTGAAGGAGAGAGCTGGAGCGAGAAGACAGCAGCAGAAACAAGGCAGGCAGACTAGTGACCGAGGAAACCTTCATAGACGAAGTGAAGCCTGCTCTGAGCTGTGACTGGCAAAGGTGATATGACCCCCGTCCAGATGATGACATGTATGAAGGTCACAAATCAGGAGGCAGCATGACACGCTGCACACCTAAGGACCATGGAGCAAGAAATGGAGGGTAGTGGGGAGACCTGGCAGGCCTTACAACATTCTTGGAGTCCCAGAACCCTGCTCAAGCCATGGAGGTTGAAGATAGTAATTAAGAAAGTACAATATGTAATCCCCAAATTCTGTGACCATCAAAGACTGTATGACTAAGATGCTGATCATCTCTGGGCTTCAGTTTAGTGGAAATGAGTCCCACACAAACCCTTCTCATTGATGTAGCTCTTCCTGTCATTTAGATCTCTAGAAAAACCCTGGCAACATTTGTTCCTTGACCACATTTGTTAACATGCTTTGGGATTTTTGAAATAAGACAAGGCAACCTTCACAGTAACGAAAGTAAAAATTAACATGTATTGGAGCTTTAAGAGGTTCTGAGCAGGTACTGTTTCAACGGCTCTACATGAAAATATCTTATCAAATCTGTGAGTCAATTTAATAATCTGGGATGCCTAAAGTTGGTGTTAATGCAGGGTTTGGAAAACTGGAATTGTGGCTAGTGGGAGCCGACACGTGAAATTTTACATTTTAGAGATCTTTAAATTGTTTGGCCAATTACTGCCAGAGGACTGAGCAATGGTTGGCTGTCAGTGTTAATTATGGATGTGGCGAGGGCTTCCTGCAGCCATTAGGAACATCCACCCACAGACCTTTCTGTTTCTGATGTCAGGAGCAGGCTCGTAGTCAGAGTGAGCGTTCAGTCGGCACATCAGGTATAATCACAACCCTCAGCATTTGTACAGAACAGGTTGTTTCCAAGAGGCTTTGCATTCAGTGGTGAGGTCACCCCAGAGCCTTCCTCTCCTGGGCAGTGTGATTTGCCACCTCCCCGTTATTAGCCAGGCCTCTTGATTCAAAGATTTAAAAGAAAAAAAAATCTCAAACAAGCAAAGGGAAAAGGGGACTTGTCTGGCTTACATAAGAGAAAAGCTCAGTGGTAGCTGGACTGTGGGCTCAGTCTGTTTCCTGTGTGCCTCTCTGCAATGCCCCATCCCTACTCAGCTGAATTGAATGCAGTTCTTTTAACTAAACTTACCCATGCTCTTACCTTTCAAAATCCTACAGGCACTATTTATGCTCCCCTCGCCCCATTGCCTGATTCTCCTTGTCAACACCTCTAGGGATATCTAATTTCTAAGGATGCCGGCTAATGAACCTCTCTGGTTGTCGTCCCCTACACCGAGGCCCTAGTCCTGGGACTCAGGTGGACCCATTCATTAGTGGCAGCTGTCGCGGTAACTGCACACCAGACCCACCCCAAGCTTTACAAAGGCATGGCAGCCTGCTCTCCCTAAGTCACAGAAACCTTCCCTGTCCTGTAAAACTCCGGTGGCCTTGATGGAGAAACCACACAGAGAGGTCAAAGAGAGGCGGGAACCCCTGAAGTGCACAGAAGGAAAAGGAGTTCCTCTTCCCCTTAAGTCTCCCAGCCATTTGGATCCACCATCTTTCCTATCCATTTGAATCCCTAGATGACTACATCATGTCATTGGCATATAGGGAAGAATAATCTTCAGTAGACTCCAGCCAGCTTAAAGGTTTATGAAAAAATACTCTTAGGCTACAGATTTGGGGGGAGGATGGATTACTATACATTTAGAGTTATCCAAATGTGTAGCATCTCCCACATCCTCTATCATGTCTGCTTTTAAAATGAGAAGTTTGCCAGGCCTTAATCATCACCTTCAACAACTTCTTATTCTTCCAGATTTTTCCCACCCTGGAATATTTCCTGACCTTGCCTATCAGATGAGCTCAAATAAACTCCCCAAACACCTCATTTGCCTTTCAGATACTCAGGTGTTACTAATTCATTAACTTAGTTTTTTTTTTTTTTTTATTTTCACCGGAAAAATGTAAGCCTCCTTCCTGCCAGGTAAGGCCCAGGCACAGCTAGCCTAGCATTGTGTCCCTTCCCACTGTCCACTGGGGCATGACATATGCTCCATCAGTATTTTCTGAGTCTGGCAGCTGCCCTGTAGCTCTTTTTATGTTGGAGAAGATATGGAGATATTACTTTTCTAATCCCTTATGACACTTGAGAGAAGGGAGTCTCTCACTTTCCAATAGGTTTAAAACTCTTTATTGATTTTTATTGAGCTCTACATTTTTCTTTGCTCCCCTCCCTGTCTCTTCCCTCCCCCTTCCAGCCCTCCCCCAAGGCCCCCATGCTCCCAATTTACTTAAAACTCTTAAGTCTCAGAGCAGCAATCCAAACCTAAAACTCTGTTCTCCCTGTCATAGGAGCATTTTCTTGCTTTGCTTGGGAGGTCTATGTGCAGTAACTGCCTGCCTGCTTGCTCTGTTCTCTTCAGGATCTCTTCCATCATCTTCCCTCAGCCAATACTGACCCATGAGCAGCCTCTCTGCAGCTTTGGTGCCTTCACAGGCCTGCCTATTATGGGGGAGGACTGCACAGGAAGAGAGACATTCCCGTAGACTTAGGGGAGTACAGAGCTGGAATGTTTGGTTTTCAGGGAAGTCCAGATCCCAGTCTGGTTCCTGGAGGTGGCTGGTCTGCCACCCACCACACAGGACTGGAGCCCTGACTTTTAGCCTGGGAACTGGATTTCTCTCTGCCTTACATCACAACCCCAGTCTGCTCTGATTGGAGACTTAATGCAGCCTTGTCAAAGCAGGCTAGCAGCCTGCTTTAGTAACAGCCTTATCAGCCAAGAACATTCACGTGTGGCTTTATTTACTATAGGTGCTGGGTTTAAATTGTTCTTTTTTTTTCTTTTTAACTATTTGATGGGTTATTAAGGCCATAGATCCTTTTCCTGTAGGTGCTTTTAACTGTTGAGGCAGCTAAAGAATTCATAAACTATATGACTTAATCTAATACCATAAAACAAGGAAAATAAAATTAACAAACTTACACTTATTAGAAATATGAAAATCATCATGTGGTATAAGAACGAGGCCTAGAACAAAGGGGAAATGCAAATGCCGAGCAGGGATTCCAGTCAGCTCTGTCTTGGGCTAGCTAATGCGTCATATTGGCTGGATTACTTCTCTTTGAGTCTCAATATTCTCATGTGTAAAGCGGAGGCAACAATTCCTATTTCATAAAGTCTTTGCAAAGGTAAAGACAGGTTCATTTTCTCATTAATTAGCCACTCACTCACCAACAGATTTATTGGGTGTCTACTACATAATAACACTATTCTAGTCATAAGTCCCTTGAGGGATATCTGTGTATGGGAGGGGGTGCTGTGAGTGGGTGTGTTGATATGCAAAACAAGGTCAGAGAAAAATTAAATAGATGTCTTGGTAGGAAACAAATGGGATTCGAAAGGTGTTTCAAAGAATTAATATAAGTATTACATAGAATTAAAGAATATAAGGGGTTATATTGAAGTACCCAAGATCTAGCAACAGTGAAAAGCTGTTCCATTCTGAATGTTAATAATATTGGGGAGAAACTATTCCCTGAAACACAGTGAAGAAGGGCTATGGAACTGTGCTACCCAGTAGTGGCTGTGAGCACAGAACAAAAACAGTCCATGTCAAGGAGCAGCCTGGCACAATGCCATGCAGTGAGTAGGCACTACAACTTGGCACTCTTCCCATGTTCTCTTCTCTTCCTGGTAGCAGTCATTGGATGACCCCAGCTTAGTCCAGAGGGTCAACGTCTGCAATGTCCATGTGACATCATTTGTGCCAGGGAGTTTCCCAAGACACAGAAGAATGTGGGAAAGATGAAGAATGGGTCTGATAGAACTAAATGAAAAACTAGCACTAGTTTAACCCAGTGACTTAAAATAAATAAATAAATAGATAGATAAATATATAAACAAATAAATAAATCAATAAATGGATGATGTGCGTGAGGTTTGGAGGGAGATGGGGTGGGGGAGGACCTGGGAGAATTGGAGTAGGGGTAGTTAAAGATGATTTGATCAAGATACAGTGCATACATGTCTGAAATTCTCAGAGCAAGAAATAGAGAAAGGAAGAAAAAAATATCATTAATAAGATGGTGATATGTGCCCGTGTTAAAAATAAAGCAGCAGAGGAAATGGGAATTGTGGTGATATTTTGTTCATGCTATAACAAATAAAGCTTACCTAAAGATCAGAGTGTGGAACTAGGCACACTAGTTAGCCATAGAGGCCAGGCAGTGGTGGCACACATTAATTCCAGAACTTGGGAGACAGAGGCAGATGGATCTCTTTGAGTTCAAGGCCACCCTGGGCTACGTGAGATTGACTCTGTCTAAAAGAGAAACTTAGCTCACATTTTGATCCCTGAACTTGGAATCATGGGCCTTAATCTCAGCACAGTGAGTTGGAAACAGGGGTGATATGGCTGGGCAGAGAGAGGAATATAAGGTGGGAGAAGACAAAAACTAAGTTCAGTCTGAGGTTTCATATAGAGAGATTCAATCTTAGGATTTATAGGGACAGGATCACCCTTTTGTTTGAGTATTCAGTAGAGGTAAAAACTAGTGGCTGGCTGGTCTGCTTCTCTGATCTTTCAGCACTAACCCCTATATCTGACTCTGGATTTTTACTATAAAGACCAGTTAGAAATCAAGGCATAGGGATTTATTGCCTGGACAGGTCATTGCTATTGTATAGCCAAGGAAGACCTTGAAAAGAAGCATTTGGATGGATATTTGTGGAAAGTGAGAGACTGAGCCATATGTTTAACAGAGGAAGACTGTTTTGACTAAGAGAAGAGTTTGCTCAAAGCCCTGTGATGCAGCCATGCTCAATATATTCAAATAATTATGAGGAGGCTGTGGATGCTGCACGGAGGGAGAGGAGGGCAGGAGAACAGAAGCACAAGCGAGTCCGGGAGGGATCACTTAGAAAACCACGGCAAGGATCCAGCAGGAGATGATTGCAGTTGGATCTCATGGGTAGAGGAGGCATGAGAAATGTTTTAATGGAAAAGAAGTCCGGATTGTCTCCCAATTTGGCAAGGATCATGAGAGGAAGAGGGGATTTAGTGATTATGTCCAGGCTTCGGGCATAGGCTGCTCAAGGCTGTAGCTCCCCTTTACCAAGGTCAGCTTATTGACGTCTCCATGGACCGGCACAGGAGAGGAGCAGGCATGGGGGATGAGACACAACCCACAAATGGTCATGTCACTGCAGCCCTACTTAGTGATGATACTCAGATGGAGCATGACTCAGATAGCTTCCGCATTCCCTGCTGGAAGTCCCCTAATTTAGATCTATCTCATTTTCCAACCCAATTTCACCTGTTCATCCAACCTAATGTGCTGTTCTTATTGAGTGACCCATGTAAGCGTTCACATTTGGGTCTGCAATTTTCACTTACGTTAGCCACCTCCTCAGCTTATAAGAATCAACTCAGCACCTCCGGCATCCATGGAAATTTCTCTGTCCTCATAACTTGCTACTCAGGCAAGAGGGATAAAATAAATGTTCTTGAATTTACACATTTATGATGTTTCTTTTCTCGGTGTGAAGTTCTTATTTGCTGGGCTAGGACCAGTTCTTTCCTTTGGGTTTCAGATGTCAAATAATTGGTATGGCAGAAACAGAAGCATGGAATCCAGAGGTGCTAACGTTCTTCATATAATAAAAAAACAGAGACGATGGAAGCCCTTGACAAAGTGAAGATAACAAGTGGGAAAGAATTGTGGGGGAGGAGAGAACTGAGTGGAGACACAGAGCCATCCTTTATCTTTGCAGAAGCAATTGGAACTGAAAGAACAAGAAAAACAAGGTCCTTGAAGATTATTATTAATGTTTAAAGACATGCTTCCTAATTTTTTTAAAAAAGTTCATTGATGCTTGTTCGTTGTATCTTGTGCTGGTTTTCACATAGACAATTTCTCTCAATTACATCACATACTCTGACCATGTTTAATCTCCATGTCCTCACTTTCCCCTCCTCCCTACCGGTTTAATTCCATTCTCCAATTTCCCTTTTGGTTCCATTGTGTATATAGACATGGCTTTATGTGGCTGTATAAAAATCTTAGATAGATCTACAAATGAAATAAAAACATCACATTTGTCTAGTTTGTTTCATTTATAAGATGATCTGTCTTAAAATTTGAAGACACTGAGTAAATATTAAGTAACATTTACTTATCATTTTAAGGAGAAGAGATATATTTCTAGAGGTCTGCTGTGAGCTTGTGTCTTCCAACTGTGACAAAAAAGTCACATCTATGAAACAATAACAACAACAACTTGGTTGCCTAAACAAGGCTTCCGTATTTCCAACATCAGTTGAGTTCCCAAAGTAGATGGGTGAAATCTAGATGGAGTGTTTAACAAACCAATTAAAAACTGAGATTTTGTGACTTATGACTTGAACACTAAGTGATGTAGCAGAAGTCGATAAATGAAAATTTCAGTAGACTCCATGGCCTAAGAACATAAAAATGAGACAGCTTCACCAGCAATTCAAGCACGAATGCTAAAATGTCTGTTCCCTGGAGTCAGGTGTGGAAGCACTTATATCTGTAATCACGGTGCTAGGGAAGCCGAGACTGGAAGATTTAGAATTCATAGCCAGCATGTACTATACAGTGGGATATCATCTCACTACATCTACAGTTTGGGTTTCAAGGCAAACTAAACTTCTACTTAATACCAAACAATTTGAACAATACCAAAGTTTTTCACAGTGATAAGTGGGTTTTATTAGAGGCATACTGAAATTTTATTCCAACTGGTAAACGTTGGGGCTGTGTTGGAGCTTTAGCAGGACAGTGCCTTTTGATGTGAAAATAGCAAGCAAGGCAGGGATCTGGGCAGTGACTCAGCATGAGCAAGAAATGGAGGCAGCACAGATGAGCAGAAGAATAATGAGGCTTGCCTGACAGGGCGCTGCAGAGAGTTTTGGCCTTCAGTCTGGGTGAGAAGACATCATGGAATTGAGTAGAGAGGAAATACGGTGTCTCATCCAGATGTTGGCGTGGGTTCTTTGAGCATCCATCTGATGAACTGAGAGTAGATCATCAAAGTAGAAGAAAGCATCTGTAGTAGAAGACTGCAGACACTCAGAAACCCAGCTGGTGACTGCTCAGGCATCAGGGATAGAGTATACAAATAAAAAGTGGATAAACATGGATGCTGCAAAGAGGCAACAAGACTTATGGAAAAGCACTTGGGGCAGCTGAAGGAAAGGGCAAAATCAAAGGCAATTCAAGGTCTTTGGTCTAAGGAAATGGAAGCTACCAGTAACTTAGAGCAGTGGTTCTCAACTTGTGGACTGAGAACCTTTTGGGGATCTAACAACCCTTTCACGTGTGTCAAATAGCAGATATCCTGTATCATAAAAGATACATAAGAGTAGCAAAATTGCAGTTATGAAGTAGCAATGAAAATATCTGTGATTTTGTGGTCACCAGGACATGGAGAACTGCATTAAAGGTTAAGAACCACTGCCTTAGAGGAAGGGATTGTCAGTGAAGTCGATTTTTGTTTTAGGTGATAGTCCGGAAATAGGATGCGCCTGCTGGTCTAGTTCTGATTAAAATCTATCTCAGATTTGAGAAGTCTGCTAAATATCTTAATGAAAATGTCTAGTCAGCATCTTAATGAAAATGTCTGGTCTTAATGCATCTAGGGTTTAGGCGAGGGATGTCAGTGGAGATATAAGTAATTTGGGAGACATCCCCATGAACTTAGTAATGTAAGTCATGGGAGAGAGGAAGCCATGAAAGATGTGACTGTACAGAACAAAGACAGAAACAAGATGGATGGTTGAGATCTAAGGCATGCGAACAGAAGAATGAGGTCAGAGAAAGAAAAAAAACTTGCTTTTTCTTTGCTTCTATTTCCTCAGAGAATTTAGCAGGCATCTGGATGGAGGCTAGGTACCAAATACTTTTCACTGCTTGATGAGAACTTGACACGGTAAAGAGTAATTTGCCAACAGATAGACAAACTAGCCTTTCTGCTCTCTGGTGCTTTACTTTTTAGCTTTCTGACCAGCTCTTAACAAAGGAACTTGCTATTCTGGAGGAAAATGTGGCCCACCTGGATCTCACATTGTTCTTCAGTAGCACTTCCTGATATGAAAGCCATTATTGTTTAGGTTCTACTTCCTGTTGTCCCTCATTAATAAAAACCAAAGATAGACTGATAAAAGATACCTGACTATTAGCACTTATGTTGCCCATTTAAGGTAAAGAGTACCATGAAGACAGTATAGTTATGGTTTAGCAAGGATGTCTCTAGACTCACACCTGTTTTCTGTGCATTATCCCAATTAATTCTTTCCTTTGCCAAAGATATAGCTAATATTAGGACATAATGGGCTGTCAAATGTCCCGAGGGAAGTTGGTCTATGCAATATTATGATAGACACTTATTGATATGCTAGGGATTATTTATATATATACTTATTAATATCTAGTGGGGATGGAGGTACAACCAGAACAGCAGAACTAATGGGAAAGATGAAATATTCATAAAATTGGTAAGGACAAGCTTCAACGTTTAAAATATTTTCTTACTGTGATAAAAGGGTTGGACATGAGGTCAGGTTTTTATCCATTTTTTATGTCCTCATGAGAAGTCCATATCTCCAACAAGATGGAAGCTCCCCATCTTGTTTCACATGGCATGTTATGACCATAGTTTTCTTTTTAACTTCCATTAAGATAGTTTGTATCCTTTAACTATTTTTTGGTACTTACCATCAACCATACTGCCATCTTCAAGTGTCAACCAGGAAGTTTTAGCTCTAATTCTTCTGAAAAAGAATGGATTATAATGCATATGAAGTTTGCTCGAGACCACACAGCTAATAATCAGGGAAGCCATGTTTATTTCAGGTCCACATAACTCCAGAACCCAAGTTTGAATATTTATTTCCTGTTTCTAAACAACAAGCTACTTATATGTTTTTAGATCTTGAAGAATTATCCATTTATTTCAGTCATTTATCATAATAATATAGAGCCATTTTATCCTCGAAGACAGAGTGAGTTAACTAGGCACCAAAATAGAAGAATTGATCCCAAGAATAAAGTGATATTGAAAGGAAACTTCAATAAAGGCAGGAATCCTCAAAGAACTCCGTAATCTGAGTTGATTCTATTTTCTTATGGCTTAGTAACTAGCCCCACAACTCAGGGTATTCCTGATCCCTATAATGGAAGTAGCTTAAAATTTTCACTAATATGTTTTTTTACTATTAGTTTCTTTCTTACATCACCTCCCTGACTTCTTCTATTTATACGTACACAAGTCTTCATCCTACATCCTAGCAAAAGTACCTGAAGCAACTTCGGATCAAGTATTAATTTTACTTCACATATCTTTCATCATAAATTTTATAGCCTTTAAACTTATCCTAATTTACAACCTTCCCTAAGCTACACTAATCCTCACTCTAATTATTGCCCAATCAAGCAGAAGGAGTAGACACAGGCTATATATTTTATTTTATAACCTCATTGGACCTCTTCCAGTACTTGCAGCATTGATTTATACTAAGAAATACTTAGTACCACTGAATTTTCTAATGAACTACATCAACATTAAGCGTAAACCATTTGAGATTATCTACTTTCTTATGACTAGTACGCATAATAGCTTTTATTGTAAGAATACCATTAGCCAGCCTTCATTACAGTTACCTAAAGGAAATATATAAACATGATTGTCAAATCAATGTTCCTAGAGGTTATTCTTCTAAAACTAGACATTTTGGAATAATATGAATTGCACCTATTAAAAATCCTTTACAAGAACAATGGCATACATTTCTTACTATTATCTTCATGCAGCACACATATTGAGCTCTATTTGTGTAAGCCACATAGATCTCAAATTGTTAATTACTTATTCACCTGCTAGCCATAGAGCAGTAGCGATCGTAACTATAGTTATTGAAGCAGCATGCAGAGATACAGGAGCTACAGCCTGGATAATGGCCCATCATCTACATTGTTTTGCCTCCTGATTACAATCATGAAGGGATTCACAGAAGAATTAAATGCTGAGTCTGAAGATTACAAGTTTAGTCTTAATAGCACCATGGTGAGCTTCATCTAGTCTTATACTCCCAGCACTTTCACCTACTATTAACTTAATCAGTGAATTATTGGTGATATTTCATCCATCAATTATTGTACATTTTATTCCTTCATATACTTGTTACTGGTCTCTTTGTTCTTTATGCATTAATCACAACACCACAGGGAAAATATATGTATTACATAAATAATACTAATCTGTTATTTACATTTAAAAGCACTTTGATGCTTAGTCCCATTGATTCTATTGTCCCATAATCCTAAATTCATTAATATGATTTCTATACTGTAAATATAGCTTAAATAAAATGCTAAGTTGTAACCCTAGTAATAGAAGCCATGCTTGTTTACCAAGAAAGTGTGTAATGACTGCTAGTTTGGTTTACATAGTGATCTCCAGGATAGAACAACATAAAGAGACCCTGTTTAAACAAAATAAAACAAAACAAAAGAAACAATAATTTATAACATCACATATACAATTGTGGGTTTGCTTGCTTATTTACTTTTACTTGAAGGTTTAGTAGTAATCCATTGATTTCTAGGACCATAAAACTGGCACAAATCCACATACAAGAAACAGACTTGAGGAGTAGAGAAGATAGCAGTCAGCAAAATACTCAGACACCCCAGATTTCATGTGAAAAGTAGATTTGGCACCTATAATCCCAGCACTGGGGAGGTGGAGACAGGAGGATCCCTGGGGCTTGCTGGGAAGACAGTTTAGCACAATCCACAAACTCAGATTCAATGAGTGACTCTGTCTCAAAAAACAAGATAGAGAGAGATTATTCAACATCTACTTCTGGCCACACACAAACATGCACCCACACACAATATGAAGCCACACACAGACATGCACACACACATCAACATGTACACACACACAAACATGCACCTCTGCACAAATATGCACACACACAAATATGCACATGCACAAAATATATGTGGGATCTTCTACCACTTTAACAATGCTTAGAATTTTAACACAATCTCCTCTATCCATCTGCCTATCCACTATACATAAGAACTTCCATTAAATGAGCATTCCTCTTCAGTATATGTCCCATTTTCACGTTTATCTACTCACGTCACAAAACAATTATATCCAACTAGTAGTCAATTACTATCCAAACCATAAACTTTATCCTTAGTCTTTAACTGTTATTTTTCAGAAATATTATACCAGTGACTCTAATTGATCAATCATAGAATTTTGCTTATGCCACTTTCAGAACACATTTACTGTTGCATGAGGTGGGGGCTTTGTTTGACTCCAACTGCCCAGCTAGCTTACACCTTAAATAATCACACAGAAACTTTATTCATTTAAACACTGCCTGGCCCATTAGCTCTAACTTCTTATTGGCTAATTCTTACATCTTAGTTTAATCCATTTCCATTAATCTGTGTATTGCCACATAACTGGCTTACTGGCAAGTTTCTAACCAGCGTCCATCCCAGGCAGGAGATCCATGGCATCTGCCACTTTGCCCTTCTTCCCAGCATTCAGTTCTGTCTACTCCACCTACCTAAGTTCTGCCCTATGAAAAGGCCAAGGCAGTTTCTTTATTCAACCAATGAAAGCAACACATAAACAGAAGGACCTCCTACACCAATTTACTTATATACTTTGCTTATGTACCTACATATGCATAGTAGCCAGGTTGCATGATCTATATTATCTCCTAATGACAGCCTATCCAATGGATTGAAGTTGAGAGAGAAGGCAATGAGAATGACCAATGATGAGGCTGCTCAACTAATTGTTTTGCTTTTATGCTCTACCAGGATAAAAGCTTGCATGGTGCATAGTAGGAAGATAGCAGTTTAGGGAAAGAGATATCTTTAGATCTGTAGATGAAAAAACACATTTTAAGAAGATTATTTTATTCTTCTATAAAGTTGCTTCGTTTTAAATCTATAAAATAAAAACTATTTTGACTATGTCATATTTGTATATCTACCTCTGAATTCCAGGCTGTTGTTGTGAAATCTTACCCTACAGGGCTCCATGCCCCTGGAAGCTTTAACACTTGTGGTACAATTAGTGTCAGTATCTCTAAGCTGTTTATACTAATTGGAGATTGCTCTGATATGAATCAATATCTAAAATGTCCCATGTACTGTTTGCACCACAAATGAAAATGAGCGTGTTTCTGGAGATGTTAATTTTCTGCATGTTATATGTGGCCGACAATACACAGGATGAAAAAGGGCTTGTAGTTTGAAAGTCTATCATGTAATGTCTAGTTAACGTGGGCTGCATTTTTTTTGGGGGGGGAGGGACGAGGGAAGATAGTACAACTCACATTTGCTTGAAAGAGACAGAAGAAAACAAACAGGGCCTGGTGGTGCAGAACTCTCAGGTTTAATGCTTTCCATTATGAAGGCTAATTTCCAGCCATCATCTGCTTGCATGCAGTGCGGGATGGTGCCTTTGTAACATAGCAACATATCTGTAGAAACAGGCCTTCTGCTGTAGAAGCAGATCAAATCTGCGCTCGCTCACAGGATGCTGTTTTCAGCAACTGATGAATCTGACAGGAAAGACTGATTGTTTGGGAAATACAAATCTGAATGTTTAGGTCATGTTAACTAAACTCTTTCAGGCTAAAGGGTTAGCAGAGAGTATATAAGGAAAAAATAATATGTCCAACAATTACTAAAGGACTATACGCACAAGAAAACATAAATTTGTTCTGCCTTAAAAAAAATACAACGTTCTTCCCAAGCCCTAATATTTTATTTCACATTAATCCTGGCATTCATAGTTTTGTGTACTTTATTGACAACTGAGATGAAACCATTGTACATGCACATATTGTTCCCAAATGTGCTCAATCTAGTGAAATAATTTAGTGAATATTCAGTTTTCATTCAAAACAGACTCAATTCCACAGAGCAGTTAAGATAAATGCACATTTCAAGGTTTCTCTTTATCCTTCCAGCACATGCGAGTGCAGTACAATAGAGCCCTTCTTTTGAATCCAAACCTCTTGAAGCATGTCTATGTAGATAATTGTAGCATTCTTCTTCTTTTTGAAAAATGGGAGCCTGGGAGCCATCTCTTCTTTACTCAACACTAACATGCACTTGCTCAACTGGGGACCATTCAGCTTCAGGAACAGACAACGGTGATGCTCTACTCAACAAGTTTTTCTAGCCTTTCTTGCCAAGAAAATTCCATTTTTGTTCACGGTGCAAGTAGTCCTGTGCTTTGAAAAAGATGCCACTCATGTGGCTTTGGATGTGGTTTGGATGCCACTCATATGTCCTATGGTGGCACGGGTGGGGTAGAATTGGCCACCCTATCACCCTGTGTCCATCAGTGCCTGAGGCAGGTATGAGCACTGGCCCTTGTTGTGGAATATTATTTTAAGATATGATACATTTGTTTATGCTGTGAAACATTCCTTTTAATGATGCAAGGATGTGCTGCATTCTTTTATGTTGTTATTTTGCCTGTCTAAAACACCTGATGGTCTGATAAAGAGCTGCACGGCCAATAGCAAGGGATATCAGAGATGGGATAGGCGGGGCTTGCAGGCAGAGAGGATAAATAAAAAAAAAGAAGGATCAAAAAATGAACAAAAGAGCAGGATTCAAGCAACCAGTTACACAGCATGCCATGGAGAAAAAAAATACAGAAATAGAGAAAGGTAAAAGCCCATAGGAAAAGGTAGATGGGATCATTTAATTTAAGAAAAGATGACTAGAAACAAAACAAAGCTAAGGCCGGGCTTATATTATATTATATATTATAAGTAGTAATAAGCCTCCATGTGTGTGATTTACTTGGGAGCTGTGTGGAGGGCCTCCCAAAAGAGTAAAGTCAAAGAGTAAAACTCAAACAACAACAGGCTTTGATGTCACAAGAGCCCAAGAGCTGTCCCTGACCCCTATGAGCTGCAACACTTGGAAGAGTAGACTCTGCACCTCACCGGGGTAACACAACAGAGCTAACCTTGTTGGTAGAGATGTGGGTGAACCTGCCTTCAGGTTCTAAGTGTGGGAGAACTGTGCCCACTGCTGCTCTGTTATGTGGTGGTATGGGAGGGTGAGAGATGCCACTCCTTACCCCTCACCACTACTGCCTGCAACAGATGGCCCCTTACCAGCTGCAGCACTCAAGAAACAGGCCATGCCCCTCGCCTAGGCAGCACAGCAGAGCAGCCCAGTGGTGGGAGGTAAGGCTGACTCAGCCCTGATTTTATGAGCAAGGGAGGGCTGACCCCATTACTTGTCTGACATGTGGCAGAATGGGTAGTGGACAGATGCCCTCTGCCTACCCTTCTACCAATCAATGCCTAAAACATTTGGAAGAGCTGACCCTGGGGTCATAAAAGTGGGAGGGCTGTCGCTACCCATCGCCCCCCTCCTGGCTGCAGCACTTGGGAGAGTGGTCCTTGTACCTCTGCTGGGCAACACAGTAGACCTGGCCCTGAAGTATAGGTGTGAGCGAGCTGACCTTCAAAGCATTAAAACAGGAGAACTGGTCTTACCCTTCCCTCATTGCAGCAAGAGGTAAATTAGCCAGGGCAATGGCGGAGAACTCACCCTGGTGGTGATGACTGGGAAGAAGTGGAACTGGCAGGTGGGCCAAGCCTGCAGCGGCCCAGGCCCAGAACCAAGATTATAACTAGGCCTGCCCCAACATCTGAGCCACCAATGATCTGCTGGAGCACCTGAAGGGACCTGATGGGCAGACCCAAAGCTGCAGCATCTCTACAGCACAGGGCAACCACAGGATATCCAAGAAGAGTCCTAGTGAAGGCCCAGCATTGACAGTGTAGCAAAAGCCAGAGGCCTTGAACCAGACCAGTGACTCTTTGCAATGAACACTTTCAAGTAAAGATCTATGGTATAAAAGGGTTTACTGTGTGACAGCGTTCATGATGAGATTTTTAATCCCTGTTTTGCTCCTTTTTTTTCCTCTTAATTGTTTTCATTGGGGTGGGGTTGCAGGGGCAGAGGGTAGATGTGAAGGGACGGGGAAATGAGTGGGATAAAGATACATGATGTAAAAGACACATATACTAAATTGTAATAGAAGAAAGAGAAAAGAAAAATATTGGATGAATCTTGATTACAGATTAAGTAACATTTTTTTTCAAGACATGGTTTCTCTGTGTAGCTTTGGTACCTGCCCTGGAACTCACTTTGTAGCCCAGGTTGGCCTCATACTCACAGAGATCTGCCTGTCTCTGCCTCCCTAGTGCTGGGATTTAAGGCATGCACCACCACCACCTGGCTTAAGTAATACTTTTCTTCATACCCCCTCAGGAGCACCTGGTTTATGAATGGGCTTGGGATTCAACCCCATTCAATCAAATGAGGAAATGTCTGTTTGTAAGGAGCATATTCCCATTAAATTATTCTCTGCTTTAGATCTTCATTGCTGTGTGTGCAGGAGGCACTGCATATAGCCTGGAATCAGGAAGGAAGCCAAGAGAAGAAGTCAACAAAAAGAAAAATTAATGTGATATAAAGATACCAATTAAATCAAGCTAAGAAAGTCTATATCACATATATGTTTTTTACCTGATAGATTTTTTTTATTATTTTTTCTTTTTTTAAAATTTATTTATTTATTAAGGATTTCTGCCTCCTCCCCGCCACCGCCTCCTATTTCCCTCCCCCTCCCCCGATCAAGTCCCCCTCCCTCATCAGCTCGAAGAGCAATCAGGGTTCCCTGACCTGTGGGAAGCCCAAGGACCGCCCACCTCCATCCAGGTCTAGTAAGGTGAGCATCCAAACTGCCTAGGCTCCCCCAAAGCCAGTACATGCAGTGATAGATTTTTTTTAATTGCCTGATCATTTCAGTGGGATCTCCTCTGTGCAATGGAAAGCATCTCAAGAGACTCCTCATCACCTCCCCACCCAGGCTTCTCTCGATTTCTCACATACAAAATCCTTATCTCACTTTCCTTTTAGATGTTTGCAGCACCATCCTTTTCTTTCTGTCTCCAGGTATTACTTCTCCTTTCTCCTTCCAACATATAGCGCATAGCAAAATGTACCCTTTTTCTTAATTTCAAGCTTGCCCAGGCCTCTGCAATCTCAGCCCCTGGACCTAGCACACACCTCCTCACACTGTGTCAAATGTTTACAAAACCACCTGTGAATCTCCCAAGTATGTTGCACAACCATCATAGATACCTGTTGTCTTCTTTGATGGAATGACTTGTCAGACACATGTGGCCATTGTCCCGTCTTCTTGCCCCATGACTCTTCTTGCTTATGAAAGGTAGCCATTGCTTCCTTCATGCTTCCATTGTATACTGGGTACCCACTCTTGCAATTGTCACAATGCACTGCAATTTCTTTTCATCTACATGGCTGGCTACTGACCTGTGACTTCTTGAAGAACAAATGTTAGGTTATTGTCATAGCTGATGTGTATCCTAGTCAGTTTTTCAGCATATGGCTATGGAGTCAAAGAAAAAGGGAGGGCATGAAGAAATAAAAGAAAGAAGGGGGATAAGAGGGAGAAGGAAGGATAAAGGGAATTTATTTGTATATGAAATCTGCTTTCAAGGGGAAAGTTTGAGCACATTAAAGCATTCTTGAGGCTGTGTCCCAGGACTGGAGAGAAATAGGGTGATAGTAGCACTGTCATCTACCAACTGTTAATATTCTTGAGTGTTTTATAAACACCAAACTAAATATTATCTATGGTGTACTTCAATTAACTTTTTAAAAAATATGTGTGTGGTAATGTGCAGATGAATACAAGAGCCCATGGAGACAGAGACTAGAGACACTCAGTCTTCTTGGAGCTGGAGTTACAGTAACTTACCTGACATGGATGATGAGATGATGTGAGATTCCCCTCAGTATGGTCTGAATATGTTTTATTACCCATTAGTTAATAAAAAAAAGCTGCTTGGCCTATGGCAGGGCAGATGATAGCCAGGCAGGAATTCTGAACAGAGAGGAGGCAGAGTGGAGAAGATGCCATGTAGCTGCTGAAGGAGAAAATCGCTACCAGAACCTTACTGTTAAGCCCAGCTTCCTGGTGATACACAGATTAATCGAAATGGATTAATTTAAGATGTAAGTGCTAGTTAATAAGAAGCCTGAGCTAATAGGCCAGTGTTGTAATTAATATAGTTTCTGTGTGTTTACTCCAGTCTGAGCAGTTGGGAAACAAAGGAGCAGTCTCTGATTGCAAAATGGGGTCCACTATATGGGGCATGGATTTACATAAGACCTAAAAAAAGCTTAAGGAAAAAAAAGAGGGCTTTTAGACCCACATAAATGGGAGCCAGGTGCAGCTTGTGGGTAACAGCATTTTCTCAGCTGGCTATGTTTGCTAGAGGCAAGCAGAGGCACGATTCCTTTAAGAGAAGGCTTCCTGACTCAGTGTTAGCAGCAAAAATTGCATGGCTCCCTTTAGAGCCAGCTTCCTGGTTTGTGCTGGTCCTGTTATGGAGCACTTAAATGGAGTCTGTGAGCATGTTACAAGTTGCCTAATGGTGGCATAGACCCACTGCATCCCTGGAGCTGGGCTAGTAAGCACAACTCACAGAGGTGGTGAACATGCCTCTGCCATGTTGGACTAGGAAGAACAAACAGTCAGGGTTGAGGAGTTGGTCCTAGGCATGCCTGCTTAGCATTTAAAAACAAAAAGGAACTCTTGATCAGAATGTGATTGCAGATATCAAATAAAGACATATTCAGACAAAGAAAGACCTCTAAATGGGTCAAAATGTTGGATAAATGTATATAGGTTTAAGAGAGAGAGAGAAGAGTAAAACAGTCATATAATTAAGGGATCAAAGATAATAAAATAAGTATTAAAAAGTAATAGAGTAATTTTTAAACCTACATAATGATGGAAAGTACACAGAGTTTAGATTATGTATATTATTGTGTTTTCTTTAAATTTTTTGACTATGAATAAACTAACTACAGAGAGAAATTTTATTGTATGGGCTGCTAAGTTAAACCAATATAGAGATACTTTGACTTCAAAAATTGGGTCTAAGAATATGTTGCTTTGGAAAAGAGATTCTTCTTTTGTTCCTACAGAAGATGAGAATCTATAGATTTCTTCCAGGTTAAGTATGGTTTGCTGGAACAAGACCCCCAGAAAGGTCTCCATGAACTCTAAAAATACTTGGCCCCACAAATAGCAGGAAGCAATTTGGAGGGAGCATGAACTTGGGAGTTTGGCTGATTTTATGTCTGTGGTCAACGATCTCCATTTAAATGCCCATATGAAGGAACTGAGACCTGTGTTCACATAGTAGCTGTGGGTTCTTTATTCCTCTGGATCAGCATCCCATATGTTTTTCCTCAAAATTTATGATTTCATCGCATTTTCCCAATACTGTCACTATTTACATGCATTTCCAAACTCCAGTCATTCAGTGAATTTCATTTTTGTAGCTCCCTCCTTCCCCTCACTGTTCAGAACACATAAATTCAGAACACGTTCTCTATGTCTCACTCAATGGAAATTTGAATACACAAGGTAAGAAGGTCTTTGCAAAGGCAGGTAAAAGTCAAGGATCCTTTCAAACTGTTTCAAGCAACTTCTATTTTGTTGACATCATCAGTGTTTCTTCCCTTGAAGTGATCTACACGTTTTCTAAATGCCCAGATTTATCTCTCTTCTTCCTGAGCAGTACTTGGGTTTCTGTCAAGGGTTCAACTGATTCATATGGCTGTAGTGGTGTACTAGATCTCAGGTACTGTCATCTATGGAGCAAACTCAGGAAGGTCCAGGAACCACTTGGGAATTCTTCATCACACTGTACTGTTTCGAGCCTTTAGACAGATGGGTAACTGTAATCAAGTTAAGTCAAGTTAAGATGTTTGCTTCCAGAAAAAAACCAACAGCTCCTGAATTCTGGATGGATGGACTGAAAAAGAATGCTGGCAGCCATTTCTGTACTTCCTACTTCAAGCCCATTTCCAAGTTTAAGTCCTCAACTTCCATTCAAAGATCTTTCCTCCTTCTCTTTCTCCTCCTCCTTAGGCCACTCCTCCTCTTACATTCTCTCCTCCTCTTTCCTTCCTCCCCCCTGTCTTCCTTTTTCTCCTCTCTCTTTTCCCTTAAGTAAACATGAAGACTTTCTCTTGCTCTTTACTTCTTACCTATAAAATGTTTGGAAGTCACAGATTAAACAAGAAGGTTTACCATCTTCCTGGGTAGTTGTCTAAAATTATTTTAATGGTATTGGAAGCACCAGAACAGTTCAAAAGGCATAAGGGCATAAGGATGCTACCCAAAGTATTAAATTAGAACATGTTGTTTTCCAAAGGCATGAAATGTCATTCATCCATTTCTATAGGCATTATTTTTCTGACCCAAACTCACCAGTTTCATGTGGTCTATGTGCAATCTGATGTACTTTTATAAATTATGTTTGTTAAATTGGTCACAAGATAGGAGGATTCCATGCTTTCATCCCCCTAGTATAAAAAAACTATTGAATCTTTCTTACTGTATTTCTTATTGTTTTAATTTTGTATTTTGAAGATTTAAACAACTCAACAGTTTAGTAGAATACACTTCTGTAAACCAAGAAAACTTAGTCCTTAAAAAAATCTAATATACTTTTTAAAAGTATTTGTAGTCACATTTCATTCATTTTTACCTATTTAATGCTATCCAACTGAACAGTATACACAATACATTTCCCAGGCATTCTTGTCCTTCCCTATGCCTCAACTTTACCCCAAAGACAAAGATGTGTGTGTGTGTGTGTGTGTGTGTGTGTGAAGAAAAGGGATGTTCAAAGACCTAATTGCTTCATGCTGGGCAGCAAAGCAGTGCCTCAGATAAAGAAGAAGCAGATATCAGCTCTCTCCAGTTTTATATCTCGATTTCAGGGTGATGGTTTGTCTAATTGATTATTTCAGGCACACATTTCTCTGAAGTCAAGTATAAAGCGCAAGGAATTGACCATAAGAAGACAGTCACTCTGGGCTCTGGGCTTTCTAAACTCTACCATGAATGATTGACTGAATGGTCGATTAGGGTAGACACTACTTAATTATAAGGCTTTTAAAGAATATTATGGGCCAGGAAGCTAATGAAATTTGGTAAAGTGATTGCTGAGAATATGTGCTTAGCATGTGCAAAGCCTCACATCCAATCCCTAACACCTAAAAGTAAAATTTAGTGAGTTTGTAAGTCACTCTCATGATTGGTCCTGGAAGGTGGACATATGAGGACCATTCCCTCAGCTCCATGAATGTTAATATTCTCCTTGTACCTAGAGGTAAACATCAATGAAGAAATGTATGCTTTTGGCTTTGGTTATTATTTTGTTTCTGATAACTCAGTAATCTACTGGAAGCCAGTAGGCCTGAGGCAATGGTGCTTTCACCTGAAATGTCAAATCCAATTGTTCCCTAATTAGAGGTAATGGATCCTTGTCTTAGTGTGGCTACCATCTTTATTTCCAGTTGATCAATAGTGACACCTACTGGCTCAGGAAGAGAGATCTTTGTTTGTCTACAGTGATGGTAAATTCACACTCAATAGGGAGGGGTGAAAACGGTTGACTCATCAATCCAGAAAGCAGAAAAATGGAGCAATTTAGCAAGCTGAATCACAGACGGTGGCGCACGCCTTTAATCCCAGCACTCGGGAGGCAGAG
Organism: Microtus ochrogaster; assembly: GCF_000317375.1. Taxonomy (NCBI): domain Eukaryota; kingdom Metazoa; phylum Chordata; class Mammalia; order Rodentia; family Cricetidae; genus Microtus; species Microtus ochrogaster. Next base: position 28,461,395 of record NC_022020.1, read on the forward strand.
GCAGGCGGATCTCTGTGAGTTCGAGGCCAGCCTGGTCTACAAGAGCTAGTTCCAGGACAGGAACCAAAAGCTACGGAGAAACCCTGTCTCGAAAAATCCAAAAAAAAAAAAAAAAAAGTTCCCAAGATTGGTTAAAGTGAATCATTAAGACGCCAACATGATGAGCATGCAGAAACATGGCCCTAGACTTGGGACATCACTGGAGGGAATGCAAATATATTCTACTCTGTCCTCCTCTCTTTATTCCTGGATTAGGACATCCATTTCTACTCTGTATTCCTGCCTTTAATCTACTTCAAGTTCAACCCATCCTTCAAAGAACCTAGAATAATTTGTCATATTGTTCCCAGGCTTGTAAAGCTACACATGATTAATGAGGGTGGATGTGAGCATTATGATGCATGGTCTCACTGTAACACCCACTTAAATCCTGGGGCAGGGCCCCCAAAGCCAAATATAATGAATCACCATCACATAAGCTCTTATAATGGAGAAGCAGGTATGAAGAGACAGAGGTGACATGTCCCACAATATAACAAGTGCCTGTGTATGAGCGAGGGGGCAGGGCATGTGTGTGTGTGTGTGTGTGTGTGTGTGTGTGTGGTCAGGCCTGTGGAGGTGACTCACATTCAGCCTCCTGGGCTCTTTTTAGTGTCCCCCTCTCTATTGCTGCTCCTAGAGCCTCATGCTAGCCCGATCCCACTGCTTGCTGTTATCCCTGCTCATTCTGACTCTGGTTTGGTATAGTTACTCCAAAGTTCCTGTTCCTACATCTACCCTCTTTTCCCTTCCATTCAATACCTTCTCTCAATACATCATCTTTGGGAAAATATCAGACTTAAGCTGATGGATCAATATCTCATAAGTAATTTTGCATTTTTAATGAGAACACTTTGGCAAAGCAATTACTGGACCCAGGGTAATGTATCTTTAATACTCACATGTGCTCTGTGCTAAGAAGCAAGGTGGCATTTGAGGGGAGTTGGGTAAAAACCCCTGGATGGACGAGACATAATATACACAAATAAGAATAATAATGAGCCATTGATATTTGTTGGACAGTCCCATGTTTAAGGCATAGTACTATTCATTTTAGTTATTGCAGTCACATGACTTCCCTTAGAGTTTGGCTTATGAAAGTGTGTTCATCTCTTGCTCCTCTGAATATTGGGCAAGCACAGCTACTTGGCATTTGGTGTTACCAGATCTATGTAAGTCTTCATAGTACAATAGTCCTATGAAACAGAGCTGGTTAAATGATACATTACCTACCCACTACCATCACCTCAGTTGTATCAGAAGCGGTACTTTGAGAGAGTCACTCCTGTCCCACATTCCTCCTCTCTCCTCCCTCCACTCAATGCATTCTCTATGTTCTTAACTAACATGCCAATTCTTCTGTTTTTACAAGTAAAGCAATTATAAATATTTCTTTTACTTTTCTATTTCAAGCACACTAGAAACATCTGTTGTTCTAAAGGGTGATCTTTTTCACTTAAGTTCATTCCTGTCTATCTGTCTGAATGTTACCCATGTATTCTTAAGTCTTTTAAAATGTATCTGGGTAATGTGCTGAAAATAATGAAATGTTATAGGGAGGCTACTCGTTTGTTTCCCCACTGCCCAGACTCCTGAAATAACCACACAGAAACTATATTAATTAAATCGCTGCTTGGTCCATAAGCTCTAGCTTCTTATTGGCTAACTCTTACATCTTAATTTAGCCCATTTCTAGTAATCTGTGTATTGTCATGTGGCTGTGGCTTACCAGGTAAAGTTTCGGAGCCTGTCTCCAGCAGGCTACATGGCTTCTCTCTGACTCCACTGTCTTTCTCCCAGCATACAACCTAGCTTTTCCTGCCTAGTTCTGTTCTTCCCTGCCATAGGCTCAAAACGGTTCTTTAGTAATCAATGGTAATCACAGCATATAGAGGGGAATCTTATGTCAATGAAAGGCCAGTATTTATTTCTGAGTGCTATGTATGAGTGACCACATAGAGATGACAAAAGACAGAGAGGTCATGTAGAACATACACACCAATACTATTTCTTGGGTTGGACAGGGGCAGGACAACTCTTCCTGTGAAGTCAAGGGTAAGCATTCACAGCTACCCCCTAATCCTTAGCAGGTAAGTGTTTTGCTAATGTTAATGCAGCTTCTTTTTGCATTTTCTCAGCTCCCTTGATTTCCATTTAGATTCGAGCCAAGAAGGAAACGCTGTGTTAATTGATGCGTTTTCCTATGGAAACTAATTATAGCCCCATGCTGTCAAAACAAGATAACTTGTTAATGATACTTTATCTGACAAAATAGAAGCAAAACTATTGCACTGTGAAGGAGGATGCTGGCATTGTGCAGCGAAAGTCATCTTAACCGCAATTACACACATGAAGGGAACTGCTGGGGAGAACACTGCCTGGTTCACCATGCCCATCTGGCTCTTTGGAGGTGGAGGTGATGACAGGGTGGGGAGGGAGGATCTTCCTTAGGTTTCCTTATTCTGTATCAGATGCTGTGAATGGCAGGCTCATGGTTTGGCCCTCAGAGTGCCTCTGTATTCCATAGCTGTTCATGTAGCCAGAACTATTTGAAGACATTTATTCATTCGTTTATCAGTGTTCACTGTGCGTTTATTACATCCCAGACCACAATTCCAGATCACGACATGTCTCAGACACAATCACACAGACACAGAGAGAGAGAGACAGACAGACAGACAGAGACAGACAGAGACTAAGCAGAAGAATACAACAAGAACCTTTCTATGAACTTTTATATTCTATGGAAGCAGATGGGAATAAATGAGGAAAATATATGTCAGGTGAAAACAATGTTTATACAGGAATAGGAGAGTTAAATAGAAGATGAGCTGCTAAATATAGTGAGTAGGACGGGGCTCACTGGGAAGGTGGCATCTGGATAAGGACCCAAAGAAGGTGAAGAAACACTCTCTGGTTTTGTAGGAGAGGGAGAAACTCAGCTGGACTGAAGCTGAGCATTGCCCAGAAAACTTTGTGGAAGCAGCGGAACCGTGAATACAGAAGTGTATATGACCATGTCTGATACAGTCCATTCCCCAACCTGCAGGCATCTGATGGATGGACTCTGTGTGGCAAAAGGCCCCTAGGACTCAGTGGATATCCTAGTGGTTTCATGTCTTAGGAGTGCTGGTGGCTAAATACTACAGGAACACATTTGCACTGAGAACCAACAAGTGCCAATGAACTGGGCAGAGCATCCTATATCTGACATAAGAGGCAGAAAGGGAGGTGGCTGGAGTAGAGAAAACGATAGAGGTTGTTAGAGAGGAAATGGATGAGAATTTGGGGACACAGCAGATTCTGAAGAACCATCTGTGATATAATCCCGAGTAATAAAAAGCACTGGAGGATCTGAAAAACAAGGGCACCTGGTTTTATTTAGACTTACTCATGCTTTGGAAAGATTTTACTTGCTGTTTGGAGAATACTCTAGAAAACTTGGGTAGAAGCAGGTACTCTAGTTTGGAGGCTGTTGTATTTATGCAAGTGCCTAGTGATGGAGGCTAGAATTATTGTCTGGGCTTCCACTGTGGATATTCACGAACAGCAACTTCCACAGCGTTTTATCCTTGCAGGGTTCTAGAGGACAGGCTCCCCAATCCAGTGTTACCTCTGAAGACTCTAGAAAAAAATCTCCCTTGTCTTTTCCTTTCTTCTAGGCATGATGCACGTAAGCACAGGTGGAGTGAAGACACGGCCTTGAGATGAGAATCAAGAAAACAGGCCTGTTTTCCCTGTTTGGTGGGTTCCTTCGTGACTTATACTTTTCTTGCTATGCCTTGTTTTTCTAGCTTCAAATAGGCAGCATACTTCTTTCTGCTTAACTCTCAAACACGCAGCACAATTAGAAACAAGGATATTGTTGCTGATTTCTATTTTCAGCCTTTTGCGAAGCCTCCATCCTGATCTCCTCCATGGGGGCTGCTCCAGTTCACATTCTCAGCATAAGCGAACACAGCTCCTCTTCCCCCACATCTTTGCCAGTATTTTTTTAATCACTTATTTTCTTGGTGATAGAGATTCTAACTGGGTCCAGATAGCACACAGAGTAGTTTAAATGTGCATTTCCCTGATGGTCAAGGATGTCAAACATTTTTTGCAAATACCTATTGGCCATTTATATTTGTTCTTTTGAGAATTTAGTTTGTGTACAAGTGTATATGTGTGGGGAGATGTCATGAAACTAGAAAAGAACCATGAGAATGGAAGAGATTGTAAGAGGAGAAGAGACTGTGACAGAATACCCATGACTTGAAGAAAGAAGGGAAATTGTGAGAAGAGGCATGTCTGATCAACAAGAGGCAGACAAGGGGCAAGAGGACAGAGCGAGATAAATGAGGAGTAAGTATGAAAACGACAAGTTGAAGATCATGGTTTTTCCTAGGAAGGTGCATCATAGGTGGCTTGTGAGTAAGCATGAAGACTGTAGTTGGATCTCCAGTGCCCGAAGAAGAAGACAGACATGGACTTGCAAACCTGCAATCCCAGTGTTGCAAGGAAGAGCCAGGGCCTTGCTGGGCAGTATCGACAAACACACACAATGGTGGATACTCCTGTGTATGTGTACATGCTTATACATGCACGTAAACATACACACATGCGTACACACATAAGGATAAATTACTGTATAACTTAAAAAACTAATTTAAAAAATCGATATTCTTGCCTCCTTTCCCTAATGCCAGCAGTCACTCCTTCCTTTTCCTTCATCTTTTCATGAGAAGGAAATGCATCTACTAAATATTAAGTGAGGGAAATTATGGCATCAGAAAAAATAGGCAAAACTTTCTAGCAACAACACTTACTTCTGTGCTTTAAGTACAAGCTATTTTTGGCAGCCCACAAATATAGATGCCTTGGGTAGCACCTTAGTCTCACTTGCAAGTGGAATAACACTGCTGCTAAGAAGAGAAAAGTGTTCTAAGGTAGTGGGAAGCAAGAGGAGAAAAGATACATTTAGACAGGCACCTGACTGCCTATGTTTTCATGAAGGGGTTGAAAATGCAGTGTCCAGCTGGTAACAACATAGAAATATGTATGTTCTCTTTTATGTGGGTCAATTATATACGTCCTTTGTTTCCTTCTGATCTCTTATACTTAGAATGAGGTGAATGGTTAGATTTATTACAGTGTTTTGAATTTGACCATGGATTTCTGTGGTGGTTTGAACAAAAGTGGCTCTCATAGGCTCAAAGGGAATGGTAATATTAGGAGGTGTGGCCTTGTTCGTGTAAATGTGGCCTTGCTGGAGGAAGTGTGCCACTGGAGGTGGGCCTTGAGGTTTCAGAAGCTCCAGTCAAGCCCAGTAGCTCACTCTCTCTTCCTGATGCCTGCCAATCAAGATGAAGAATTCCTTCTCCGGTACCGTGTCTCCCTGTGTTTCATCATGTGTCCTGGCCATGATGATAATGGGCTAAACCTCTGAATCTGTAAGTCAGCATCTACTAAATGTTTTATTTTGTAAGAGTAGCCTTGCTAGGTCATGGTGTCTCTTCACAGCAATAGAAACCCTGACTAAGACAACCTCTGCATGTTGGCTAGGTAGGCAGAAACAATGACCTCCTCCAGAGTAACTCATGGACAGCCTGTTAGCCGCAGAAAAGGCTTAGTCATCTTGGAATCCTAACTTCTTGCCCTATGGAGGAGTTCAATGTATATTTTTGCAACCAAACTAGGAGACATGACTTTCGGCTTTTCTCTGTACTGCTACACACCACTCCATAAGAAGCCATTTGCTCATCGGCAGAGCTCCAGAGCAATGTCAGCAAGGAAGGTCAATAGATGTACAGATGATGCAGGCATGGATACCACCCACAAGGAATTTGTTGTCTGATGGGAAAGAGACAGCACACATTGGGGGAAAGAAGATAGGTTGAGCAGGGCCGTGGTGTCGCACACCTTTAATCCCAGCACTTGGGAGGAAGAGGCAGGTAGATCTCTGTGAGCTTAAGGCCAACCGGGTCTACAAGTTCCAGGACAACCAGGCTATACAGAAAAACCTGGACTGGAAAAATCAAAAAGAAGAAGAGGAGGATGTAGTGAAACGTGATCATGAGACACCTGAATTCAGAACATAATTAGACCATTTCGGAAGGTGATTATAGAGACAAGGAAAACCTGTCTGTAGGCACACATCAGGTTCCAGTGCTATCCCCTGCTTAAGTACATAGTGCTTCTAGAGGAGCCAAAATCCAATGCTAAAGAGATACAGTCTTAGCTGGGGTCATCCTTGTGGATTCCTGGGAAGTTTTCTAGAGCCAGATTTCTTACTAACCTTATAATGGCTCCCTCAATCAAGATATCTCTTTCCTTGCTCTCATCTCTGTCCTTCCTCCATCTCAACTATCCTGTTCCCTCAAGTTCTCCTCAACCCTCCCCTTATTCTGTCCTCTTCCCCCTTTTCTCTTCCTTCTACCCCACCTTCCTCATGCTCCGAATTTTGTCGGGCGATCATTTTCCAATTTCCAAATGGGTCTATAGTGTTTTCTTTGGGTTCGCCTTATTACTTAGCTTCTCTAGGATCATGAACTATAAGCTCAATGTCCTTTTTCTAGCTAGTATCCACTTATGAGTGAGTATATACCATATTCATTTTGGGGGGTCTGGGTTATCTCACTCAGGAAAGTGTTTCCTAATTCCATCCATTTTCATGCAAAATTCAAGATGTCATTGTTTTTCTGCTGCTGAGTAGTACTCTAAAGTATAAATGTGCCACACTTTCTTTATCCATTCTTCAGTTAAGGACATCTAGGTTGTTTCCAGGTTCTGGCTATTACAAATAATGCTGATATGAACGTAGGTTTTGTAGTATGATTGAACATCTTTTGGGTATATTTCCAAGAGTGGTATTGCTGGATCCTGAGGTAGGTTGATTCCCAATTTTCTGAGAAACTGCCATACTGATTTTCAAAGTGGTTGTACAAGTTTGCATTCCCACCAGCAGTGGATGAATGTTAGGATGGGGTGGGAGGGTGTGTGGAGAGAATGGGAAGAGGTGAGGGAACGGGAATTTAGATTTTTATTTAAAAAAAAAATCTAATAAATTAAAGAGAGAGAGAAAGTTATGGGGTGGGGATGAGACAAGATGGTGAAAACAAAAACAACCTTGATGCTCTGGAAAAAGAGACTTCTGAAAATGATTTATACCCAATTTTGAAGAAAAACATAGAATAACATTAATAGCTATTAGATGGTGTGGTCTACATAAAATGAAAACAAACTTACCAGGAGGATAAGCTGGGGTGGAAACAGAATGAAACATACACGGGCTGGGATTAAAGAGGGTGGGGTTGATGATATAAATAAGAACCACAAGGTGACTCAAACCATAAAATCTTCAAGCTCTGGCCTGGGGTAGATTAGGGTTATTGACACAGAAGCTTGAATCAGGAATGTCTTGTAAACATCCTCTAGAAACGGGTGAGGAAAGTATGAGGAGGTCAAAAAATGATGAACGGAGCCCTGAGAAGCATTGCAATTCCAAACTTCCCTAGAGTGAGCTAGCACCCTGGGAGCCAAAGTCCAGGGTGCCTCCATCCTGCTTTCCTTGTATACTTGTAAGCATAAACTTGTGTCTGAATTGCCTTCTGTCCTGGTAGCATTTGACACTGTGTGATGAAAATGTCCTGTGTACTTTCTTATGAACATATACTATGAGGCCTGTTTCTTATTGAAGACTCCACAGTTGGTGATTACATTTTGCTTTTAGGTTATGGTCCTCCCCACCTTTATTTTATGAATATGAAATGACACAGACCCAAGTTGGCACTGTACAAAGATTCTCTGTAAAGAAAAGGTTTGGCCCACAAAAGTCACAAGCTAGGCCCAGGGCAAGAAACTCTCTGAGTCCAGTGTTCACACCCATTTTACTACCTCAGCTGATGTTTATACCAAATTTATTTTTGAGACAGGATCTCTCTCTCTCTCTCTCTCTCTCTCTCTCTCTCTCTCTCTCTCTCTCATGTATCTCAGACTAGCCTCAAGTTCCACATATAGCTGAGGATAACCTTGAACTTTTGATCCTTCTGCCTACACCTCTGGAGTGCTGGAGTTATAAATATACATCACTACCACATGCAGTTTGTGATGTGAGATTCCCTTCTGCATGCTGTGAGTACCACTGGTTAATAAAGAATCTTCTTTGGGCCTATTGCAGTGCAGAATAGGGGAAGGTAGAAATTCCAAGCAGATAGAGGAGGAGAGAGTAGGTGGAGTCAAAGAGACACTGTGTAGCTGTTGCAGGAGACAGACCAGTTAGAACCTTGCAGGTAAAAACCACGAGTCTCATGGTAAAATATAAAATAATGAAAATGGATTAATTTAAGATATAAGAGCTTGCTAACAATACACTTAAGCAATTGGCCAAACAGTATTGCAATTAGTACAATTTCTGTATGATTATTATGGGTCTAGGCAGCTGGGAAATGAACAAGCGGCCTCCAGCAACAGTTTATTTGGTGCTAAAGAGGAAATGCAGTGCTTCATGCATGCTAAGCACACATTCTACTGATTGAGCTATATATCCTGCCCTGTAAAAGTTTTTGTGGTGGGAATTATGAGTGAGCTTTTGCCACTCAATGAACTCTTAGCTTCCACTATATGTGTTCTGACATTCACAGAGATGTCTCTATGTTTCTCCCTCCCCTCTCTTTCTCTCTCTCTCAATAGTACCGGTCATCTGGACCACAAAAGCCCATTGAAATATAGAGAATGTTGTTTATTGTCTTATCTTTAAGTTATATAGGTATTAAGAATTATAGATCAATAGTCATCTATGTTTGTCATAGTTATGGTTAGACAAATCAAGTTCTTTAGATACATAGAGATTATATTCTCCATAGATAGATAATTTTCAACCACTTCAAAGAGCTGTTAAAAATGGCATTTAAATAACTTAGGGTTTTATTAAAGTGAGACACGATTGCTTCTGGCAGCACCTATCTATTCCCAAGAGAATGTTGAGCACCAAAGACACTCCATTTAGAGCTTGCTTTCTTCTTGGCAAAACTGACCTTTGGGCAAAGAACTGCCCATGCCTCAACCACTGACAAGATACATAGTATCTGGAAATGAATAAGCAGGACTGTCAAATCTTGCCAAGACAGGATAAGACAATTTTGAAAAAGTTCCTGCCTTTGAAAATGGTCTGTCAGTCATTCTAGGCCTTAGCCAAAGTTGGTTGCTTCAACGTTGCAAATGAGACTTTGGGGGATTGCCCAGGTAGCCAGTTGTCTCTGTCATTTATTGCACATTTTGGAAGTTGCTTGATTGTACTTCCTGCTTGCTCAAGTAATATTATTGCCCTTCTGGGGTGGATGAGGTTGAAAATTAGATAATTGTAGTTACTTTTCTCTTATGACTTGGTCAAGTTGTTTATCTTACAGGACTTAAACTAGTTAGGATAGAATAATTATTGAATATATTTGTTCTTATTGTATATAATATTGTATTAGGTTTAGAACTCTCTTATTTAAACAAAAGGGGGAGGTGCTGTTGGAAGTCTTACAGCTTGTGGTTACCCACCTACTGAGGCATGGCCTCTTTTACTATATATGCTGATGCAGAGCCTGCGTCCGCCCTTCTTCACTTCTTCCCTGGATGCTCTTTCGGATTGCTGGATTCAATCTCTTTTCTTCATTCAAGCAGAGAATTCTGATTTGTGAGTTTACCCCTACATAATCATCAATTTCTCAATTCTGAGCTAGTGCGGGATTTCTTTTAAGCATCCATTCCATAGTACTTCTTCCAGCCTAAGTTTCCTCTTTACTCATCCAAATCCAAATATTCCTTGTGAAGCTCCTTTAAATCACTTTGATTTCTCTGTTTCATATCCCTTAACTACTTATGTCATACCTGGCAAAATTCAACCATGATCAACATAATTCTAGATGTACATTGACTTCTATGCAAATAAATTTGGGGGAAGAAAATAGGGCACCCATGTTAAATGGACACGTTTGAAATTTGTCATCACAAATATCACATGACATGATGACAAATCTACTCACTTCTTTCATATGTTAGCATTCTTATTTCTCAATGCAACCAGTGCACATTTCCTCTTATTCCTCAATGCAACCAGTGCACATTTCCTCTTATTCCTCA
>NC_022020.1:28471640-28478108 GCF_000317375.1 Microtus ochrogaster
CTCAATGCAACCAGTGCACATTTCCTCTTATTCCTCAATGCAACCAGTGCACATTTCCTCTTATTCCTCATATGTTTCCAATACTTTCTTCCCCATTTCCTATTGATTTTTCCTTAGATCTCATGGGTGGGCGACATGACCAGGGCATTCTCATTCTCCTATTCCCACTCCCAACAACATACCTGCCTCCTCTACTGTGTGTGTTCTTTCCTGTGAAAACGGCAACAGTGTCGGTATGTTTGAGAACTCTTTGTTGGCTCTAGATCTCACTGCAGTACCTTTGTTCTAAGTACTTTTCAGTTAATGTCTTCTTAAATTATCATAAACAAAATGTCAGTTAAAGCTGGACATAATTTTTAACTAATGTAGACATACACATTCCTTTATTAATTAATTGGAGAACAAAAATTACAATTTTGGATCTTTCTGTATAGAATGTACTGTATCAACTATGAATTTGGTTTAATATCTTCTAGGTAGGAACTTAAAATACTTAAGAATAGTTTTACTAATATTTTTACTAATTTACCAGAAAATTTTAGTAAATTTGAGTTGTTTTGTTCAGAATAATAATACAAGAACATTTTTAAGTAACTGGTTAGTAGTCAGATAGTGGTGGTGCACACCTTTAACACCAGCACTCAAGAAGCAGAGGCAGGCAGATGTCTGTGAATTCCAAGCTATCCTGGTCTACAAAGCAAATTCTAGGATATCCAGGGATGCACAGAGAAACATCATCTCAAAAAACAAAACAAAACAATTAAAAAATAAGAAAGAAACTAGTTAGATTCCTCCCAAGTAATCATCTTAGTTCCAATAAAATAACTGTTCAGTACCATTATTTGTTTTATTATTAAATGAAACATTTATTAAATAGCCAGCTACAGTAATAAATACAGAGGCCATACAAATGTCTGCCATTACAAAGCTCAAATACTAGGTAACCTGAACACCAAAAATACATTTCTTACAATTGTAGAGACCCAAAGTAAAAGATCAAGGTGTCGGAAGACCTGGCTCTTCTCAGGGTCCTCTCTGGCTTGTAAGTAGCTGCTTTCTTGCTGAGCACTTCAATGATGGAATGACCTATATACATTCTTCCAGTGTCTCTTCTTATCAGGTCACCACCCGATTGAGCTGGGCTCTCGCCTATCTGTCCTCCTTGAGACGCACTCAGCTTTAAAGATTCCTCTCTTCAAATACAGTCACATTGAGGGCTAAGGCCTTACATTCAGAACAGAAGATGTTTCTGTGCTGGCGGATGAGGGGAGAGGTGGAGGCTTGGATGCTTGGACAGATGGGCAGAACAAGCCTCCGTTCCTTGCTTGACTGTGCTGTCTCTCACGCTGCTTTATGGGCGTTCAGTCTTGGTGAGCTGACTCCCGTGTCTTTTCACTTGCTTCCTAGATCTTCTTTCTCCATGATTTTCAGGATCAATTATATAGTCTGTAGATCTCAATGTATAAATACTTGTTCAGAATTATGAAGAATCTCTTGATGGTGAGCACAAAGCTCAGAACCCAGGGCACGGCGTCTTCAGGGTGGGTCCTCCGTGACCATTAGGTCACATGATTATGAAGGCAGTCTTTCAAGCCTCCTTCCCTCCCAGGTGTATAGACCCAGTTTTGGTCTAACACAGCTTTCAATACAGTCCAGCTCCTCCCCATCCCAACTTTTCTCTTTCATCTCTGTTCTAAATGCAACACGATCCAGCAACATGTGAAAGGAGAAATACCTCGTTGGGGAGAAATGTGCTGTGCAGTGAGACAGGAAAAGAAATGGAATCAAGAACAGAACGCAGAAAAATCTGGCAAGGAGAAAACAAAAAGGCTTGGTCAAGCTGCAGCAGGTGACAAACACCCTGTGGCTTGGGACCCTGATTTTTATGGTACCGTCACTAATCTTCCAATTAGCTTTGTTCATAAAAAGATCAAACACACAGGGAGATGTGGTGCTTTGTAATAGCTAATTAACTTGACCTTTATTGTGGTCATGGATTTTCATTCTTTTCCTACGGCCTGGGTGGTGGGGTTCATCTTTTATTCCAGATTCAGTGCGTTCACTTTTCATAATGTGTACAAGAACTGAACTGGATGTGTTCCTAGTGTTTCTTTGTCCATCTCTCTCCATTGACTAGATTCATATGTAAGGACTGGAAAAGAGCTCACTGCCGGAAAGTCTGGCATTTGACTCTTCTTAGTGCAAGGAGGACTTGAACAAAGCTTAGGCCAAACTCAAAAAAAAAAAAATCAAAACCTTGAGACAGACAGGAGGAAACTGTATGGAACCAGAAACTTTTGCCCATGCTGTTCTGTCAATGGCTACCATATTTGACTGGCCCAAGGTACCCTCCACTTACCTTCAGGCATTTCTTCAAACAGCATGTTCCTGGATGTGATACTTTCAAATTTTTAAAGCTTTAAATCACCACATTTATATATTTATAGACTCTTTTTAGGGTGTCATGGCTGCCTTCCTTGTCTTCTTTAACTTCCCAGCAAATTTTTTTTTTAATGTCGTCTAGCTCTGACCTATTTTGCTGACATGGGCTTCTTGGACTTCTACTTTGAAATATCCTCTTCCCAACTCAGACTACCCATTTCTAGAACTATGAGAGATTATTTATGTATTTATTTATTTGAGAGGCTGAAAGGCTAGACTGTGAGTCTGCTGAGGTGACATGGAGATTCAGGGACAACATCTTGGTGCCATCTGTTCTTAACCAAACTTTGGTTCTGAAATGGAGGAAACCTTTCAGATTGTTATCAACAATGTTCCATACCTCCTGTGGCTGAGGGGATCCTCAGGCTACCTTTACGATAGATGGTCAGGGTGTTGGTTTTTTCCTCAGCTGTCTGTGTTTGGGAGTTTGTTAGCAGGTCTGCTGTGGGATATTTGTTTACACTGTGTGAAGATGTGTCCTTGTGATTGGTTTAATAAAGAATGGAATGGCTAATAGCTAGTCAGGAGAGAACAGGTGGGACTTCCGGGAAGAGAAAGGAACTGGGGATTGACTAAGCGTGCAAGACACACCAGCAAGACACTGAAGGTGTCAGATGTACAGAATGGAGAAGAAGTAAAGAACCACGTGGCAGAATGAAGATGAAGAAAAACAGCTTAATTTAGGTTATAAGAGCTAGCTGGTAACAAGTCTAAGCTAAAGGTCAAGTTTTTATAATTAATAACAAGTCTCCATGTCATTATTAGGGTCTTGGCAGTCTCAAAGGATGCCTGAAGAGAAAGTCCAGCTACACCAGCCCGTTGGTCCTCAGGAGCTGTGGGCTGCATTTTATGTATGTGTGAAAGCAAGTAAGTATAGTGTTCCCTTGATCAGTTCTGATCCCCTCGTCCCTAATCAGAAAAATTCTAAGTTCCAATTGAACAGATAAGAATGAGTCATTTAGGGCTGTAGATACAACTCAGCAGCAGGTAGAGTACTTGCCTCCCAAGAATGAGCCTTGGATTAAGTCCTCAGTATTGCATTCACAACGTGTGTGGGTGCATGCCTGTCATCCTAGCATTTGGGAGATGGAGGCAGGAGGATTCGAAGTCCAAGGTTATCTTCAGCAACATCGCAAATTCCAGACCAGCCTGGGCTATGTGCTACCTGAGATTCTAATACCAAACTAAGCAAACAGACAAAAAATTGTGTAAACCATTTTTGTACAGTAGGAGAACTGTACAAAATGTCCAGTAATGGTGCATGTGGATGAGTGTACAAAGCGGAAGTGGACCTGCAGCTAGATGCAGGCTCTTGCCTCCCATTTTGTCTCTCTCACCCTCTGTCCCTCTTTCATTTACTTTCCCATTCCATAGCAGTATGTGTAATAGTAAGAGGGTGGGTTCTGCAAAAAGAATTCTGAATTTGAATTCTAACTATTGTGTGTCTTAATTTTATGTAATTTTATCTCTCCTTATAAGTTACCTCGAGGACCACCTGCATGGTTATATGTAAAGAGGTTTGTAGAACTTTTCAAACCCATTAAACATCTCCAGAACAAGCTACCTTTGATGGCTTATTCATGTCCATGACTCAGATATAGTGTCTTCTGTTCTTCTATGTTATTTTAGGCATAGAGTAATCTGTTAATTAGCTTTGATACACTTAATGGTACTTTGCTATTCTTGGGTCAGGTAGTGATTCCTGGTCTAGTCCCTGGTAAGGGGATAGTGTTGGGGCTATATAACACAGACTAATATTGCCTAAAAGGACAAACATCATGCACTGATGTCTATTAATTCATAACTATCCCTAAATAGTAACTATCTATCATTAGTAGTACTTGCAAAATGAGAGCCCACAAGATGAAAATAAAGAAGGTAGTCAGCATCACTCGGAATCTGAGTTCAGGATCCACAATCAGTTCCTTGTAGTCTCTCTCTCAGAAAGAGACCAAGACAGGCTCAGTGAAAGAGGGAAACAGACAGGACAGAGCCCTACGCTTGCTTGTACACCAGTAACCTGAGATCATCCTTTGTGTAAGATGGCAAAGTCTCCTGTCTATGAAAGAGGATGTTAAATCCTGGCCCCAAACTCTAAGAAGCAGAATTATTTGATTTATAAGTCTTCACTGTCTTTGAATGAACTATAGGGAAACTCGGTACTACTTAGTCACATTTATAAAATTTGCATTTATGCTCCTCTATATAGTCATCTATAAGCATTTGCTAAAGCTCCCTAAATATACGAACATGCATTTGTATGAGCACCTTTTTAGGAATGGATATATTAAGATCTTCTTATGCATTCATCATTGGAAATGCTGTAGGCTGTTCAGCTCTATGGGTTATATAGGATCTGGAATTCTTAAATTCAAGTATCATCAAAAGGTCAGGTTTAAAAATTCTAATTCATTGATTCAAATGCCAGAAGAGATGAAAAAAGTAATCTTGAGTCATAGGTTTACAGTCGCTGCCTTTCGAGTTCAGGTTTTTCTACTGGCTCTGATGGGAATAAAAAGTGATCATCAACTACCTATAGGGAGACATATTTCTCTTTTTCTCCCTGGATCCCTACATGTCTTTCTTTTCCCTTTCTCTAAAAAAAGAAATCTCATTCTAATTCTTGTTCCTAACACTCCTTATCCCCACTAACAAAAAAAAAAAAAAAAAGTCTGCTACTTCTCAAGTCTATGAATCTCAGTACTTAACAACCAAACACTGAAGGCCCTTTGCAGTGTCTCTGGTTCCAAAGAGGACTCTGACCCTTGCAGTACAAACAAGCTATCCCCCTGCATCACAGGGCTCTGATGTCAAGAAGAAAAAAAATCCGTAGTCAGTAAGGTTTTTTTTTTTTTAAAGCTTCATCTCAATCACTGATTCCTGCTTAAGAGGATTCAGATTAATTTGTTCCAAAAGTATTTGACTGCCACTCATGTTCAAATGGCATTTGGTGGGGAAGGCAGAAGCAACATACCTAAATCCTGAATCTATCCTTGAGTGTATTAAAATTCAGAAGCAGAAGTAAGAGCTATCCACAAATTGCAGTTTGAGAGAAAAAATACCGAGGAGAAACAAAAATTAATTGGTTGTGGCATATATTTGAAACTAAAATTTTTCATGGAGTGTTGAAAAGATTTGAGATAATCCTTCAGGACGTTCAGTAATTACAACAGCAACAGCAGCACTGAAAGACGTGCCCCGCATGCAGGGAATCACACAGGACTTGGTACATGTTCCTGACCAACATTCAGCTCTGGCTGTTTTGCCGGAGCATTCCACTGTCTTGATATCCTCCCTTGAGATGCTCATGGGCCATGTCATCCAAAGCTCCGGTAAAGAGGCAACTTTTCTTCTACACCTTGACTTTCCTGTGCTCCTGTTAATTCTCTTCTACTACCAGGCTGGTTGTTTATTTTTATTTTTCTGACCCAGGCTGACCCAGAACTTGTGAAAATCCCTCTCTCTCAAGCTCCCAGGTGCAAGGATCAAAGGCATGTGTTCCTACCTTCCCAGTTTTTCTACCTAGATGTCTTCAGTTTTGCCCCATGTGACAGGAAGCACTTCGTTCATCACTTCACCAATGCACAGCGCTGTGCCAGCACTGATCTTCAACCCTGAAGGCAGTGGCCACTGTCATGCATGGGGTAGGACTCTTGTGTTGTATGACAATGGATAGGAAGAACAACTATTCCACTCTACCTAAAAATAAAGGGTTCCTGGGGAAGTATGATATTAAAATGGAAAAGTGATTCACAATAAGTATGAAGCCCAACCCCCAAGCGGACTTCATTTAAAGGGAAAGTCACTACGTCATGCGTTGGAGAAGCTACAAATAGCTTCAGACATGATCAGACAGAGAGGTCATGTGATCACAATGCAGACTTTTTCCACTCCAGCTTCCTTTCCTTCCCTCCCTCTCCCTGAGATTGGCTTTGATTTCAAATGTTGTATTGTTGAAATAAGAGCAGCAGAGCTGCGTCCCCAGCACCCGGCCACTTGCACGGCTAGCTTTATACCTGAAATAAT
>NC_022020.1:28479802-28484824 GCF_000317375.1 Microtus ochrogaster
AAAAAAAATAAAAAATTAAAAAAAAAAAGCCCATACCTGCGAACTCCTAGTGTCTACAGCAGAAGATAGCACAGAGATTCTAGCTTCTATTTATAGTGGTTGAACAGAGGCCCAACTCATCCACTGGAATCGACTACCTGGCCCGGAAGATAAAGCTAAATAAATGCTGCTTGCTTAGGCCTCAGTCATATGCATCAAGTATTGGAGCCAGGAACACCCAAGCTTCAGGAAGTGAGGTTCTCTACAAGAAGCCCCAAAATAGAAAGGATGGATACTGGGAGGCCAGCCTATCCTCTCCAAAATCCATCTAATGAAATTGAAGTTGTCCCTGTGGAATGTACACTGTCACCAGCTTGTGTAGCAAAGCAGCTAAGAGCCATTAACTCACTAATGGCATTTAGTGTTGATTGAGAGGATGATGTAAATCTAGCCAGGCTGGCTGTGTAGTAGGTGGTAAAGGTTCACACAAGTGCCACCGACTTTAACAGTATGGATGCTTAAGTCTGGATGATAGACCTATTTTTCAAAGATCTTCTGTGGCTTTTTCTAGGTGCCAAAGAAACTTGTGAGTTTCAAATTCTGTTAATTGCTCATTCAAGCTCCTACACAAATGCCTTGTGGGTACCCAGGTTACAGACATGAAAAAGGCAGAAGCCACATGGCCATGAAAGGAAGTTTGGGTTGGAGTGGAGGCCCAGGCATATCCACCTGGGGTGCTGTTTGAGTTGCCCCATCTGTTTCTGGATGAAAGGGGGCAGTGACTGAACTTTGTCATAAAGTCTTAGTTCTTTTCATTCTGGCCTTTCTCGTAGGATTTGCGCTTACAGAATAACACTTAAAAGTAGGTTAGGTGAGCCTTTTAGAAAGTGTCTGCAATCCCAAGCATAGGCAGGAGGATCAAGAATTTAAGGTGATGATCAGCTACACAGAGCATTTCAAGACAGTCGAGGCTAGCTAAGCAGTAGCGGTGCATGCCTTTAATCCCAGCACTCGGAAGCCAGAGGCAGGAGGATCTCTGTGAGTTTGAGGCCAGCCTGGTCTACAAGCGCTAGTTCCAGGACAGGTTGCAATGCTACAGAGAAACCCTCTGTTTCAAAATAAATAGATGATAGATAGATAGATAGATAGATAGATAGATAGATAGATAGATAGATAGATAGATAAATGTAGAACCTCAAACAAGTACATGGCCAGCATAAAAGGAATTCCAAAGTTTTCAATACCTTTAGTATGCCAGACCTAGCCAAACATAAAGGAAAACTGTTCTTTCCTTCCACAAGGAGGGGTGTGGCCACAGGAGAAAATCCAAAACTTCACTTCCACCTGTTCCTCCTTAAGAACTCTAGTTATCTTCATCCCTAGAAGGGATGGAAAGGCCTATGCCCATCACCATGAGAATGGACGTGTGTCATGAGATAGAATATGCACCATGAGAAAAGATGTGAGCTATGAGAATGGATATGTGCCATGAGGAAAACCATCACCATGAGAAAGGCCATCACCATGAGAAAGCATGTGTGCCATGAGCATGGCCATGCACCATAGGTAAGGCCATAACCATAAGAAAGGATGCTCACCATGAGAAAATTCATGTACCATGAGAAAGGCCATCACTATGAGAAAGAATGTGTGCCATGAGAAAGGTCATCACCATAAGAATGGATGTGTGCCATGAGATAGACCATGCACCGTGAGCAAGGCCATCACCATGAGAAAGGATGTGTGCCACAAGAAAGACCATGCACCATGTTGCCCGTGCATTTTCACTCTTGCTTCCTGGTCCCAGAGTTAGCTTCCCAGAGTGGACAGAGAGAAAAATGAAGACCAGCATCTTTAATCTCCATGTAAACAACAACACAACAGAGACACACACATACTACATCATACACACACACCACACCATAAGCACACACCACATGAAAATACACCCCACAACACCACAAACACACACACACACACATACATACCACACCATATGCACACACTTACCACACCTCTCACGCACACCTTACCATGCACACACATACTCCCCACATCACACAGACATACACAATACCACAGCATACACACATACATCATTCCATATTCACATGTATTATATCATACCCACACCATGCACATATACCATATACATATGCCACACACACCTATACACCATACACATACCATCATAAACACAACCACACCACACAGACACACACATATCACTCCGTACACACACACACCGCAAGACACATATACCACACACCATACACACATACACCACACCATTCACACACACCTTACAATACCACACACACACAGTCCACACTATATGTACACACATACCACAGCTCACACACACACCTTACCATGCACACACATACTCCCCACATCACACAGACATACACAATACCGCAGCATACACACATACACCATATACACATACACACATGCCACACACACACCTATATACCATACACACACCACCATAGACACGCTTATACAAACAACCACACCACACAGACATAGACACACACACACCACGCCACACACATACCACCACACTATTTCATCAGACATACACACCACACACCATATACTGACACCACACCACATCATGTACACACACACCACACCACACAGATACATACACACACATGCTACACCAAACACATGAACACATACACACACGTTACACCACACAGACACACATAGACATCATACCATATACACACACCACACAGATGTACACATACCCCACACATACATAAACACACACACCACACACACACACACAAACACACATGAACAAAAATATCTCTGGCTTATTTCTTAGGGGTATTTGAAAAGCTCAACGGCAGGCAGACAACCGAGAGTGGGAAGGAGGAGGCTACTGAGCCACTTACAAGCCAAGCAAGACCAATGGCCACCAGCAAACAGGAATGTCTCAGCTAAGCAACGTATACATATATTCAGGCAATCACTGGGCATTCTGTAGCATTCTTTCCAGACATATTTATAATTAAAAGAGAAATTAAAAAAATCCCCGGGAACATCCAGCAAAGTCTGATGCTGGCAGGTAGGCAGGGGGAATTAAATGATTAGTCAGCGTATGAATGCCAAGTACCTTCTAAGTGACCATGAATATTCAGGTAAATGTGTCTGGCTGGACGATTACTGAAACAGCAGGCACCCAGTGGACAAAATGTACTCAAGTAAATCTTTAATTAACAGACACCATGGTATTGACTGATGCCCTGTTAGGTTCTAAGCCTGGGTGAACAGATGGCTGACCATATCCAAGGAAGAGATTAAACATTCAGTAACCATCTGGCTAGGGTTCGCCATCACACCAGAAGTCCTCATCACTGGAAACATCTGGAATATTGAGCTAATCTTCTTTTTCTGTGGAAATAATCCTGCTGCAAGCCTAGTCACGGAGGTTGGGAGGGGTTGCAACTACCTACAAGGTGGGGTCGGAACCCAGAAACTTGCGTGGATTTCCTCCTAGGCTTGATGTTTCTGTAGACAAAAAACTAGGTTTTACATTTTATTTCATAAGAAAAAAGATGACGTTGGAGCGTTATTCTAAATGACAGAAGTCTCTTTATATCTATTGTCATTCTAAAGTCCGTTTGCTTGTCTATTTTTTAACTTATTTTTTGACAAGTTGGTGCTTGTTGTGGTGTAACAGTTTCCTCCGACATTGAAACATTCCATCCTCCAGGGAAGGTCCTTGAATAGGAAGGTAAACAACTCAAAATAGCTTCAGGAAGTCCTTGGAACTAATCCGATTCAGTGTGCCCTTACCTGCTGTAGTAAGTAATAAAGGCCCAGACAAGCCATGCTCTGACGAAGCCTCCCAGACCAAATGCCTGGAAGAAGCAGAAACCAGTCAAACTCTTGGGGAAGTCTTAAATCACCTGAACCGCTGGGAATGGACGTCCTCCAACCTGTTGAGCATCATGTAGGCTGTACAGTGTGCCCCAGGTTTCCCAGCTTTTGTGAACTGTTGCCTGTGTTGGGGTGGGCCTTGGTGATACGACTATTGTCTATGAGTCATTTCTGTTCTTTTAAGTAATCCCTCACCTATATTCCTGTAGGTGGAACTTTGGTCTGTCATGGATGCCCTCTCTGGGGTGAGTGGATATGTGTCTAGCATCTCCACAGGGTTGAGTGGATGTGTGTCTAGAATCTCTGCAGGGGTGAGTGGATATGTGTCTAGCATCTCTGCAGGGGTGAGTGGGTATGTGTAGAGCATCTCTGCAGGGGTGAGTGGATATGTGTCTAGCATCTCCACAGGAGTGAGCCGCTGGAGAGGCAAGATGTGAGATAACATCATGTTCACATGGCATTTCTATTATAGATTAATAGAAATGAGTGAATTTAAGATGTAAGAGTTAGTTAGCCAAAGAGTTTGCAATTAATATTTGGATATTTGGGATAACTGGTGGCCCGGAGAGAAACTTCCAGCTACAAGGCCATATGCATGTTTAATAAGCACGTTGCCATTTCACTATATCCCAGCTCTATTAAGTACATTAAAATTCTAGTGTCTTTGAACTTGCTCAGCAAAATCACCATCTTGCAATGTCAATGATTACCAAAAGATCAGAAACATCACTGGTGGTGGCAAGGACTTCCATGGCACGTGAGAGTTGGCTTAAGATTTTGTGGGTTAGTGCCTCCTGCCTGGCCCCTTCCAATTTGCAAACAAAATCGCAACTAGAATTTTTAGAATAGTTAAGGTTTGCTTGCAAATACTTTATGAGCACTGCAAGCTAAATTGGGCTTTTACAGGGTAAACTTTGATGAGACCTTCTGAAAATGGAGTACCACTTCTACTTTATTATCTGTAAGATATTTTGATGATCACATATTAAAATGTCAAATATACGTACATAATCTACAACACTGATCTTGAGTGTATTGTGACTTTTTTGTCTTGTTTCCTGTAGAGAGTATTGACATTGCTCTACATCCCTTAAGAATACTCTCAACAAGATAATATAGTATTTGTAGCCGGGCGGTGGTGGCGCA
>NC_022020.1:28484961-28498807 GCF_000317375.1 Microtus ochrogaster
AAAAAAAAAAAAAAAAGATAATATAGTATTTGTCAAAATTTTTGATAAAATAAAGTAACTTTATTAAAATAAGTTTTAAAGCTCTGACCATGCAACTGTAACCACCCCCCTTGCTATAGTATATTGGGTCCCTGTAAAAGATTAGAGAAAGATAAATACAGAACACATTACAGGCTAAATTTAAGTGTATAGAGACAATCTGCTAGTAGAAAAATGCCAATAAAATTTAGGTATATTTATCTTTATCTTTTATTCTTCCTTTGTATGTATACATATTTGTTCATCTGAATGCTAGTCTTACCACATATGGTTTTGTTCATCTTACTCATTTAATTTTAATTTTTATGCTTTGACAATTTCATGATTGCATACAATGTATCTTGATCATATCACCCCTCCTTCCTTCCTACAGCTCCACCAAGCTTTCCAAATCATCTCCCTTTCAATTTTATGCCCTCCATATATGTTTAATTTATATGTATATATGACCCACGGAATCCAGACAAGGCAACCTATATGCACACAGGCACAGAGTCATCCCCAGAGGCATGGACAGCCAGCCACCCAGCAGTCACACTCCAAAAGGAAAATGTCCCTCCCTCAGCAGCTTTCAACAGACAATTGCTCCACACCTAGGCATGAGGCCTCAGCAGCGTTACCCTCTCTATGCCTGAATTTTTAATTAGCTTGATATTATGTGGGTGCTTACCCAATTTATAAGATTAAGATTTTTTTCCTTGTGTTATTCATTGAGTGAATGAGTTTTGAAGGTTGCCTAAGACTTTGTGATGGGGCTGGGCTCTTAGAAATTTAAGCCCTGTGTCTTACCTGTGGGAACTGGGTGACATTTCAGAATTCAGAATTCATTAGGTGGGGGACTCTCGCTCTGTTACCCAAAGCAAAACAAAACAGCAACAACACAAAATGTTGAGGGTTTGTTAGGAGGCTATAGTTGGAATAAATGTAGAGCAGATAATACGATACCAAATATGACTGGCTTGAGTCTTTCCCCCACCTTATCCTGACTGAAATGATGGAATTAGTGATTATCTTCATTTGTTTTCAATTTTAGAAAACCATCACAAAATAAAAGGAACCACTGCTGTTACTTCCTTAAGCAAATAGTAAATGTAAATTAAGTTGTTTTTATCTCCTCATACCCACGATTGAGTGCGGCTCCCAGGCCCCATTTTCTCTTTACAGCACCCAGGGACTGTCACAGAAATCCACACCTGGGCTCAATGCAGACACCAACAGATCATGGAGAGCCCATTCCAAACGGATACAAGACATCACAACTCCTGCGTGCATGACTCGGTGAACAATGCAGAAGAGGGGACAGAAAGAATATAAGAGCCAGAATACCAAAAAGTCTGCTGGGAAACAGTTTCTTAGAAATGACTGCATTGGCCCAAATCAATGGACATGTTAATGCGGAAGGGGGAGACTTGGGGGGTAGTCCCACCCCTAGACAAAGAACTATAGGCAGCTAATAGCCTTTGGAGGAGAAGTGACCTCTCCCAGGGATCAGTTCTTTATTGGTTGTTCAATCCATAGTGACCAAGACCTTGAAACTATATGTACACCAACAACAAAATGGATGCAGCAGGTGATACATATATAAATATATATTCATATACATATACATATTAATGATGATAATCAAAGAAAAAAAGACTATTGACTTGGGAATGGAAGGATGGGGTGGGGTTCAAGGAAGCACAGGTAGGGGAGCTACAGGGAGGAAAGGGGGAGGGGAAGTAATATAATTCTACTTCAGTTAAAAAAAAAAAACAAAACAAGTGAGCAGCATGAGAAGTTTCCTCTTGTTTCTCTGCCCTTGACTGTAAATGAGTTGCTTGACTCCCTGCTTTGTCTTCCCCACAGTAATGCGCTGTGATCTAGAATTGTAAGCCAATAATTCCATCCTCTTGTGCTGCTTCCGTCAGGATGTTTGTCATAGCAGCAGAAATGCAACTAAAGCAGCAGCCAATCTTATCCGTGAGGGCTTCACTCCCATAACCTAGAGCCCAAGGCTGCATCCCTGAGCAAGACCACGGAACACTGGTGTTTGGGCTTCAAAGCAGAAATCCCAGGAAATCAGGCATTCAGTCCACTGCAAGAAGATGGGTAAACAGACAATTTCAGTGTCGTGTCCTCAGAGTTTCGAGAAAGCAGAGGAAAGGGCAACATTAGGGATTGCCAGAAGGGATGAAGGACATATGTATACATGACTCATGGTAGACTCTAGAGAATAAATTTTGGATAAAAATTATTAATTGGGTTGGTAGGGTGTAACTCAGTAGTAGATTGTTGCCCTGCATGTATGAGGCTCTGGACTGCATCCCCAATACTGTGAAAACATAATACATACTAGTGGAAAAATGAGACAAAAAAGTGAGACTAGAGATAAAATAACAGAAGACACATGAGTTAGCAAGATCCAGTAAGAAGAAAGAGAAGCAAAGGCCAAGATACTAGAAATAGTCAGATACATAATCAT
Source organism: Microtus ochrogaster (assembly GCF_000317375.1). NCBI lineage: Eukaryota > Metazoa > Chordata > Mammalia > Rodentia > Cricetidae > Microtus > Microtus ochrogaster. The sequence goes on from NC_022020.1 coordinate 28,487,465, forward strand.
CTTCTACTACATTAGTCAGTTTCCATTATAAAAGCTGTTAACTTTCTAAAACAAAGAGGACTGGATTATGTGATTCACAATTCTGGGTGTTCAGAGTATTGTTGCTGTGTGGTTCTGGGAGGGAACCTTATGGTTGCTGGTATGACACTCATAAGAACACTTTAGAGAATAAGAAATCAAATCACCAAGCATAGGACAAACAGGGAACAGCCGTGCTTGCCCTTTGACAAAGACCATCTTCCAACAACTTATGGTCCCAGAAGACTGGTTTTAATTCTTTCCAAATACAAGATCCACAGTGACTTGCCTCAAGTCTCTACCTTAAGGTTCCTACCCTGATACAAGACCGAGACCTACTACATAGGTACCATTAAGGACACAGTAACACCATGTCTAAAACATGGCACTTACACCTCAACTGATGGTCACTCAAACTTCAGAGCGTGGAAGAATCCATGCAGATGAGTACTGAGAGGAGTCCCAGGAGGCAGGGCAAGCAGCACATCCGTGAGTGTGGGTAAATAAACATCAGGAAACAGAGAGGAGATCCTGGGGCGGGGCACAGGCTTTAAGGGAGAGGTGGTAAGGAAAAGAGAATCCATGAAACATGAAAATGGGGAGAGATGGGTGGGTATAAGTGGGTACAAGTGGCAAGGGACTGTAAGAAGAAGGGAAGGGGATAAAGCAAAGTAAAACAAAGCTTCCAGGAAAAGTCAAAATGAAGCCTGCTGCATTGTGCGTTATTTTAAAACCAACTTAAATAATAAAAATGTTTGAATACAGAAAATCGGTTCTTAAAATGCCGGCTCCTAGTCCTTATGCTCAGATGTCCTAACTCACCCAGAAATCAGAAGGAATTCCACATAACCCAGTGATAGCCAGAAGGCAAATCCCAAAGAAACAGCATTAACGAAGCGCACACGTGTAGAAGGCAGTGGTAGGATTGGAACAGAGCTCAGCCAAATCCAGAGACTTCCCGTAATCAGTCCACATGACACCCTCGGGTGTCCCTCCCGTGCTTTCCTTGAATGACTTTACCGTCAGTTGTCCCCTTGTCTGCTGCTCTCGCCACACCACGAGCAAGTCCAGAAAAAGCAGTAACAAAAGTCATTTCACATCACACGTCACACTGCACCTGGCAAATAAAAGGTGCATTTACAAAATAATCCATGAATTGTAGAAATTAAGATAACTTTTCTGCCAACAGCAAGTGTGCTTTGATAGGTGAAGCATGACCAGACGAGGCTTTGGGAACCGAAAGCATGATTAAGAATTTGGATGGTGTGCAGCTGTTAGCTATTTGACCAGGTCCATGGGACCTATTTAAAATGCTTTCCCTTATTTTAGATTTTTTTTTAAAAATTGTTATCTTAATAAAAGAAATTTTTTCCATTATGTATCATTGTAAATAAAACTATGAATCTCCCTGGGGGTGATACTATCAGCTAACCTGTCCTAAGTGTTCTGTTAGACAGAGAGCCAGGCACTTGACTTGAGTCTCCATGTACTGGCCCCTGTCGAGTCTAGATGCACACAGGTTTTCTTCTCAGTGTGGGTTTCTGCATTCAGATCCAGCGCACGATGATGTTGCAAGTCTTTGTTCTTGTCCTTATGACGAGAAATATTATAAAAATCAATGACACTTTTTAGACACCTCAGAGAACTCATCTGTTGAAGGAGAGTCACATTGAAATAAAGAGCAGCAGGTTCATCCCAAGAGCCACAGCCGGGGCCAGCGTCTCCAGCCATCTCAAGCCCTGCAGAGCTCTATGGTAATTTTGATAGATGAACAAAGGTTGATGGGGTTGGGGGAGGGGAAACTGTGATCAGAATTTATTATATAAAAATGAGCTTTTCTTCACAAAAGAAATAAGAAAGGCTGACTGTTACTACCATGAGAATGAGAGATGTCCCAAGACCTGCAGGGTCTGACCTCCCATTAACTTCCCCCTGGGCTCCACCTACAGAAACCCCATCAAATTCTCACAGTGAGATCCAAGAAAGATTTTTCTCCTGACTTTAGCAAGAGAAGACTAGACTTAGGATAGAGAGAGCATGAGGAAACAAAAGTGGGAGAGAGGAAGGGAAGGAAAGAGGGAGGAGGGAAGAAGAAGGAGGAGGAAAAAGAGACCCTTTTCCATAGCTCAGGCCTTCTCCCCAGAAGCAGGACATTGGCAGCCTTTTTTTCATCTAGAAAAAACATCCCCACTACTCCAGATCCCTCAAGCTTTTCTGTCTCATTTATGGCATGAGGGGAGGAAGGAACCATTGTCAACAGAAGCCAGTGCAGCAAGACTGGCAATGGTACACCCAGGAAAGGGTTTAGGGCATGTGGTACCGATGGCAGAAATCTGTTCCTCAGCAGACACACTTGTGAATATCTTAGCCTAGTAAGACTAGTCCATCAGTGAAGTAAGCAAAACCACTGAGTCCAAGCAAGCCAAGGAAACAAGCAAGCAAAAGCTACTTCAGCATACCATAGCCAAGCTTCAGTAAGTGGCGGCAAAGAGAAAGCCAGGGAAGCTGGGAGCTGGTGGGAGACCTCACAGGCAGAAGAGTCAGCTCATGGAAAACTTCTCAAAATGGAAGTAGAGGGAAATGAAGTGTTGAAAGATGGAGAGAAACTTGGAATTCTGGGTCCTGCAGAATTATCCTCTGCAGATGAAGGAGTCTGGTGACTGGGAGGCTGTGCACATGTCTAGGTAGGGCATACATGGGATACCTCTGTACCTTTGTTTCGGTTCCACTGTAAGCTAAAACTACTTGAAAATATAAAGTCCTCTTGACAAGGGAAGTAGAAGTGTACACAATTTGAAGATGATGATAATAGGCTCGAATTTTCGGGAGGGCGCAAAGACAGTGGAAGGTCCAGGAGGGTTCAAGCCAACAACCCTCTCCCTGAGAAGCCTGTGCTCTGCAGGCAGCAGTAAGTCTTCTCAGACCACCTCATCTGAATGCAGCATTTCATTAAATGCATTCCAAAGAAATATCAACAATGGTTTTCCTAAAAAAAAAATAAAATAAAAGGATGTGAGCTAGCTTCAGTGAATAAAATGAATTCACTAAAAATGAGTGTTTAATCTTCCTAAATAGTTAAGCCAGGAAAGTTTGACCAAAAATATTCTCAATCCTGAAGGAAGGGAATGCTTCAGGTAAATCTATCAATACTTGCCTGGAACCCTCACTACCTTATCACTGTCGGATAACCTTACTTTAGGCAAAGCCTGCCAGCTCCTTTGTTGAATCATCACTGCTTAAGACTATTGAAGTTAGGGAGCAAATATGGCTCACACCATTTGGTTATCGGCTTTTGATAAATTTGACAGCTCTGCAAGTCAGAAGTGGCCACTGGGAAAAGCGATGCATCAAGGCTGTCTCCTCTGTTGCTAAACTCTCACTAATTCCAAGCAGTCCCTTCACCCCAGTGAGAAGAGCTTAGCCCAGGGCAGGCTCAGGTGTCCAAACAGCACGAATCTCTTAACTCTGGAGGCCCCATTGACTGAGTACAATTTCTTCCTCCTCCTTCGGGCGGCAGAATGCAGCCCTTTTCTCCGCAAGACCTTGAGCCCAGCCACGGGGCTGTGCTCTTTGTTCTCTTACATAATTTGGTACTGCACTCCAACCTTCAGCTGTCTGTTTCCTTCACCCAGCTGGGGGTTTCTTGACAGGTGTATGCCTGGTTCAATCACCTTCCCGTGTGGTGCCAATGGAGCTTGGGGCACCGAAAGTGCCCATGCTACTGTGAGGGGCAGTGACTACAGCAATAGCGACCCTTTATCCTGCACTCTGTTCTGGGCCAAGCTTTCTACAAAGAAAATGATCTGATCAAATAGTCTCAATAGTGCTTGCAGGGAGGTATTGTGGTCACTGATATTTGTATAGACACAGAGTCTTAAAGCTTTGAGACTGCCAGCCAGTTCTAGAACCTAGTTATAATACTGTTGGCTGCTATGTTATGAATTTCTTACTATAAGGTGCAAATATAACTTCTGAAAGAGCACAACGGCTTTGTCTTTATTGTCATGATGTGAGACAGTACTCCAGAAGAAAGGCCCCAAAATGTGTTCTTGAATATCTTTAACAATCCTTTAGGGGAGTTGCTTTCCTTCAACACTGTGAAGACAGACAGAATCCCTTCAAAGAGTAGGCGTGTCTGGATGACGGGCAGAGGCTTCTAGTGCCAAGGAAGGAGGTGCATGGATTGATTGATGTGTGACTTCTAGGAGATGTTGTTAAGTGTTTATGCACAGCCCAGTCATCCTCTAGACCCAGCCACTCAGTACTATGCACAGTCCTCCTCCTCCAGATCAAGCCGCTCAGTACTTATGCACAGTCCTCCTCCTCCAGATCAAGCCACTCAGTACTTATGCACAGTCCTCCTCCTCCACACCCAGCCACTCAGTGCTGTTCATCTGCCAGAATTCCTCATGGTCACAGCTGAAGATGACCTATCCTTGTCCCCTTTCCAGCTACTTGAGCTGAGGGGACTCTAGCTGGAGCAGTTGATTGAATCAGCTCTGAAGCAATCATCATAAATTGGTTTGCTTCATAATCAGCCTTTGTGGCTACGTCGGGGTAATGTTTGTTTTATCCTTTGACTGACTGACTGATTATTGTTTAACCACAGTGGTTCATAATGTGGCACATAATTTAGACACAATCAAAGTCACCTATGAAGAGCTACTGGAGCAAATCTCATCTACAGGCAATGCCATCTTACTTAAGGCAACAGGAGATTCAAAGCTGGGAGGAAAATAGCTTCAAATATTCTGAGATCCTCGCCTCAATCTGTCAGTCTGCCTCTCTCTGTTTCTATTTCTCTCTCTGTCTCTTTCACTCTTTGTTTCTCTCTATGTGTATGTCTCTCTCTCCTTTTACCTCTCTCTCTGTTCTTTCTCTACCTCTATCTCTCTCTCTGTTTCTTTCTCCCCCTCTCGCCTCTCTCTCCCACGCACCACGTACATACACACATGCTTGATACAGTGATATAAAAGAAGCAGAAAATCCACAAAAACCAGACCACTAGTGTTTATCCTCGTCCAGGTTCTCCTCGCACCCTATCCCACTCCTGACTGACTGCTGATCTATTTGATCAAGTTGGATTCAATGTCTTAATTAGTAACCTGCAGTGAACGGGACTTCTTCTCCTCGGTGATTTTCGTCTTGAACACCCAGCCTTAGCGCTGGACGTTCACTCATAGTTACATCACAAACAATGTTGTTGAAGGAGTGTTTCCAAGCTGACCATAGCAAGACTTGTGAGGAAAACAACAAACATCTTCCTCCATTGAGCAAAACACCTTCCCCAGAGTTGCCTGTCTCATAAATGTGCATCGGCAGTTTTCGTCCTGTTCACTGTCACTAAGAAAGCTTCAATGCCTCCTGCGTATATCAAAATTTGAAGACTGGAAAATAAATTATAAAAAACTGCCAAGGTGAGGAAAGGAATGCATTTACATTGGAATGTATTGTTACTTTGAAGTTCTACGTTTCTTGGAACATCCATCAGGGCTCTTGAGGCGGCCCTATACATAATTCAGTCTGGAAGTGATGGAGATGATGACAGATGGACCCTTTTTGTCTTTACAGTTCTGCAGACTTAACTTTCCACAGGAAAGGCTGGTAGGTTCTGGGGAAAGCAGATCAGAGTTGTTTTCCAGGTTAGAAGCAATGGTTCCAAAGAAAACATCAATCTCAGGATTTCTCACATTATCAATTGCTCATCCTAAAGTATATTATGATAGATAATTCTGAAGTATACAAATAGGCCTGGGTCATTTCACACTCCAGAATCCCCAACAACAACAACAAAGTGGCTTCTGATTCATTGGAAACTAGTTTCCTAGCAACGAAGGTCACAGGAAGCCTAGCGGCATTTGGATGGAGGAAGACTCACAATGCTGGTATCGCTGTGAAGCACTGCAATCCTCTTTAGACAGCCGAGCTTTCAATTAGTTTATTTTGCTGATTAATCGCTGCTTTCACTGCAACTGTCTGTATAAGAAATACGAAAGAAACCACAGTGCTCTGCTACCGAGCTGCAGCACTGCAGGCTGAATTTCTGTCTTCATCTAGATTGAAGAATTTTGAGAGCCATCTGCATGGATTTAAATAGCTCTTTGACAATGGTAGACTTTACTTTGAGCCAACAATTTAAAGGATTCTTTCCTCTAAAAATGAGAATTTTCCAGCAGATCTAATTTTCTCATGAACGTCAAATTAGCAAATAAGGTATTTGGGTGTTCAGTCTCTAATCTGCATATAAAATGCCCTCAAAATAAAACAATCTGTTTCGGTATTCTTAGTGGGAAAGCCATCTTCTATAGATTTTAAAAGAAATGTACCAAGAAGGGCAGTATTTACCTCCTAGTCTTCACAGAACTGAGAGTAACAGGTTGCCATGCCCGTTCAGCCCAAAGCTTTTTCAATAAAATTTTAGAAAGGATGTGGAAATCTTTGTTTTTCATGTACAGCATAGTAACACACAGGTTCTTAAGGACTTTGCCAAAAGCTCAATTTAAGTCATGCTGCAGGAGAAAGGGGAGAATCTAGAAAAGAGTAACAGAGGGAGGAGGAAACAGGAAAAGAGAACCTGTCTGTCTAAGTCATATTGCTTGTACACTTTTGGATGTAGATGACACAGGGGATCTGTGATGCTAAGTGCTTTCTGGGTGCTGGTTATGTAGTCATCTTGAACTAAAAGCTTTATACTATCATTTGATTTAATACTTACAACACACCGAGAGCTATTATGATCCCTGTTTTCTAAGTGATAAAACAAATGCTCAAAATAAATGATTTGATTCACACCGCTAAGTACAAGGGTCTATCTTGATCCCAGCAGTAAGATGCCCAAGTCTCGGCTTGGCCAATAATTTAAAAGATGTATCTTACCGTCTGTCACTGTTTGCTGATCCCACTGAATGCCTTATTTATCTCAAACCTGAACGCAGCAAACAGACTTGTCCTCACTCTGCTGGCACCTCTTCTTTCTCACTGACTTACCGCCCTCTCCGGATCTCCTCCTCCAAACAGTTTCAAGTTCAACTCATGATGCCCCAATAGCTCAAACGGAGATGGTCTGGGGCTTTAGAGCCATGAATTTACAGCCAGTGAAAATTCTGTGATCCTTAAAGATTCATTTGATTTGGTCCAATTTAATTATTAAGATTCCATGTCAGATTTCACTTGAAAAAAGAAAAAAAATGTGGAGCTGCGCGCAACACTGGGATGCAACCAGATGGTTCTTTTTAATGTGTTTCTGTGTGGAGGGCGATGGAGAAAGAGTCCTCAACTGCAGCCGTCCTTTCTGGATGACTTAGCACCCCCAAACAAGAAAGCAAACAGAAAGCCTACCTTCAGAGCCTGACTGGGCAGGGGGGTCACTTGAAGTGGGGAACTAATGTGGAAGTCTCATTCCCATTTAGTCCTCACACTGTCCACATTGGCAAGCTCACCCAGAAGAGCTGGATAAATCTCTTTCTTTTCTGAGCCTCCAGAAAACAAACCATTCAGACATTTGGGGAAATAACACATGTTTTAGGACATAAATTTGCAACCAATAAATTTGTACCAGAAAAATAATATTCTATCTATCTATCTATCTATCTATCTATCTATCTATCTATCTATCTACCAATCTATCAATCATCTATCTAATTTATTATCTATCTAATCTATCACTGATAATCTATCTTTCTACATCACTCTCTTTCTATTTTTCTCTCTCTCCTCTTTCCTGTTTTCTATATAATTCTACAGAACTCTTAGAGTCTTGCAACTACCAAAGGGTCAGAGATTCCTTCAGACATCTGCTCCTCCAGGGTACCAATATGCCATGGGTGTGGTGGTGCTGCTCTTTTAAACACTCTTGGGGCACAGGTTGCTGGTTACTACAGTGAGTAGGAGCCCTATGGCTATGGTTTAATTCTTTTTATCTCTAGAACGAATCTGTATCCTGAGGCCACCTGCAAGGAAGAAACTAAATGACAGGGCTTTAACCTAGACATCATTTCAGTCTGCAGGGGGAAAGGCACCTGAGGGAGGGGACAGAAGTGATGCTCAGAGGGAAGCATCAAGATTGCAGGAACAACCGTTTGTTTGTTTGTTTGTTTGTTTTTGCAGGTCGTCATCTGCCTAAAGTCCATAGCCACAATGAGGGTCACAGTTGCCTTCAGTGTTTCTTCCTGTTATTGTTTTAGTCGTGGAAGATTAAACTCTTACTACCATAGAGGATGAAACTGAGAAGCACTTCACCCACAGCCCAGAGGAATTTTGTCGCAGGTCACTGTCCAGAGGACTTTCTAGGTAGTGGTGACTCCTGCACGGCTTCTCTTCTCTGAGAAGAAGAAATTGGAGTCTCGACTATGTAGTCAATTCTGTGAGTTTCCTACTCTGTGTGGCTCTCACAGCAGATGAGAACATAAACAAGTCCATATGCCTGTACTCCCAGCCTCCGTTTCCATTGATCTTGTCGGTTTGCTTCAGCAGAAGCAAGTAGAGAGAAATTTCGAACTTGTCTGCAAAATACAGTATCTGTCTTTGAGACCCAGGGAGGTCAGTGTCTGCTTTGGGCCCTGGCACATACTTTCTGCCGCACATAGATCCTGTTACCTGCTGCAGTGGAGAAGAGGTAGTAGAATTATAGACCACACACACCAGACTCTGCTTTCTTTGCATGAAGAGCTCAAGAAATGTGCCTACATTTTATTCCTCTATGGGTACAGTCAGTCTCTAGGGTCATTGTCCTTCAAAGTTGTTAAGTTTGGTTTGGCAGAACAGCTTTCCTACTGGGGAAAGTTTAAAGACACAGTGCATTTGTTTGAAAAGAAAAAAGAAAAGAAAAGAAAAGAAAAGAAAAGAAAAGAAAAGAAAAGAAAAGAAAAGAAAAGAAAAGAAGAAAAAGATGAAGTTGGCTGTCCTGGAGATTTTACCACTAGAGGAACCCTGGAGGTTTGCAGGTCACAGTAAACCTGGAATCCTCAGTTAAGGTGTTTGACTTCAATGGTCTGTGGCATCTCCACAGTATAAAACACCCAGAAATAATGCTTAATCAAATGTAAATCACTGTATTGTACTGAGTTGATGATGTATCAATTACATCTTACACCACTCTACTGTTATGGGGAAATTTAATAAGTACAAACAATATATGTCATGCCATTGGTTATAAAACATGTGCAGATTTGGGATGCCGAAAAATGTCAAAAATGCGTGTTAGAATGAACAAAACTGAACGAGCAGTCTTTTGAAGCAGAGAAGGAAAATATGATCCGCAATAAAGAACTTATGAGATATCATTCAGATTATCCTGCTGTAATTAACAATTCTCCATCGCCTTTATTGTTAAAAATGAAGAGATACATTTTTATAGCTACTTAGAGATGAGATTTTAGCAAGCATAGAGAAGAGTGAGACCACAGGAAATTTAAAAAGTGTCCTTGATTTCAGTAGGTAGATGGTCCATTGAAGTGTTCTGCCTCTGAGAATTCAGGGCAAGAACAATGGAATTATTTTGACATGCTAATTTCCTTGTAACATATCAAATCATATCTAAGTAACTGGAGAAAAAAAATCAAATCAACAACTGGAGGAAAGGACAGACTCTGTTCCCTTGACAGCTCATGAGTTCCCATGCCCACGTCAAGATCACCATCATGGATGTTGTTTTGCGGACAGAGCTCAGGACAGCATCCTTTAAAGAACTGACTTGAAAACCGAGTCGCTGCCACGTGCTCTGTACAGCTCATTAAGTACAGCGTTAAAACCACAGGATTAGTTACAGCTCTGTCTTCCTAGTTTGCTGCTTTATGTAATACTTGCTTTTTATGACCTTAAAGCATAACAACTCTTCAGAACCCAGATTTAGGGACTGTGAAATTAGACCTGGCAGAAGAGTGCACACAAGTACCAATTGCTTCTTTCTGAATATCTACCTTGTTCGTCCTTTCCTATTGGCGAGTTCAGGGCACAATGGGCCTGGCTTGGGACTGGGACTCACTTGGAAAAGTGAAAGAAATAAAAAAAATGGATGTATTGATGAACACAGAGAGTGCAGTTCTGGTCAGGATAATGCCTGGACTAAGTGGGAGTAGATAAAGAAACCTAAATTAAGACAAAGTAAGTCTTTTTGTTTAGTGCTTTCTATATATCAAGACTCAACCACCAACTAGTGTGTTGCAGAAGTCAAAGGCAGGTAGTGCTTTGGGAGACCATAACAGTGGACAAAGGGGAAAGATTCAACAAAGCCATAAGGCCGTTGGCATAGACAGCTTTCGGGTATGCTAGGCTGACTAGTAAGGGGTCCTATATGGTTAGGTGTAGAAGTATGTTTGGTCTCTTCTTGTTGGTCCTAAGCTGGAAATGGAGCCACAAAAGATATAAGCTCTCAGATAACCATCAAGCTCTGTCTGGGGGTGATGACTAATGGGGTTATTGCTTGGATTCCTGATCTGTTGGCTACAGACTGTGGGTCCGAGTTGTTTCTGTGTGTATTCTGGCCATTATCTGCACGTGCGTTCAGTCTCCCAGCAGGCATCCAGATGGCCTGATAGAAAAAGTTACCCTTGGAGAGAGCTTAAACTTTTCACATTGTAAGATTAAAAAAAAAATCCTTTAAGTTTAATTCAGATTACATAAAACAAAACAAACAAAAAAAATAAACCAGAAACCCTTTTGTAAAATGGTCTTTCCCAGTGGTTACCCCTGTTGATAGAGCAGTTGGATCAAGTGAGGAATTCAAAACAAAACACGTGTTTTATGAGGCTAGCATGCAGCCGGTGGAAGAAAGTCCTTTCTATCAGTCTTAGTTCCAAGCATCAAAAGCTAACCCTAGTAATGTGTTTGCTGAGCATGTCTCAGTATTATCGGAATGGCTGGGCCCTGGCTGGAGACAAGCTTCCAAAAGCCCTCAAAGTATCGTAAATGAAATATGTCCTCCAGAGTGTATGTGCTGAAAGTGAATGGCCAATATAAGAGCATTTGGGAATGGAGCTGGTAAGAAGTGACGAAGTCATGAGAGTAGAGCTCTCCTCCCCCCAGATGCATTTAAGACCCTATCTCACCAACAATGGAGAAAGGGGTTCCAAATCAAATGAGGTCCTGAAAAAATGATTCTCTTTTGCAATGTGAAAAAAACAAGATTCTCCACTTAGTTTTCCTTCTGTCCTTTTCGCCATGAAAGGGTACCAAGACAATACCCATTTGCCAAGACAGCCTAAACTAGAGCTGGGACTTCTAAACCTCCAGAACTGGAGTGACACAGTATGCAAACAATACATTGCCTCAGGCAGTTCTCAACAGAAGCACAAACAGACAGAGATAACCATGCAAAGAATTTTTTTT
>NC_022020.1:28500105-28522843 GCF_000317375.1 Microtus ochrogaster
GACAGTGTCCTTTGCTTTACAGAAGCTTCTCAGTCTCAGGAGGTCCAATTTATTCAATGAGGCCCTTAATGTCTGTGCTGCTGGGGTTGTACCTAGGAAGCGATCTCCTGTGCCCATCTGTTGTAGGGTACTTCCCACTTTTTCTTCCATCAGGTTCAGTGTGTTCGGACTGATATTGAGGTCCTTAATCCATTTGGACTTGTAACCAGTTTGACCAGAAAACTGGCTCCGCAGCTCCTGTGCTCCAGTTACGCTTCTTCTTTCCCATGGGCTGTAGACAAGATACACCTGCTCCTCCCTACAGCTCTCAGGCTACCTCTGGCCCAGCTGCCACACTTTTGCAGCCTCAGATTCATCCCTTGATGAGCTGCACTGGGTCTCTGGATAGTTTCCACTTCCTCATCATGGGTGCTTCTGAGTCCAACTATGTAGCTTGGGTCAGATGAGCTGTGAAGGATGCCAGAAAACCATGCTTGCTGATTTGAATAATTGGGGTTTTAAAAATGCTCAAAAAATTTAGAAGAGTCTCAAAATCAGGAAATGACCACTACTGAGAAATGCTTCCTATTCTGTCCTTCCATATACTGGCATCCTGTAGGCTGAAATCATCTGGTCATTTAAGTTCCTGGCGTTAGAAGGCATTGTTTTAGCATCTTTTAAAGATGTTCATAGTTCTTCCTCTCTAGAAGCTTTTTTCCCATACAGAGGCTCATATTGCCTGGGGAACTGACTAAGGATTTAATGCACTTATCTGCTTCCAGATTGAGATGTGCAGTCTGCTATCCATTCCATGTGTTTTAAGAACAGATCACATGACAGATGTTTAGAACTCCATTCCAAGTTTTTTCCTGCCATATCCTATACATTTTGATTTCCTACCTTTTATTCATTCCTTTTAAATTTATTTTTCATATCATATTTTATATTCTGCTGCATTTATCTAGGCTTGGATTATTTCAAGTCCCATAGGATAAGAAGCTCCTGTGGCTTAAACAGATGTATATCTGGTTGGATTGGTATAAAAATTCTCTTTGTAGACATAGCTTGAAAACTTGAAGTATGTGAACAGAGTTCAAAAGCTCCTGATAGTCCTTGCATCGGTCTTTTATAGATAATCTGATCATCTTTATTATATGTAGGGGTGATGCATCTCTTCTAACTGTCAATTAGAGAATGCATACCATGCATTCCCAGGCATGGTGCCAACTGCTTTATGGAAGTGACCTTGGTTTAATCTTCACTGCCATCCCAGTGTGTGGATGAGAAAGGTAAGCCTTGGAGAGGCGAATTAACACCCATGGTAGTTTCAGAGATGATAAAGGATTCAGTAGCATTTAACTAAACTCAGACAATGACAGTCAGAGCAGGAACACTGTGTTGAGATGGCCAAGGTAAAGAGGTAGAGACAGGGTCCAGGGTCTCTGTATCTAAGCAATACCTTTTAGCTGCAAAGCAGTATTGCATAGATTGATAGATACACTCTGCCTTGCACACATCTCTTGAGTGTTTTATGGAGCCATAAACTTTCAGGCAGTAAAGGGATATGCTTTGATGCTTCAAAGAGAATTGGAAAGCGAATCTCCATCCCAGCCAGGAAACAGCATGACTCACAGCACTCCAGACACTCAAGAAAGGCCAATGCACCAAGATTGTCATAGACGAGAAAGATCTGAAAAGCAGAAGGCTGGGGCACTAACTCCCCGACTGTGATGCCTGATAACTTAGTCTTCCATGCAGCTGTGTTTCTTAATAATTTATTTCTACATTATATTTTTAAGCCTTTCAAGTGTCTGTGCTGAAAAATGAAAACAAAACAAAATCTCAAAAATCATCAAACCCCGTGTCTTTACTTTGAAGATTAATGTAAGAAGCTGTAACTGCAGATTTCTCTCAGCCGTATTAGCTTTTCTTCATGATGGGGTAGTTTCTACCAGGCTAAACTTCTTGGGAAGGAGTGGCTCTAAGCACCGTCTCAAATGTCAAACAGACATCATGTTTAATGCCAAGGAGCATGAACAAGCACCCAAGACACGAGGGTGAAGATCCTGGAGAATGGAGACATGAGCAGAATGGAGTCTTTTGTTTCAATGGTCATCCACTTTAATGTATTAAATGATAGGCCTGGGGCATGCGGTCTGAAGGTGAGGGACCATGAGCTTGTAGCAGGCTTTCTAGACTGAGATTAAAGAGCAGAAATCCAGGCTAGAAAGCCGAAAGAACTTGAGGAGTCAGGATCTGGGGGCAAGGAGAAATGTGGAGAAGACAATGTGTGTTCTACGCCCCATTGAAGCAGTCACCTACCCCATCTTGCATGCACACGGGAAGGAGGAGCCTAAAACACAGCACACCTTAGTGAGCTAGAACTTCAGACAAACCAGAAAGAACATTCTAGTATAATTGTGCACACAAATACGTGAAAAAATGAAGAATTTTATCAGGATACTGGAACTTGTAAGAAAGAATCAGATAAAAATTCTAGAACTGAAAATAAAATGGTTGCAATTAAGAACTCAGGAGGTGGTTAGGCCACTTGGGAAGAAGAAGCGGAGAAGAATCAGTGAAATGGAGGAGGATGATAAAAAGATGCTCAGACTGAATCCTGAGAAGAAGCTGTAGGACACAGTGAGAGCGATCAATACGCATGGAATTGGAGGTGGAGAAATTAAAGACAGAGAAGATGGTGGAGGGTGAGGACAGCGACACATAAAGTGATGCTGGCGTGCACGCACACACACACACACACACACACACACAGTGGAAGCGAGTACTGGATAACCTTAACATGGTCAGCACAGTGTTCAGGATGCACACTCGCTATCTCTGAGAAAGTCACTAAAAGAACAATACAAATACTTTACTCCGAAGCTAATAGCAAATAACATGGAATTCCAACATTTTAATTTATTCAAATACAAGTAAGAAAGGAGAATAAACTAAGCCAAGAATTTCTGAGGGTGAGTAGAAAACATATAGATAGCAGATATAAACTTACAGTTCTGGTTAATTTCATTTTAATAGAAGTATACTCATTCCATTTCAAAAGACAAGGATTTTTCACACCAAATTTAAAAAAAAAATCTAAGAATATACTGATTAAAAGAGACACATTTTGCCCATAGAAATGATATGGATTAAACCTGTTTTGAGACTGGGTCTCCCTCTGCAGCCTGGAACTCGCTGTGTGGACCTGGAGAACCACCTTCTCTGCTTCCCAACGGCCTGGCTGGATGAAGCATTGAACATGAGAAAAATAAAATCACACCATGAAAAGTGATCGGAAGAGACATCGCAACACCTTGTGTGTTAACATAGCTTGGGGTGATGTTCATGAAATATCACAAACTGAGTAATTTAGTAAGAAGGCATAAGTGGGAGGCACTTAGGTCTGCAGGTTGGGCCCTTGTAAATGGGACTGATGTCGTCTCAGAGGCCAAGGAGACCTACCTTGCCCTTCTTGTCATATGAAGACATTGAAATAAAGCCCCCTTGAACTAGGGGGTAGGTCTGTCAGACTGTGGGTCTACCATTGTATGCATTGTGGCTTGTCAGCACCCCAGACTTAGAGGAACACACCCCACTGCTTGTCCGTCACCCAGTCTATAGTCGCCTGTTAGAACAGAATGAACCAGAGGAGCCGTGACAGCTCCCTCTCCAGCAATGTTTAATATGAACTTTAGCCCTATTGATCAAGTTTGATTTATTATTACTTAAAAAGTATTATTTCTTTAAAATATACCTAGGTTAAACTTACCATTTTAATGTTCATGTTTTACCTTTTGTAATACTTATTTAATAGACTACTACATTAAATTTTTTAAAAAGCAGATTCTCATGATAGAGTACAGGATGACCTTGAATTTCAAGAACTGGGATTCTAGGTGTCATCAGTTCAGCTCTATTATTTTTTGAGAAATACCAATCTTTATTAATTCTTTTGATCTACATCTGTCAGTTCCTATAGCTTTAGTCTTGGGGGTCTGATTCTTTGATTTTCTTTGACAGCTCTCACATATATACAGTGTTTTTTTTTCTCTGTACATTTCATTGTTTGTTTGTGTGTTTAAGTCAGCTTAAATTTCTTATCTCTGTCAGAAAGTTTTAGACAAGCACTCGAAATTCATTTTCTGAAAATGATTCCATTTACTTGTACCCACATCTAAGGATGTTTCCTACCTAGGACAAAATCTTTAAACAAAATCTTTGGCTTGGTTTTGGGGCCAGTACAAAGGCACTTTGATTTCTCACTGCATCTTAATCTGAAGGCTAAGATCATTCCAGAAAAGGGAATATTAATTGATTCTTCCACTGAGCCAAACTTTTTTGCTTTTGAGATGTTGTCTTTTCTGTTCTTCAGCCAGGTTACCATTTATGAGGAGTTTCTGCAGTACAGCAGTGACCTTCCAGTCTGTGCAGGCTCCAGGCTTAGCTCTCTGTCTATTAGGCAAAGATAGCTGTAACAGAAGACAGAGAACAGATGACATGAGTGGGTGTCCCAGGGGGCATCCACAGCATCTGCCTGGCTATTGTATAAAAACAGGTTTTTTAAAAGATTTGGCTTTTCCTTAGCTTTCTGGAAAGTCCCCAAGATATAAAAGCTTCAAAGATGTATAATAAAAAGATGTGATGAATACACACTATTAAAAATGGATTGGTAAGTAATGTGACATACCATTTTCAAATAGTAGTGACCTATTTTCACACCTAGTTTACCTTCTAGAGAAAGTCACATGAAGGAAAGAATCATGTACCTTAGTCCTTGAGAAACTGTGACCCCATCTATGGTGAATTTCAACAACAGGACTTGAACGTAGATTTTGTCCTCCTTAGAACCACAAGCTACAATTTTAATAAATTAGAGTAGAAAGGAGAAGTAGAAATAGGGGATGGGAGGTAGTAAGGTTCAAAAAGAGAAAGAAACAGAAATGAGAGAGAGAAAGAAAGGGAGAGAGAGAGAAGACAGAGAGAGACAGAGAGAGAGAAAAAGAAAGGTGATAAGAGAGATGAGAGAGAAGAGGGCCAGGGTGTGAGGACTATTCAAAATGATCAAGGCATGGGAAAGTCATGTGTAGACCTAATATCTGATAACCCAATATTAAAAAATATAAAAGAGATAGAGAAAGCAGGTATCTTGCAATGCTAGGCAATGCTAGTTTTAGAAGAAAAAACAACTCCCTGCGCTATGTCCACAGGACTCATTGCTCAGAGTGGCCTGGTCCCAAATATTACATGATCTTGATATTCTTCTTCTTTACCCACCAGAACTACTTGGTAAAACCTTATTTCTGAAGATGTCTCACAACTTGCATAAAAGAGACCAAACAAACTAGAACTGAGTTGGAAACTCCCCCTTCTCTAGCTAGTTTTGATAGGACTGGAAGACAGTATGGATTGATTGTCTTTCTCAGTTGGGAACTATAGTACCAACCTGCTAGGCAAAGTATGCTCATTGGGACAATAATGGCATACCTGCTATGAGGTTAGCCAATAACTTACTGATTGGATTTGAGGCCTGCTCCACAAGAGGAAAACCACGCCAAATACTGAAAATTGGAAAACCAAAACCGAAAAGGAAAATAAGCAAACAAACAAATAGAATCTATGACTGAGGAGGTCTTAGGCCAGGGGGGATGGGTGGATCTATTAATACTTCTTACCTGTAGTGACATAGAATCATACCACCTTCTAATTATCTGTGTTTATAACTACAGGCAGAGGCTACTCTCAGTCTTAATTGGAGAAGCTTCTCTTTGCAGTGAATGGTGGTGAATTTAAAGGTCCTTGGCAGCATAGAATGCTAAGAAAAGAACAGTGGCTAGCTCGGCCCTGAATAAGACATTTACACTATCCTTCTGAAGAATGGTCAAAAAGAATATAAGAGTCATAGAACAGGAATAGTGGTTATGAAATACTATCTTTTATGCATGACACAGCAAAGTCAATCTTAACATTACTGTATGGTGCTTACTGTAAGTGGGCCCAACACAAGTTGGGCTACCCAACAGGCAGTTGAGATGGGGAAGAGTCTTGCAGGCTCTATTTCTCACGATTTAACTGTTGACAACTAACAGGTTCTGGGAGACAAGGGGGCAAAGCATAGGTTTCATATGCACTGGTAAGCCCACCAGATTCTAACGATGAGTTCCAAAGTCATGGTAACACAGATATCCCTAGATAAGTTGTGTGGGGCACAAAACAAAACAAAATGTCATGGATATCAAGCAAAAAATTTATAGGGAAGAAAGGGGTTTGAGAAGAGTAGGAGGGAAACAGGAATGGAGAATGGTCAGAAGACATTACATAGATGTTGCGGGGGGGGGGGCTGCTTGTTCGTTCCTGGACACACAGCTAGCTTAGACCCGAAATAATCACACAGAAACTGTATTAATTAAATCACTGCTTGGCCCGTTAGCTCTAACTTCTTATTGGCTAACTCTTACATCTTAATTTAACCCATTTGTATTAATCTTTGTATCACCACATGGGAATGGCTTACCAGCAAAGTTATGGCATGTCTGACTATAGTGGCCGCTCCATAGCTTCTTCCTCTGACTCCGCCTTCCTTTCTCCCAGCATTCAGCCTAGCTTTCCCTACCTACCTAAGTTCTGCCTTGCTATTGTCCAAAGCAGTTTCTTTATTCATTAGTGGTAATAACAGCACACAGAGGGGACTCCCACATCATATAAATGTATGAAATTATCAAAGAGCAACATTTATTAATGAATTAATTATAATTGAAACTATAAAATACTTAAGAATCAGACTTACTATATATATTCAAATATATACCTTCTTTTCATAAATGTTCATTTTATTTTCAATTAATCTCTTAACGATTCTTAAAAGACTCTTACATATGAAGCAAAAACAATTAGGCTACAATTAAAATGTCTAAAGTTATGATGTTGAACTTTTGTCTTAGGTACAGGCGACTGTGACTTCAAAGGATACATGGAGCAAAGTAGAAAAACCTCCTTGATTTTCTACTTCAATCAAATGACAACTGCTTTTGATTATGAAGTCGAGTGAATGACCTAATGGATTCCAGTCACATGTCAGGTTCTCATTCAGTTGCATTTCTCCCCAGCAGTGTTTCAGAAAAGCCTTCTGGAAGGCATGCTGCTTCTTGTGTCTAAGATTCAGTTCTTGCTAGGATAAAAGCAGCCTTGCGACAGTTCTATTGGCTCTTCAAGGCATGGTGCCAATTTCCCTGTCAACACTCGAGCAATCATTATCCAAATTTACATGTGGTCTGAGTGTGAGCCCTATTTAGGGAAAGTCTCCTCAGAAATGATGGAGATATAGTTTTGAGCCAATGGATAGAAGCATAACTTTAGAAAGCAAGACACCGAGACCAACATTTCCATATTTTCCCGAGTCCTCACACCCAGTGTGAGGAAATTCAACACAAAATTGAGGACTGCCAGGGTAGCTGCACTCCCTTTGGTTTTCATTGACCGGCAGTCTCTTTCAAACCACATGTGCTAATGTAGAATGGGTTGGACTTTCATGTGTTCAGTAAGTTCCTGGCATTTGAAGCTTTAAATTATTTGTACCTGGTGACAGCAATCACCGCATATCCATTGAGGCACACAGCATTTTCCCAAAGCAGAGAACATCTTCATAATGCCTTATTCTTTGTGAACACAGGCTCTTCCTGTTCCTTTTTGTTCAATGCAACACAGAGTCATGACTGTCTAAATTGGATCCTTATACTCTCTAGTAGTTTTATGAAATGTACCTTATGAAGAAAAAAAAAAACATTGGCCAAATGACCTCATGAATATAATAGTCAGGGAAAGCCATTCAGGCACAAGCACTGGAAACTTCTCTTGAACCAAAGACAAGGCAATTTTCTCATCTTTTTCTTTTAGTAGTGAGCAGCTATGGATGGCTATGCTACAAGATACTGTGGAAAGCAGGGGCAGAACCAAAACCTCTCTTGGTGAAGTTGGTTTCAGAAGGGAAGTAGGTGTTAGGTCAATTTAAGCTGGAGAAAAATAGCATATATGAGCTCTGATCAATGTAGGAATCACAGACTCTTCCAAAAATGCCCAATGGCTATTTTGGTAGTTTAATTGTGCTCACTTGTTGAATAGTAGCTTTTCTTCACAAACAAATAAATCCTCTGACAATATAGGCTATAGTTTATGTGAATAGTAAACTGCCTCCAACCTTTGCAAGTTGCACACTCTATTTGTGGAAAGTTACTGATCACCTATTTGCAGTACATAAATGCTATTTATAAGTTCCCTGAGAGGACAACAATATAGTTCTTTCCTGTCAAATATTCAAAAAATTAAATGGACCTGGGTTATCCCATATTTGAAATTCTTACTAATCATACTTTTAGTAACCATGTTCTTATAACATAAGATATCAAAATTATAACTCACTTCTATAAAAAGCTTGTTTTTATACTTGCCTCTTCAATTCATATGTTCTGAATGAAAGATATAAATTGTCATGATATTTGTGACATAAAGCTAAATATTTACCATGTTGCAAACACACAACCCTTTGAAGTATTTCAGATGGTATCTTGGAAACTCAAGGTTATATGGTTATTGGTGGTAAGATATTTCAAAGTAAAAAATTAAATACACAGTGTTAAAAGTTAAATAGAAAGCAAGAAAACATATATAACAAAACACAAATTTGTAATGTAAAATAAGACATTTTCAAAATAATACAAATATTAAATATAAAGTAATAGAATTTAGTTTGACCACTGAAGATGGAAGACTTTCCCCAGACTCTTGCCCTGAATTGTTATCATTCTTAAAGGCTTACTCTAGTTTCTGTAACGATGCTTAGTGACTTTTGAGAAAGAGTGAGGGGACACCATAAGCTACAAGGTTTTGCTTTATCTCTGTCTTTGTCCAATAATTACTTTGGGGTTTTGTTGTTGCTGCTGTAGTTTTTGTTTTGTTTTATTTTTTTTTTTTACTTTAAGGACACAGGGCACTTTTCTAGGAACTATAATTTTCTAAGTGATGCCAAGTTGCGTCTCTGGTCTGAAAAGCATCTCTGGTCCATGAGAAATTAGTTTCATAATAGATATAATAGACAAAGAGTCTCATAGATGGAAAGTCACCTGCTCTGGCTCCAGGCATTCATTCATTTTCTATTTGTTTAGAGGTCTTTAGACTTTACCGAGAATTATTCTTTTAATGGAAAGGGTATTTTCATCAACTGTCAGTTTCTTCTTGAGGATTTTAAGCCTTCTAAGGACACTTCCTGAAAGTTGGGATTGTTTTTGTTTTTGCTCTGAAATTTTGCTTGAATGTTTAACTTTCCAGAATACCTTAAGACATAAATAATGTAGGTTTGACTTTCCTAAAATTAAAAAGTAGTTTTTATCAGTTACAGCACATGGTTGGGGCCATTCTGTCCCAATACTGTGTGGCGATATACCTAAGGCCAAATTTACCTATGAATATGTAGAATCTATAGCAGTACAAGAAACATCATCAATTCTTTCAGCTCCCCAAAGTACTCAAAATCAGAAATAAAAATTTGGGAGAAAGGGTGGGTTTTGTTCAATCAGCCACATTTTGGATAATTATTCCAGGAAGAATCTTCACATGTCAATATTCTGTGCACTTGGAGACAATTGAGCTAAGTCCAGATAAGGTCATTTCCAATTCACCAAAGTAAGGTGTGAAAATTGGAAGTTGGTATAGCTGATGGCATCAGCCAGCTTCCTTTTAGGTCAGTATTACCCTCTTTCCCTTAGGATCCCTTGAGCCAAGTGACATCATACTCTGACCCCTAGCCAGTTGTGATGATCTGTTTCTACTAAAATTTCACCTCCTTTTTGTATTGGGTTAAAAGCAAATACATGTTAATTTTTTTTTTTTACAATTTTCTTTCTCCTCCTTCAAGATTATTTTGCACATCCTGTGAAGCATGATTTCCCTGCTGATACAGAAGGTTGAAGGGATTCCAGAGTCATCCTTGCTCTGGACCAGTGGTTCTCAACCTTTCTAATGCGGCCACTCTTTAATACAGTTCCTCATGTTGGCGTGATTCCCCAGCCCTAAAATTATTTCATTGCTACTTCATAATTGTAATTTTGCTACTGTTATGAATCATAATGTAAATATCTGATATGCAGGATATCTGATATGTGACCCCAAAGAAGTTGTGACCCACAGATTGAGAATGGTTGCTTTAGAGAAAAGTCATAAACAAAGAATGGAGACTGGATATGGAGAAATTGTTCAGTTGTGTAGGTGTGTTGGATGGGATAAACACCAGAAGAAAATGGTAGGTTGATTAGGGAAGGTAACTCAAACATTTCTGTTTGGTGTCCCTGCTGGGTCAGTTAACTTCACTTTTATGAATACAAAGGTCCACAGACCAACATAGCACTTGGACATTGTATCAGGAATTATTAAATTTAATTGAATTAAAAGAGTTGAAACCATTACATGACTAATTCATGGCCCCAGCCTGGGAACATTTACAGCCAGCCACCATTTGGCAAGGGCTCCCTCACCCCTGCAGAGGTAGAGCACTGCCCTGGCCTTGGGGAGTCGGAGTTCCACATTATTCAACTGGAACGTGTGGGAAGGCATGGGAGGAACTGCTCCAGTGAAGGCTTAGATGCTAAAATGGAGCTTAGGGATGCACACTGTGTTTTTGTTTCTTTCCTTTCCTTTTAAATGGTCTTATTTTTAAATATAAAGACAAAGCAAATACATCATCACTAATTAAGTCAAGGCAGACACGTTTCTCCAAAAGGAACAATAATAGATATAGAGGAACAAGAACAGATAAAAAAGGAGTGAAATGAAAAAAAAATATGTTCTTCGTCTTACTAATAAAATATCATTCATTGCTAACTTTTGATTTGTCACAGTTGCCATAAAGGTCAACTTATCAGAAAAAAACTTGAAGAGCTGGGGAGGGAAAGATTGAAAGTGTTAGAACAGAAACTAACTGTTCTGCACCATGAAATTGCTTCCATTGTGGCTTTCTGGAAGACATTGCTGTTATCCCCATGACCTCTTGGGGAAAGGGCCTCTGCCTTATGGAACACGCAGATGCACACACATGCACACACATACACACACACGCACACACACACGCACACACACGCACACATGCACGCACACACGCACACACACGCGCACACACACACGCACACACACACGCACACACATTGTATCTCAGAAGAGTTCTGAATAGATGAGCAGAGGCACATCTCTGTAATCTCGGTGTTTGGGAAGCCAAGGTAGGAGATTTGAGGGCTCCCTGGATTACATAATGAGGCTCTGTCTCAAGAAAAAGAAAACAACCCCCACACAAACAAATACACGCAAAAAAACACCCCCCAAAAAACAAAAACAAAACCCCCTCCCAAAGAACAAAAGTCTGAAGATAGGAACAGAGATTTCAATCTAATTCATTGGAAATAGTTTTGTTTTGTCCTGCAGGAGGTATTAAAAACAAATCAATAGGATGCTGCTATTTGTTTCATTGAATCTTTTCCAAATGAGAAACTGGGACCGGAAGAAGTTTATCATCCTGATAAAGGACTCAAAAACAGGGATAGAACCTGGATTTCTCTCCAAAGCCTGGGCCTTCTTCTCCAGAGGGAACTGTTACCTACTCTGGAGATGGATTTTGATACAAGGTAAGAATAAATTATGTGTGCAGTTTTTTTAGCAGGAGTAATTCCTCACAAATCATGACTCAATGTTTTGGTCAATGTTGACAAAACCAATCTTTCAGTTGCCCTAGGAGTGTGGCTGCCCTGGCCCTGGACTCATGCTGTGTAGTACAAGGCAGTGGCATGGGCACTAAAAGCCATCCTCAGTACAGCAGGGCTGGCTACCCCTGTGCACAGAGAAGCCATGCACCTTAGAATAGCCCGTTAGGCCTACGAACAACCCAATGAATGTAATAATGGACTGAACCAGAACTCCTTCACCAAGTTCTCCCTACAGTTGGCCTAGTGAGGCTGTTCTATACCCATCATACCTACCTCTCACAATAATAACCAATACTGGATTTTTTTTGTCAACCCTGAAAAAAAAATGTTGGTTCATTTACAGCTAGAAAAATAATACAGAAAAGTTCTTATACTTCAACGGTCTAGACTATTTTTATAAAAGAAAAAAATGTTTTTCATTTTATATTCCTTCAACTAGGAGAGTCAGAGAGGCATCTTTCCCAAAAGCAAGCAGACTACGGTTATTTTTAAAAGAAAAGACGTGACCTCTCTTCTCTGGGATGCAGGTCATAATCAGCAGAAAACTGGTATCTGTGTGACCCCTTTACCCATCTTTTCTTCAAGGCTGCAGTAAGTTGTCCTCCTTTTCGAAAAATACCTGCCCTTTCCAATGTGTCCCTAAGGAACTTTGCTGAACAAGCATGGATCCTGGTGCTCACTCTGCACTGGAAAGAAGCACACATGGCCTCAGATGCCACTGTCCTCACCTTCAGAGCTTTTCTGGAGCTAACATAGACATTTGTCATCAGCACATTTCAGCGAAAATGTCTCCCAGGGAGGCCTGCTGAGGTCCTATCATTGCCAAACGTGATTTCATTATGTATGGAGGGATAACACCAAGTAACGGTATATGGACAGTAGTAATATGTTCATCTCAATTCTCTTCTAATTCTGGAAGTAATTTTTACTTGGTTCAGATTGACGAGAAGCAATGGATATCTGACAAATCCTTGGAGAGTAGTCCTTTTGGCAGATACATTACTCTGTCACCCACTTGGACTTCTTTAGCTCCCATGATTCTTGAAAACAGAAGCTATTAGGAAAACAATATACCACTAGCAACAATGGATGAAGCCATTGCCAGTTCCCTGTGCCCGAGGCTAGCTCTTACTTGCTTCTGCATGCAAAGACTCAGCGCTGCTTCTCTGATGCAAACAGCCTTCTCTCCTTTGACTTAAAACCCTTCAGAAGAAGAGAGTAGGGAGCTCGTGGAGTCATAGAGAGGCTGTCTTGGCTGAAAATGAGATCTATAAAATGAAAAAATGCTCAAGAGATGCCCTGGATACTACAGCACTGGGGATGAGAAGCAGAAACACTTCCCTGCTTTGGCTATAGATTATTTTTCCTCCTTTAATAGGCTAACAATGTGGGGTTTGGGGCTCTCTCTGGCAGATAAACATACCACAATAGGCACCGAGCAGTATCAATCAACAAGTTCGGTCTCTATGACAACATACAAACTGTTTAATATTTTGTCCTCTTGAGTAATTTGCTATTTGTGTATTTTTTTTAACTTCTACTTTTTACTAAAGTTACTCAGAAAATTGAAATGCTTATTGGGAGTTGATTTATTTACAGAGCACTTACCGATGCACTGAGCTGAGTATTATAGAATGTTCTCCCAACTGATTCCCTCAATAGCTTCATGGGGTGGCCTGTATTTGTGCGCTCATTTAGTTGAAAAGAAGTGGCAGGGACATTTCCCCAGATCTTACAGACAATTAAGTGGCTGCTCCTCATTTGTCTGATTGAGCTTTGTTCATGGATTCATTTTTCATTGTCCCATAATAAATTATCACAGATTTAGAAACTTAAAAAAAAAACTAAATTCATTCATTAATGTATGCTTCTCTTGGTCTAGATACTTGGTGCGGTTGTCTGGATTCTGCTCGACTGCCTATTATAAAGCCAGCGTCGGGCTGGAGAGATGGCTCAGAGGTTAAGAGCATTGCCTGCTCTTCCAAAGGTCCTGAGTTCAATTCCCAGCAACCACATGGTGGCTCACAACCATCTGTAATGGGGTTTGGTGCCCTCTTCTGGCCTACGGCATACACACAGGCAGAATATTGAATACATAATAAATAAATACGTCGGGCTGGAGAGATGGCTCAGTGGTTAAGAGCATTGCCTGCTCTTCCAAAGGTCCTGAGTTCAATTCCCAGCAACCACATGGTGGCTCACAACCATCTGTAATGAGGTCTGGTGCCCTCTTCTGGCCTGCAGACATACACACCAACAGAATATTGTATATATAATAAATAAATAAATATTAAAAAAAAATAAAGCCAGCGTCAAGTGCAGATTGATAGGACCACTGCCTGGAGACTCTGGGAAGCTTCCCCTTCTGAGGTCATTCAGGCTATCCAGATAGATTTAGGATAGAAGCCCCTGTTTTCCTACTGTTATCAACAAGGTCTGGCCTCTGTTCCTGGAGGTGCCTTGTTTTCCTTCTTGGGCTCTCTGTCCCTAAGACACCAGAACACTTCATGTTCATGCTTAGCTGAAACCCACCTAGGTGACTTCTCCGTGTCAACACAGCACCTGCAAGATCCCCTCACCGAAACCCACAGACCAGTGTTTAAGTGATGATAACTCAAGCGAGGATTCTAAGAATTGTGGGGATGACATAGACTAAGAATAAGGCAATAACGAGGGTGAGCCCAGGAGGTGGTAGGGATCAGAGAAAGACACTCCATGGCATTCTTGCCAGAGAGGGAGACTACTCCACAGCTCACCTAGACTACAGCAACATGGGAAAATAAATGGTACAATGGTAGTTCTTCCAGCTAAAAAGATCAGAGATTGGGATTGTTCCATAAAATCAGTCCATTAGAAAAGTTTACAATTAACTTTTCTAGAATTTATCCTCGCATAAGGAAGGCTACTACTTAGGAACTATCTTTTAAAAATCTGGATACTACCACTGACTTCTCAATCACGCATTTGGAGTGTGACTCCCCCACCCCCACCCCGCTGACAGTTCTGTCTTTGTCTGGCACTCTTGGCTTGCCATCTTGAATACCACGCATCCTAGCAGATCACCAACTCCAAGGGGCTCTTGAAAGACAGCTACTCTTCAGAGACCGATAAAATCTTCCTTGAACACCTGCTTTGGGGCTTCTCCAGATGGTCCTGATGACGTCGCTTCTCCGTTCTCTTACAGAGAATCTGCATAAACTGTGCCCACAATTGCTATTTCCAGACGATTGCTTTTTGGCTGGTTCTGTTAGATAACAAACAATGAGAAGAGGAACCAATCATGCCTTATTTGGATTAATATCCTTTCATTTGAATTAATTGCCTGGACAAGCTGGGCAATTATTTCTTGAATGAACAAAGGGCGCTACTCAGCACTGAGCATTCTCTATGCACTTCTAAAAGTACATTGCACATACTGGTCAACCTGGGCGTCCTTTCCAATGTCTCTGACACCATGGGGGGAAATAATTGGCCTGAGTATCTACTGTGGAAATTTACCAAATAATAGAGCTATTTTTAAAACCATTTTGAAAGGATAGTTGCTGAAGACATGAGTAAGCAAATGGCTCAACAGCTTAAGGAACTCGCCGGGAAGCCTGACAACCTGAATTCAATCCCCAGAACACATGATGGAAGGAGAGAGTAATCACTCTAGGCTGTCCTCTGACCTCTGTGACCCACACCATACACACAGTGTACTGTTTAGAGTGTAATTATCCCCACCATAATTGAAAAACAGCCCCCTCTTGATAGAGCACAGTGAAGGTAGATTCTGTTGCCTTACAAAAGACCGGCTGGGTTTATAGTACCGTCTGGTACTACACTGGACTGCCAGTGTAGATGAAGAAGGTAATTTAGTGTAGAGAGGTTGGAGGAAGATGCATGTGTTAGGTTTAAGAGAATATATTAGGCTGTAGAAGAAAGGGAAGGATAAGGTGGCAACTCTTATCATTCCTGCTTCTTTTATATTTCAGCAGATAAAAAGAATTTAAACACCCTGACTTACTATTATGTACACAGACATTCTCCATCATATCTCTTAATCCCTGCAATAGAAGGAAGGCCTAAGGGAATGTGTGTAGTACAAAGTGGGGGCAAGACCATCTGTTTCCCATCACCTTGTGCCTTTGGAGTTAATTCCAGTATTATTGTTAATCCGAAACAGAGCAGACCCTGGATACCACAGGAAAACAAAATACTAAATTAAAGTTCCTTGTCCGTATTTCTGGGATGTTATCTTGTGCCATATGCATGGACCAGCTCTCCTGCCTCTATCACATCCATGGAAATGTTTCTTAGCATGACTGATAGCACACATCTGTCCCTTGATTGGCCCTGCCAGAGACACTCCACTGCATCTGACCTAAATACCCATTCAGGCTTTCTTGTCTATTCTAAATGCAGCTGACATTTACAGTCTGCCTAAAGAAACATGGCTAGAGCATCATGGCAGAAAGTCTGCCGACCTTGTAGTCATGCAACCTTGTCCAGTGCCATTAGCATACCCTATGAACTTGAAGAGATTACCCAGTCCTGACGCTTTCTTTGCATAGATGATAAGGTTCCCTTGACTATGAAATGAATGAATCACATGCTTTATCCTGGTAAGGAATGGCCTTCCTTGGTTTGGTTTAGCAGCATAATTTTATACTGAGAAGGAATGGTATATCTTAGACTGTTGGCACAGACTGTTGAGATGAGAAATCATCTTCCTTGTAAAGAGTCAGATTAGAACATAGAATCCATGACTCTGCAACAACCAAATAAACCACGGTTGAGGCATGAAGCTTCAGAGTTACGATGCACTGCCAAGAACAGTGCAATTGGCTTGTGGGATTTGTTTCTCATGCCCACCCGTCCTTAAGAAAAAGCTTCATGTCTCTCTAATGAAAAATTAACTGTTTCTGAACTTTTTCCAGGTTGGGGGGAGGGGGGTAATTTTTCTTTTCTTTTTCTTCTTCTGTATTTCTGCTCTTTAAAGGAAGATGACAAAATTTTGCTAGAGACATGCACCAAAGAAATGCGGTACCAAATCCTGCCACTATGCTTCCCAACTTCCTCAGCCTCATTCACACCTCTGATCCCCTCAATGTTGGCAGGAGCTCAACTCTCTCCTTTACTGAAACTTTTACGTGATGCGTAAAACAGAAAAATTAAATTAGCATTGCGAAGACAATTTCATGGAGTGAGAAGCTCCCATATGAAACCAAGGGTTTGTAGAGAATCAGTGGGCAAACCTGCCATGGCAGTGAACCCCTGATAATCCCAGCCCTGGGAAAACTAAAGAAAGAAGACTGCAAATTCTAGTCAAGCCTGGGCTACACCGCAGCCAGAGTAAGACTGTGTCTCAGCAGAGGAAGGATAGGGCAAGCTTAGTGGCTTACTGGAGGCATCCACTGCAGGGTTCAGCCGCCCCTGGGCCCCGGATCTGAACACGCGGTGTGCTCTCCGTTTCTCAGTAGGACAGTCATTTCCACCATTCCCAGCTGAAGAATGAGCAGCTTCAGAGGAAGTGAAGCATCATCCAACAGATGGACGAGTAGAATTCCATGGACTACTAGAACTTCCATTTATGTTTATTTTTGCGTAAAGAGAAAGGCACTAAGCCTTTTAAATATTTGCCGTTCAGATCGACACCAGCACTTCATTTAGATAGAATGATGTTTCACATAGAGCACTCTCGCGAGGCTGGCCTGGAGGATTCCTAGATCAAAGTAAGTATTTGAACTCAGCTTACGCTCAAAGATAGATGAGTAGCCGTCTTAAAAGATTTTCCAAAACAAACATCAATAATTCGATATAATAGGCAACAGTGCTGAAATTTTCCTCACTGTGTCCTCTTCCCAGCATACTCTTTTAATACGCATTTTGTTTGCTAAATATACAATTGGTTAGTGTCAACATACTAAAAATATACATGATACTATGAGATAGCATATTAAATAATTGCAATCTATCAATACGCAGAGTCATAATGATTATGACCTTTTTTCTTAAGTGGTGGGTACACATAAAGGCATTTGGAGCCTCCATCTCTTAATGATGAGAGTGGGGTGCCATGCTCTCAGCCTCTCTCGTGTTTGGGGGACTCATACAGTACACCAAATCCTAAAACTGTAACACTGTAAAGGTACCTTCTCTGATGAGCTGGAGCTTTATGGCTTCTGCAATACCCTTAGACATCAGCCATCCAGGCAAAAATGGTTAGTAAGGAGAGATTCGTGTAGGCATTCATTACTCTCCAAACATCTTGCTCCTGTATTAAGTCTGAGAGGTTGCAGGCAGCACTGAATAAATTTGAATCTAGGCTCGCAGACAAAATGAACTCAGAGCAGCTGTGCGTACTGGCATCAGGCCCAAGCAAGTCAGGCCCTCTTAAAAGTCAGCTACGGATGGAGAAAAGGCTCGTGTGGCCCCACCACTTACTGCTGATTAATGGGCAAGCAAAAGATTCAAGGATGGGGAAGGCATAAGAGCCAGCTGTGCATCTACTTGTGAGCACACTAGGCTCCAATCGATAGTTCCAAACCCACGGTCACACAGACAGTCCTAGTAGAACCCTGAGAGACACAAAACCAAACCAAAGTAGTGAGTATGGGAAAGACATTTTAATGAAGAAGTGGGAGCATGGAAGGGAGGAGGGAAATAAGAAATGATGGAGAGAGAAAAACCAGAAGGCATGATATCTATGTGCATGCATGGATTACAGTACCGGGCATGAAATTCCCTCATGTGGAGCAGGCCTCAAATCCAATCAGAAAACAGTTAGTTTCCCCTTTTTTTCTAGGCTTTGTTTGTGCTTTGGTTCTCTTTCACCCCAATGTTTTATTTGAAGCGGCAATTGTCTCTCCATGCAGCAGAGCGCAGCAGGGTTCCTGCATATCCACACACTGGTCCTCCTCTACTGTGCCCAATGCCACTTCATATCACCACAATTTCATTCTCTGTACCTTTATTGAGATGACAAGAACATGGCAAGATGTGTCTCATGGTTGAAGTCAGACAGTGTCCTGCATCATGAAAGTCTGGTCATTCTGGGACTCTAACTCATGTGCGCTTCCTACAGCTTTTTGAGGTCTGGGATTATAATATTCACTCTTACAGGTTCTTAAAGGGTCTCCCTGGTTGCTAAGAACTTACCATGAGTTTTCTCATAGCAATCTTATTGTTATTGTAACCGTAACCTTTTTGACATATTGTTCGAATCACCATCTTAAAATCAGGACATTGAGGACCAAGGAAGCTAAGGAATTAGCTGAAATCACGTACACAGTTAGTAGGGCTGTGATTCAGTGTGACGGCACGTGGGTCCTGCTACCTTTCCTACAGTTTGATTTGCTGCATGATTGGTGACATAAGTGGTGCTGTTTCTTTAGGGCCAGCCACTTCTGCCACCTTCTCCACTTTTCAAAATGACAGTCTTATAAAGGATTCAGATAATATTGACATTAACAACAAACCTTCCATAAAAAGGACAATTAGAAATTCACCAAGATTAATTTCCACTCAGAGTGAGATGATATATTTCAAACAGAGATGACTGCCTAGAAGGCTCTGTCGTGCGTGTTTCTAAGACTGTGATCTCTGCAAAACCATGACAGTGGAGACTTTCAAAAGACTGGGGGTGGGGGCAGGGAGGAGTAGCAAAAGAAAACTAAAACTGTGAAATTAATCTATATGGTATTATAGCTGTGGATGTTTGTCATACATTTATCAAAATCCATAGATGGTAAAACACAAGAGATAACTCTGCGGGTTTGCTCTAAATACACTGTTGAAAAAATTAATCAAACATGTCAAATTCTAGGAAAAATACAACAAACAGCTTTGATAATGGAATTCTCTTCAAAATATATGAAGACTTCTATAATTCATCATTAGGCAAAATGCAATAAAAATGAACAAAAGTTCAAATGGTTCACAAATGAAAACATGTAAATAATCAATCAGCATATTAAAATGTGTTGATATTCCTACAGATATATACAAAAAGTATCCACATCATAAATCTTCCTGGAAAAGTAATGAAAACCACAATGAATTGAAGTAAGACTGAAATGAATAAATTAAGACTGAATTAAAAAAAAGACTAAAATGATAGAAAATATTGATAACAGGCACAGATCAACTGTTATGCTCTTGTGCTTCTCATGGGAATATATAATAAACCATTTCAGAAAAAAACAGTTGCTTAAATATTTAAGACACATTTACTGTAGGACCTGCAATTTTGGTTTTAGGATTTACGCAGGTGAAACACAAACTATATTTACATCCATAGGTAACTCTTTATGGTAATTTATTTCATATTGGTCCCCAAATAAAATACTGAGACTGGATAGGCAAAATATGTGCATTTCCACAGTGGAATGTGATGAACACACTATGATAAGTACAAGAAGATGAACCACTTTCAGAAATACTTCTCAGTTAAAGAGGAGGTTACATCGGGAACCCACTAAGGCCTGCTGGCCTGGGTCTGAAAAAGCATGGGATAAAACCAGACTTGCTGAACATAGCGGACAATGAGGACTACTGAGAACTCAAGAACAATGGCAATGAGTTTTTGATCCTACTGCACGTACTGGCTTTGGGGGAGCCTAGGCAGTTTGGATGCTCACCTTACTAGACCTGGATGGAGGTGGGCGGTCCTTGGACTTCCCACAGGTCAGGGAACCCTGATTGCTTTTTGAGCTGATGAGGGAGGGAAACTTGATCGGGGGAGGGGGAGGGAAATGGGAGGCAGTGGCGGGGAGGAGGCAGAAATCTTTAATAAATAAATAAATTTAAAAAAAAAGAGGAGGTTACAAATACATTGCATGGTTCTATTTATAGGAAACTTTGGAAAGTAAGAACCATCGTGCAGTGATAAACAGTCGGGTTGGTGATTAATTCTCAGGAGGTTCTGCCTGGATGAGGATATAAGCTTATTTCTAGGATGATAAAATGTGTCTTGGTAGAGGCACGGTCTGCACAGTGTTCATGTTTATCAGACTGATTTGATAGTTCACTCAAAAGTCAAATATTTCACTGTTTAAAAGTCATACGCCAGCACATAAAACTGTGAGAAAGGATTCCTTTGTGTAATCTGTGACCCGATTAGATGAGAGTAGTTAAGGTGGAGGTGTTGAGGGTAAAAGTCATGAAGACAGAGCTATGGATGTGTTAATCTACGTTTTAAAACATCTATTCTTATTATTTTAATTATGTGTGGGTGTATGTGTTTCCCTGTGGGTATTTGCATATGAGTGCAGGTGTCCCCAGAGGCCAGTTGCATTGGATCCTCTGGAACTGGGGTTTTAGACAGTTGTGAACGGCCTGACATGGTTACTGGCAATTGAACTCAGGTCCACTAGAAGTATTAGTTAGTAAAGAACACTTAACCAATTAGCTGTGTTTGTTTAGCCCTTATGTTAATTCTTTATTGTGTTCTCTTGACTTGATTTTTAAAACCATTCTGTTGAGATATAATTGATAGGCAACATTCCTTTTATACTTATTTACTTAATATGTGCAATTCAATAAGCTTGAGGCAAGTGCATATCTGTGAAACCATAGCCATCATCAAGTCTACAGAGCTGTGGTATCATCTCAGGGAGTTTCCAATTGTCCTTTTTTATTTTTTTACTAATTATTATATTATTGTTACTGTGTGTGGTAAAATCACAATATATAATTTTCTGTTTTATCAAATGTTGATTTTTAAATACAGTAATTTTAGGTATTGGCCTTATGCTATATGGTGCAATCTGATAATTACAAACTTAGAACAGAAAGAGCCAGTGTCTCACCCTGGGTAGGCAGGACACTAGCAGTTGACTTATTGGCTTTCAGTTTTATTCCTTTCTGCTATTTAATGTTACACTATAAATTTGCGCTTTAACTAATAGCAACATAATGGGCCAACATTACTGCCAAGGCCCAAGACTCTAGATATAAATGGCTGTAACAACAATAAATTAAAGGTAGGTTAACATCTAAATGAAATTTACACTACCAGCTCTTGGAGGAATTACTGGACATAAACAATTCAGAAGCATAAAACTTCCACCTCCATTCCCAGGGTCTTACAGAATTAAACTGACCTAAGATAGATTAACAGCCAGGAAGCATGGCAGAGCCTTCACATGGCACAGGAGTCCAAAAGATAAAATACCAAAATCCAAATCCAAAGAAGCAGTTATGGACGGTTGCTTACATACCAGTTTAGATAAAGAATAGTAAGATGTGAAGAAGCAACTCAGCTGTATGAGATGCTTAGAAGATAAGAGTGAGTCTAACAAGGTCTGTGAGAGTTCCTTCTCCCAAACTCTGACCCTGCCTGTCTTCCAGCGCAGGATGACTGCTTTTCCCATGGAGATTCTCATCGTCTGTTTCGGAGAGAGAGTAGAATGCTCAGAGTGATTTTTTGCATTTCTCGAGTTTCAACAATATTCTAGCTCATACAGTAAGTGTGTCACCATGGTGTAGTTAGCCCCTTCAGTTGTTATTCTAATACAGTGGTTCTCAACCTCCTATGCTACAACCCTTTAATACAGTTCCTCAAGTCGTGGTGACCCCCAGCCATAAAATTATTCTCGTTGCTACTTCATAACTACAGGTTTGCTGCTGTTGTGGATCTTAATGTAAATAGTGACATTTGATATTTGACTCCTATGAAAGGGTCATCTGACACCCCCCAAAGGGGTCCGGACACACAGTGTGAGAATTGATGTTTTAATACATCACTAAATAGCTGGGGAGCTGGGGAGTGGTGTGTCTCCCACCCCAGGTGAGAGAATGTTCTACATTAGAGCAGTATCACTGGTTTATTATCAAGACACAAGACTTGAGCCGTAAGTAGACACCGAGTCTATCAATCAGTTGGAAAGTAAAATCAGTCAAACTGAAAGCAAAATGAGAGGCCCTGTATTTAACGCCACATAAACAATGTGGCGAAAGCTTCTTAGGTTTTTTTTTTTAAAGCACTTTATTCTTAATTCAGAACAAAGGAAGAGGTGAGTTCTCTAAAAAAAAAA
>NC_022020.1:28523028-28531719 GCF_000317375.1 Microtus ochrogaster
TTAGCTCTAGCCCTTACTGGCTAATTCTGATATCCCGATCAACCCATCTCTAATAATCTGTGAGCACCGGTCTTAGTGAGCACTGGTCTTACCGGGAAGATTCTAGCATACGTCCATCCTGGGTCAGAGCTTCATAGCATGTGTCTCGGAGAGCAGAGATCTCACATCTGCCCTGGGGATGGGAGCATGGCGTCTCTGCCTGAGGCGTCTTACCTCACTTCCTCTTCCTCCCAGCATTCTGCTCTGTTTACTCCTCCCACCTATGTTTTAACCTATGAGGGCCAGCCAAGCAGTTTCTTTATTTTTTTAACCAATGACATTCTTCCATCAGAGATTGCTCACTAATATACGAACTACTTATTATTAAGTCTGGATTGCTGATTAGCTATATTTTTCTATCATATTGATCTTTTAATATCATCACAACACTTTAATATGGCCAGAACTGAAACAAACATAACCATAAAACCTTAATTATAGAATCTAATTTTACTGCTTCCCAATCACAAAGCTTTCCTGAGTCTAGGATGCCATTGATTCATTCACTTCCAAGGAAATAAAAGAAAAATGAATTCTACTGTATATGAACTGTAAAATAAATGTCAGTTTCAGATTGTGAGGATGTGCCTTAAAATATAGAACATGCAGTAAACAAGCTGCATAAAGGTGTGACTGGATTAGTCATTGCTCACAATCATTTGAAATTGAGGCCATCTCTCCTTTTCTGTGTTATCCTTTAAGGATAACTGACTTAGCCAGGATCACAGGGTAGCTCATGCTGGGCCTGGCCTGGAACATAGGTCCTCCTGGCCCCAAGTCCCTGCATTGTAGAAACTGAGCTCCACCTAGTCATAATTTAGTGACCTGTTATCCTTTGATCCTAGGCCAGAAAAAAAGAAAATATTCTATTTTTCTTGGTGTTCTTTCTTCTATTGTTTCTTAGGCTCTCTCATGGCTTATCTAATCTGTTTAAGTCTGCCAGACCTCGGCCAAGATTGACCTCTGAGAAGAAAGCACTGGCAGACCTGGGAGAGCAGAAAGGCTAGCAAGTCCTTACTCAGTACTCAAAGCCCTCAGGTGCCAGCCGAGGCAGTGCCAAGAACCACCAAGGAGAGTGATGATGCTGCTAATCTCTTCCAGCTCACCTGTGGGGCTCCAGGGCCTTTTGGGTACATCACACTAGACCCTAGACAGACATCAGAGCCTGCTACGTCCTTGTTATATTTAAGAGTCTCGGGGAAAGTGACTCATCCCAGGTTACATTGGGAGATCTAGCAATGGTATTCAAATGTTCTCATCAGTAGTCGTAATCGTGACCGCAATCACTGTTCGCTGTCGTTGCGCACTTATTGTGTGCAGAGCTTGCATTCACACTTTCACTTGTAATTTCCATGGCAACTTCCTACATTCATCACATTAACACCCCGACTTTATAGACGCGCGCCCGGGGCTACCAGAGCTCATTCAGTCGTCCAAGCTTGCTCCGCTCATAATTAAGGCAGCTGGATTAGATCTAGATTTCTCTGGCTTTAGGGTTCATGTCATCTACTTTTCCCTTTTGTAACATGCTTGATTGCATCAGCTTTCTATTGTTTTTTTTTTCATAAGTCGTGTACACCAGAACACAAAGGTAGTTATCATACAAAGGACGTGCTGGTATCAACAGCGACTTTGTCATGTATCCTATTCCTGCTTCCTTAGCCAAATAGACTTTCCTGCAGAAAATAAATAAAATTGGGGTTTTAACCTTTGTTCATATTATGTATCTCTTTGTTAATGCATGTATTTTAAACTGTTAGATTTCCTTCCTCCCTCTCTCCTTCCATTCTCTTCTTCCTCGTTTTCTTGCTCTCTGTCTCTCTTCTAACAGCTATTTATCACCATAATGAAAATGTGTTTTCCTTTTATATTAAATATAAATAACTTAGGGTAAGTACTGACAACTCTTAGCAGGGATGAGGATGCTACCATGTTTGTTCCTACCTAGCCATTCCCTATTTGCTGTCACCTTTATTAGTCGGATAATTCCATGAGCAGTTGATTTAAGACAATTGATTTCTCCAGATAGCATTCAGAAATTTTCCTTAAAGTCCTGAAATCTCGTAGATATAGATAACTAAAATATAATTGGCAATGGGCAGTTGTACTATGATATTGCGATTTATAGTGTTAAATATTCGGCTGGTCACACTTTGCTTCCTAGAACACATTTGAAATTTCTGGAATTCCTGGAGAAACAAGAGTGCCAGTTTGATGCTGATGAGTTGATCTGAAGGAGGGGAGCGCACATGGGCTGCGCTCACTGGAAAGATGAGCTATGCACAAAGCTTTGGTCTTTCACCCACACTTCTCTAGGGTGGAGGGACTCGGGGTCAAGTTGATCAGTGTAGTAGTCCTTTCTCATTGCTGTAATAAATACCTGGTCAGACAACTCAGAACAGGAAAGCTTTCTTCGGGCTCCTGATATCAGAGGTTTCAGTCAATAGCAGATTAGCTTCTTTACTGTGGGCCTGAAGCAAGACAGAACACTACATGGTCATAGTCGAGTGTGTGCTTACCTTCTGGTTACTAAGAAGCCAAGAATCAGGAAGTGGCCAGGGAAAGATCGGGGTCCCAAGGACATGCTTTCAGTTATGCAGTTCCTTCAGCTAGGCCCATATCCTAAAATTGCCAGCATACACAAAATTTGTGTATAAGGGGCAAACTAGGGGCTAACTTTTCACCATGTGAGCCTGAAGGGGGCACATTCATGTTTAAACCAAAATTATCACTAATGGCTAGCCATATGATCAATCAGGCCTATACAATAAAGTCTCCATAAAAACCACAAAAAAAAACAGGACTTGTGGAAGTGTTTATGTTAACCACGTACTAGGAGGATGGTGTACTTCAACTCCATAGGGAACAAAGATCACCTGGGGGCCTTTCCAGACATTGCCCTCCATAGGCCTGCATCTGACTATTCATCAATAACCTTCATTGTACCCTTTTAAAACTACTGGTAAAGGTGAACAAAAAAATGTTACCTGGAATTTTGTGGTCAAGTCTTAAGGACTTAATTGAATCTTAGTAGGGCTGATGGCAACATAGAGTTTTAGCCCTTGCATCAGAAATACAGGCTACCTCATGCTTCTGATTGGTGTCTGGTGTGGGATAGTTCAGTCTGTATCAACTACAAAGGACAGCTATTGAGAAGGGATTTCTAAGGATTACTTCCTACTGGGACTTCCAGCTGAGGAGTATATAGCCGCCAACAGACTGATTACCCTGTAACTATAAACCCCAGTGATTGAATGCTTAGGAACGTCCTGTTATAATGGACAACACATAAAAGCAGCATGCTGTTAAAGAAAATCCATTCAATGACAATTTCAAAGCAGAGTCAGAGGAGAGTCCATTCAGGAACATCACAATAGGTACAAGAACCAAGGCAATGGGATTTTGCAGTGATGGAAGGCTTGTGTTCATCTCTGAATCAGCAAGAGCCAGTGAGAATCTGAAGCCAGGGAGCAGGACCAGGGTCAATGGATAGGGAGTTGCTAAGAAAGCACTTCCAGAGTTCTGGACTACCGGAGAGAGCAATCTACAACTCCCGTCTTGCTGAAGATAAATCAGAAAGGTCTTCCATCACTTAGAGCAGCGGGTCTCAACCTTTGGGATCACATCAGATATTGTGCATATCAGCTACTTACATTATGATTCAGGATGGTAGCAAAATTACAGTTACAAAGGCGTGATACAATAATTTTATGGCTGGGGATCACCACAACATGAGGAATTGTATTAAAAGGCTGCAGTGTCAGGAAGGTTGACTACTGACTTAGAAAGAAGGTGAAGAACATGATCAGATATCAAGATTATGAGAATAGGGGAATAGAGGGAGGAAGGGAGAAAGAGAGAGAGGGGGAAAGCGAAAGGAGGGTCTTGGATTCTTGGATTAGCAGCACTGTTTCTGAGTCGGATAAGGAAGTATACCCTTGGTGGTTAGGTGAAGGTTCTGACTAAAGAATGGGCATGCATTGTATCTATGTCTTTGTCCAACTTGCCAGAGTGTACTGTGTGCAGATACAGTTACCTTTTTATGTTTTGTGTATAAAATACATGAGAACCATGGCACTAGGGAAATTCCCAGGAAGCCACAAGGATGACCCCAGCTAAGTCCCTAAGCAACAGTGGAGAGGATGCCTAAACTAGCTCTCCCCTGTAATCAGACTGATGACTACCCTAATTGTCATCAGAGAACCTTCATCCAGCAACTGATGGAAGCAGATGCAGAGATCTACAGTGAAGCACTGGGCTAAGCTTCCAGAGACCATTCCAAGAGAGGGAGGAGCGATAATATGAGCATAGGGGTCAAGACCATGATGGTGATAGTCACAAAAAAAGCTAACCTGAGTTAGTGAGAGCTCACTGACTCTGGACTGATAGCAAGGCAACCTGCATAGGACCTAACTAGTTTCACTGAATGTGGGGGACAGTTCTGAGGCTTGGATAATCTGTACAGCCACTGGCAATGGGACCAGGATCTATCCCTAGTGCTTTAACTGGCATCTCAGAGCACATTCCCTTTGGAGTGATACCTTGCTCAGCCTAGATATAACGAGGAGGGTCTTGGTCTTGCCTCAAAGTAGAGTGTCAGACTTTGTTGACTCCCCATGGGAAGCCTTACCCTTTCTGAGGAGTGGATGGGGGGTGGGGAAGAAGGGTGGGGTAGGAGGAAGGGAGGGAGTGGGAAATGGGATAGCTTTATAAAATGAGAAAATATTGAACTAAAAAAAATTCTTAATAAAAAAGAAAGAAAGGAAGGAAGAAAGAAGGGGAAAATTGAATGGTAATGAGATCAAAGCAGTGGGCATCATGTTGTAGACAAAGGAAACAAAATGAGTCATGACATACTGACACTACAGCTACCACTTACTTAACCCAAGATGGGTTGTTCAACTCTTCCGTGAGAAAACCCTGTGTCCTAATTGCACTGGGCTCCTCAATACAAGATGGCTACAGGACAGATTGTGGGTTGAACAACACTGTCTCACAAGACAAAAAGGATCTTAAGAGTCATGAGGGATTGTCTAGGAGTACCAGGACAAGCTGAGTTTGTTCATGATAAGGAGTGGCATTCCCAAAAAATACATTTAGAATAGGTTGACTAGATGGAACTCTATTCAGGAAGAAATGGAGGACAGAAGTCAGTCTGAACACATAGACTTGAGGAAACAGTAACAGGGAACTCAGCCAACAATGCAGGCTGGTGCTAAGCCCAGCACAGGGAATGGACCCATTACGGTTTGAATGTGTCCCTCAAAGTTCGCATGCTTGAAACCTGCCTCCCTCTGCCATGCACCAGGCTAAGAAGCATGACATTTAAGAAGTGATTAGGCCATGATTAGACTCTTTCATTATGCACAGATGAATGTTATTATCTCAGGGAGGATGTGTTTTTAATAAAGGAAATATTATCTGCCTCACCCTGCCAGGCTCTCTTGCTCTTCTGTCCTCTGCTTTTTGATGCAGCAAAACAGTCTTGCTAAAAGCTGCCACCTTGAAGAAGGACTTCTCAGTCTCTAATATAGTACAAGATAAACATCTTGTCTTTATAGATTGCTGTGCCATTCTGTCATGGTAAAACGCTATAGCTGAGGTTAGCAGAGGCCTGTATCCTAATCCAGAAAGTCTTTAAACTGTTTTAATCCAAATGGAGGTTCAGATGGCTATTGGGACCATGGTCCTCTATTATAGTTGTTGAGATTTAATGGGTGCCCTTATGGGTAACTCATAACTCTAAAATCATGGACGTTTTCTAAAAGCACTTATAATTTACATTGTGCTCTTATGATCAATCTTGCAAA
This sequence comes from Microtus ochrogaster, assembly GCF_000317375.1. NCBI lineage: Eukaryota > Metazoa > Chordata > Mammalia > Rodentia > Cricetidae > Microtus > Microtus ochrogaster. The sequence continues at coordinate 28,528,878 of NC_022020.1, forward strand.
TACACAAAGTAGACCCTGACATACAGTTAGCAGGAAGAGGGACTGGTTAAACATCATCCATCTCCTCTCCAAGGGAAGCAGAGACCCTGCTATGTCATCACAAGTAAAAGAAATCGGTTTCAACTCAAGCCTGCGGAGTGACACAGACTGATTAACTTTATGGTCTTTTATCTTGGAACAACAACAGCAACAACAAAATGAAGCCATGGCTCACTGTAACAGTGTCTACCTTTAATGTGCCTGCCTTCTGTTCAGAAGACACCATAACTCTTACTGATATGGTCAATAATGGAAAGGAACTGTCAAATCTGGCATCTTTAATATACTATTGATGGCACTGGCAATTTTTACTACTCATATAAATAAGTGGTTTTAAGATAATGCTGGATTATTCTTAGCTTCGGAAAAGCTGTATATAGCTAAACAATGACTGATTTCTGTAATGAATGTTTCTGTACACATTTATTAAAAAACACAAATAGTAGTAGATCAAGGATGGAAAAGAAAAAGCTGTATATAGCTAAACAATGACTGATTTCTGTAATGAATGTTTCTGTACACATTTATTAAAAAACACAAATAGTAGTAGATCAAGGATGGAAAAGAATGGGCAATTTAGTAGGATATGGAAATGTACACAATGACTTTGCATGGCAAATTATATGTTTCTTTTAATCCAACTGTGTCACATTCTGAAATCTGTCAACACCGAGAAGAACTGTACTGATTCTCTCTCTTGTTATAGCCATTCCTATTCTTCTAGATCTGGGTGTGGTGGCTCATACCTGCGCTAGCACTTGGGGGGCAGAGGCAGGAGGACCAAGAGTTTAAGACCAACTTCAGGCACATATCAAGTTCATGGTCAGCATGAGCAACATGAGACCATTTCATGAAACAAACAGATACACACACACACACACACAATGAAAGTTCAAAATAAAAGCTACACTAAATGTAAAGGTATTGATATAAGATAATTTTGCAATAAGTATCTAAGGCAGAGATGGGGGTGGGTTGTTAAGTACTATATAAACATACACACACATGCACACATAATCATACATTAGTAAGACTCAATTACTCATGTAAATAAGCATTTTGATAATATGGTATTGTCACCAAGTATATTGAATTAGACATATCTACAAATATATTTATGTGTGTGTATATATACAGATACATATACACACACGATACCTCCACATGTATATACAGTATATACATTAAGTATTTTTTATGTATTTTGATCCCAGGTTCTCAGCACAAAAATTTTAATGCCCATGTAATTGCTAAGTGAAAGGAGTGTTAGGGGAATCTTTCATTCCATCTCTGAGTGCATTCTTGTGACAGAGCTACTAAAATTGCTGTTGATGGAGGAAGGTCATTGGTTAAAAAAATAAAGAAACTGCTTGGCTGGCCCTCATAGGTTAAAACATAGGTGGGAGGAGTAAACAGAACAGAATGCTGGGAGGAAGAGCTAGTGAGCTCAGACTGACAGCTCTCCTCGGGGGCAGACGCCTCAGAGAGATGCCATGCTGCCTGCTCCCGGGCAGATGCATGAAGCTCAGACTCAGGATGGACATAGGCTAGAATCTTCCCGGTAAGCCACCTCGTGGGCTACACAGATAATTGGAAATGGGCTAGTCCAGGTGCGATAGTTAGCCGAAAAGAGGCTAGATAGAAATGGGCAAAGCAGTGTTTAAATGAATACAATTTGTATGTTGTTATTTTGGGGCATAAGCTAGCCAGGAGGCCAGGGTGCCGGGGACACAGCCCCGCAGCTCTTATTACTACATGCTGTAATGTCCTGTGTAACAGGAGCAACTTCTGGATGGGCACTGTCCCCAGAATCCTAAGCCATGATTTTGTATGTGGTGTGGCTACCTCAGCCCCACTCCCCTTCCTCCAGAGAGGAGAGAAGGGCTGGGAGTGGAGACCATCATCCCATCTGATCAAACTGGGATACAAAGCCATGTATGTGGTTTTGCTCTGGGCACATGGAGGTTCTGGGAGCATGAAGCACCTGGGAAGGACATGAAGCTACACCTCCCAGCCCATATTCTTCACCCTATGACTTTCTTCCATCTGCTCAGTCACCCACATTCTTCACAATAGCCTTTGTAGTCAGTGTGATAGAAATTAAGTGAGGTGTTTTCTCTGAATTCAGTCAGCCAGCCCTGACAAAGAGGGGGCAGAGGGAAGCCTAGCATAGAGCAGTCAGAAGCCCAGGTCACTCCTGCCATTTGTGATTTCCACGTGGGGCACATCTTAGGGAGCTGAGATCATAACCTGCGGGCTATGACTCTATCTCTGGGTGGACAGCATCCACCCAGAGGACATGAATGGAGGACAGAGGTTCTAGTCAAAGATGTTTGTGAGAAGCAGCTCTACTGCACAAAGGTCCTGTGGTCTAGAGGATGCGGAGCACTCTGCAGAAAGGGGACATGATTTATCGTGTTTCTCAGCCTGGCTGCATTCTCTGGTGTTGTGATTAATTCTGTATAAAAGGGCAGTTCTGACATCTCACAGTGTGACCTGACTTGTCAAGTTTAAAGAAGAGTGTGCTTTTGTGCTTAAAATGAAGATTTAAAAATATTTTTGATAAGAAGGATGCATACAGCTTTGGTAATTATCTATACTGTAGTGATATGGGCGGCGGGGCTGCATCCCCAGAACCCCGCTGCCCTCAAGGCTAGCTTTACCCAAAATAATTACACAGACACTGTATTCATTTAATCACTGCTTGGCCATTTCTATCTAGCCTCTTCTAGGCTAACTCTTGCACCTGGACTAGCCCATCTCTAATAATCTGCTGTAGCCCACAAGGTGGCTTACCAGGGAT
>NC_022020.1:28532051-28558908 GCF_000317375.1 Microtus ochrogaster
CATCCATCTCCTCTCCAAGGGAAGCAGAGACCCTGCTATGTCATCACAAGTAAAAGAAATCGGTTTCAACTCAAGCCTTTATCCAAATCCAATTTGTCACATATATAATATTTCTTTCCCAAAACTGGACTCCTGATTCTGTTGGATAGTAACTCCCTCCAATAACCTTCAAGGCAGAATGGGAAAGGATCAGTTTAAATTCGTTATGTGATAGAATTTAAACTGTCACGGAAGGCATCAGCAAGACATTGCTAGAACCATCTATGAGATAAGTCTTTGCTACTTGAAAACTTTAAAGGGAAGAGCTGATAATTGGTCATTTTCAGAATATCACAGCTTAAACTATGACTGAGATTGAGACTCCCAACAAAGAAGTGGGAAAAGACAAATCACCAGGCTAGGAATTGCTCAGGAGGAAGCAACGGCAACACCAATGGCCACAGGCTACATTGACTTCAGAGTAGAAGTCCCTGAGCAATTCTGGTGACAGGGAGTAACTTCCCTTCCTTGGTACCTTGGTCACATTGTTGGAGCTGTTTTATAACTCACAGCCTACAGCAGTCTAGCTGATACATACCCGACAGTTAAACCACCATTCAACAACTTAGAAGATGATTCTCAAAGCAATAACACCTAACCAAAGCAAATGTGACTATGCCATCATCAACTTTTCAAGGAATATTCCCTCATTTTCATTTTCTTTACCTTGAGAGAGTGCCCGTGTCCTAGGTGCCATTCCCTTTACGTTGTTGTTCTTAACTAATCTGATTGTCCAAAGACAAAATAGCCTGTTCCGTAAACAGATGATGTAGTTAGCAGCCCTTGCCGGGAGAACTCACATTTGGATAAGAAATGAACTAGAACGTTGGCAATGATGAAAGCACAACAAATCAAGCCAGAGTCTGTCGTGAGGACACTTGTTCACGAGCTACTGAATAGCTGCAGATGTAGGAGTTTCTTACTGAAAACTAATACGGTTGTCTTAAAGTTTAAAATTCGTACAAACATTCACTCAAGAACTGAGATGTTACACATGCTGTACATGCCTATATCCAAGTCACATGAAAATAACTTATGCTTGGTGTGAATTATACAGTTGAATATAATTATTTTTCTCTCACACATGTATGCAATAAGTATTATATAGATATAGATACATGCAGACATATTTATATAAACGCATGGAGAAAGTATGGGACAATGTAAACTCTGAATTCTTCTCTGGAGTCACAAAGGGTGGCTGAGGAAGCAGATACGAGGGCATGAAAGAAGATTAAATATATCAGTGATTTAACTTTATAATCATAGGAACACAAATTTATTTCTATAGGTATAGTACTACATTATATCAAATCAATTTGGATCATATGTCTAATGTACCAGTAAAAGAATCTTAAAATATTCATACTTTTTTACCCTCTTTTATTAACTTGTGAAAGTTATGTCAAATTTGGAAAAGATTTATACACAATTATTTTTACATAGAATTATTTAGAATATAGAATATATAAAATTCCTTACAGTCACAGTACATTCTTATTATTAAATATTAAGCTATTAAAAATTTTACATGTGTATACAAATATTCAAACTAATTAACAAAACATTTAGAATGCAATTTTAAATATATCCACTTATCTATTCTACCCATCTGTCTGTCTATCTCATATTATCTCAATTACACTCACACATGCACCTGTGTGTGTGCGCACATATACTTCCATACCCAGCATATATATATGACAATATATAATGTATATAGCATATAGATTATATATAATAATTTTCAACATTTTGTATGTATCCTCTTTCTTTGCTTTTTTCTGTAACTAATATTTATGTGGGTTTTAAAGTTTCAAGAAGTCTACACTAAGTTTTTAAAATCTATGATGACACATAGATAAAAACATCCTCCGTCAATTTCACTCACAAGCATACATTTTCCAAAAACTGTAAGTGAGGAGCTGGAGAGATGACCTAATGGTTAAGAGTGATTTTTGGCTCTCTCAAAAGATCCAAATTCAGTTCCCTGTACCCATGTTGGGTGGCTCACAAGCTCATGTAACCCCAGCTCCATGGGATGTGGTGGTCTTCCCAGTCTCTGCTTCCACAGGCAACTGTATACGTGTTACATATACAGACAGATACAAACACATATACATAATTAAAAATAAATCTTAAAGACAGTAATTGAAATATTATCAACTCAAATTAAGAAAAGACATAAAAGAGGGCTGGGTGGCAGTGGCACACACCTTTAATACCAGCACTTGGGAGATAGAGGCAGGAGGATCTCTGTGAGTTCAAGGCCAGCCTACAAAGTTCATTCCAGGACAGGCTCCAAAGCTACAAAGAAACCTTGTCTCGAAAAAAAAAATGAAGGAAAGAAAAGAAAAACATAAAAGAAAAAGTTGTATCATAGGCATGTTGCCTCCATTCTAAGATGAATCATTTTATGTTTGATTTAGTCTAAGAAATAAAACAACCCATTACTTATAGAACAAAACCGACAAGAGATTTTAAGCAAATCTGTCTTATTTAATCATCAGGTAATAGAATCACTTCTTATAAAGCAAACAAAAGGATGAATTTAATCATCCCAGTTCAATTCTGAACCTGAGGTTATAGCCAGTGTGATGACACAACTATCTGGAAGAACCAGTCCTGTAATGAATCCTAGACATCCTGTACATTGACCCAGACATGATAGACTTTTATGAATTCCCTTCTGTATGTTTAACAGGGAGCTTCTCAAATGTGTCCTAGATGCACACATCTTGTTCAGGAGTCACACACATTCTCTATGTCCTGGGATCCATGGAAGCTGTCTCTCCACTGAGCAAAGATTGCTCTGTCCACCTGCCCTGTGCTCTCGTGACTTAGCATCTCTCAAGAGCTTTGTTTATGTGACTTTCCTACCCTCTCCTTCAATTTCTTCTTTTCTGATGGATTATTGCCCATGCTGACCAAACGCTTCAAATAGCTAAAATCTTTTGACTAAAAGAAACTCATTCCTTAATATTTTTTTCTATTACCACTCTATTTGGTCTCATTGCAGTAAAACTTCCTGAAGTTTACAGTTCTAGCTGCCTCCACTTTTTATTTTTATTATTTTTTTATTTATTTTATTTTTTAATTTATTTATTTATTAAAAATTTCTGTCTCTTCCCCGCCACCGTCATTTTTTAAACTTCTGTTATGACTCAACTGATTCCAACCTAGCTCTAATCCTAAGATTCCACTAAAGCTGTTTTTCTTTAGGCCATTAACTCCATCTCTTTCCCAATATCTCATGAATGCTTTCCTTGAAATAGGTAAGAACCTACGCTAGTCTTAAACTTGTGTGTTCAAGTGATCATCCTTCCTTAGCCTCCTGGTCATCTAGGCTACCAGTATGCAATCATATGCAATTCTCCATCATAGCGTCTCTCTATATGCCTCCCATGAAGCATCTTCCAGATGTCTCTGGGACATTACTCATTCCTGTTGTCCTTCCATCTTCTCAGGATCCTATGTCAGCACTCTACCTTCCTCATCTGATGCTGAAGTTCATACTGATAAATTGGTCACAGGATTCTGCTCCATGAGTTTTATTTCTTTCCTACATCAGCTCCTCTAGTCCTATGGTTTTAAATTTTCTCGGCATGTCCATGAGTTCCAAGCATGCATCTCCAAGAACGATTGTCCTCCTGAGCTCTGGACCCTGATGAGCAGCTAGCTCTCTGAGGTGTTTCACCTTACCATATATCCCTTGCATACATTTCCCTGCAGGTTGTCAGGTCACTGTCACCTCTCAGCAGCTGTAATGCAGCCTTTCCCATGTCTACTCATATTTATCCAGAGCTTTGATCCACTTACCCTACAATTATTTGTTTCTTTACTCTGACTTTTCCAAAGCTCCCCAATGAGCTTCAGGTCTTCTTAGTGTTCCTTATCTGGGCCTAACCAACCTTAGGTTATCGTGGTTCCTATGTACCTCTTTGAAGACTCACCCTTGACACTGGGATCCGATTTCTTGTTCTTGAATTACCAGACTCCTTTCCATCTCTCTGTCCAGTGGAAAGCCCTTGGAATGCCTGAATCCCCTCACCCCAGTCTCAACCTCTCCTCACACAGGCCTTGCTTGGCTGAACTGCCTGTGGCACGGATCTCTGTCACACCACATTCTTTTACTTCCTTCACAGCACTGCAATCCCAGGACTCCTGTGCTGGTTCCTGTTTTATGAGTCATGAGCTTCCACTGGACCCAGTTTCTGCAGAAGAGGCCTGGTGCCGTTTTCCACATCTAACACATGGTAATAGCTCAAGAAGAGTTTAATAAGAAAATCAATATGGAAATAAGCTGACAATTTTTTCTCTTGTGCGGGGAACTTCTCGACCAGCGAGAAAGAACAACCACCACACGAGGATTCTTCTCAGATCACGCTTTAATTGGAGTGCCCTTGGTTGAAGGAGAACAGAAAGCGAGAGGGCGGAAGCAAGGGGGCCCGAGAGCACTAAGGCAGCTGCTTATATAGGGAGTTGGCACATGGGTCGCCCTGTGATTGGCTGCCACCATCAGCTGACACCAGACTGCATCGGTATAGGCCCAAGGACCCTTATCCACCGCGCATGCAGGAAGCGGGGGACACGCAGCTCCCAAAGGCATAGCCAAATATGGAGTTGTTTATTTCCAAAAAGACAGGATGTCGGCACCATCTTGTAATGGCGATCCTGTCCGGCTCGCTACACTCTTGCTTTCTCTGTATATATCTTTCTCAAAATACACATAAACACACACACACACACACACACACACACACACACACACACACTCATGTATGTGATTAGGGAACGAGAAGGAAACTGTACTAGATGTTCTACTATGGTATTGAGATTGCTCAGGGAAAAGGTAAATTTCTCTCCCGCCTCCCTTCTCTTTGTGAATCTTTTCTATTCCTGGCACCCCTGTCTTAGGGACCCTACTCATTTACTTGAAGTTTTCTAGCACTGAAAAAAGTAGAACAATAATAGTATCCTCCCCACCTCCATAGGCTTCTCTTGTAGGAAGTTGTTGGCATATTCTTTTACTTGCTCTAGGCTGGATGGAGCAGCTCAGGTGTTATGTGTGTTTGGAAACCAATGGAGCAGATTTATACAATAGCACCCTGATTGCAGCTACACTTGCATCGGAGATACAGCAGAAGGATTCTTTAAGCAGCTACACCTTGGATGATAGTAACTAGCATTGGAAACCAACCTGGCTTCAATGCACCACTTTATGATGAAAAAACAGAAAAAGAAAAATACACAGAACAAAAGCCTGCTCAGTGCCACTCAGTCTACGTCACACCCTGGCTCTGGCTTGTCCTTGTCCTTGTCCGAGGGTGTGATTTAAAGTACATCTTTCCTTGCCAAACATGCATAAGGAAGGATCAGCAGGCAATGTGGGTTCCCCCCTCTGCCTCCAAAGCTTCCTGTTTGTGAATTTTCCACAGATGTTTTCTGTTTGCAGCAGGGCGGCAGCAACTCCCTCCTAACAGCAAGGCAAACAGCTTGCCTGATGGCCAGGCAGTGCTGGTGGAAGCTCTCCAGCTCATCAAAGATGGAATGCAGTGACTGTAAACATTTATTCGGCAGGCCATAGGGTTTTTTCGTTCCCCCTCTACCCAGCTTCAATGAACTCCTCTCCCTGGCCTCTGACCAACCTGCTAGGACTTTAGGCAGCATCCTGGTGACACAGCTGGGCTTGGGAGGACACGACCACCCTTCGGGGGCTGAAGAGCTGGTCTGCCACTGTCAGTGTGCCTGCAGAGGAGGCCCCTCCCCCACCGACTGCTGGGTGAAGGGCTCTTAAGGAGCAGGTACAGACCGCTCTTCACAATGGGCCAGGCTACCTGCTAGACTATAAAGTATGTCGCATCCAGCTACATTAATTTTATTTTTAGTATAAATTTGTCCCTTGCAACGTTGGAGATGTACTTATACTACAAAAACCTCAGACCAACCAACCAGAAACAAAAACAACGCACTGTTCAATCATGACTTTTGTCTAACAGGGCCCTGGATTTTCCTTCTCCCTGCCTCGGGGTCTCTGACAGCTGCAGCCTCCCTAGGTTCTGGCTGGGATGGTTGTTTTTCCTGACTTGTTGGGATATGCTCTTGGAAGCTCTGAGAATGAGCTCTCCCTTCCCTAGTTCCTTTCTCCCCAGGGTTTCCAGGTGTGTGGAGCCCACGGAGCCTCATTTCCCTTCCTGGCCTGACTTCTCAGCAGGGAGCCAGCTTCTCTACAGATGCGGTCCTGAGGGGAGGGAGAGCACAGAGGGCCAGGGAGGCAAGGCAGCTCTGAGGGCTTAACTCTTTCAGATGCTCAGAATCCTGGTCTAGAAGAACAGCAATGCATCCAGCTGCCTCCTGTAGACAGTATCTACACTCTCAGCCCAGCAAACCAGTGCGGAGTTGTGCCCAAGTCACTGTTGGAGTCACCTCATTGCCAGGACAGTAATAGTGTGGCTGCCGATCATCTGACATATCAGTCAGGGAACAAGGCTCAAGTATCCTGTCTCCAGGCTCAACCAACATGGAGACTGAGTTGGGGCTGTACTGCATGGAAGCCAGAGGAGCCTCTGAGCAGGCCCCTCTGCCCCATGCCAGTCACACTGATTGTGTTCTAAGGGCCTAAGTGTGTCATCTAAGGTCATGTTGGAAAGAAGAGTTCTAAAACTACAAGCAAACTCAGGAGCAACTGAACTAGAGTGGACTCTGCCTTCACTGTTGGTGGCCTCTGCCTTTCCAACAGTGCTTACCCAAACCTGTCAAGCCTTCCAGTCACTGATGCCACATCCCTTAAATCCTCTTCTCCTACTCCTTGTGAGAGGTGCCACTCACAATGGGACCCATATCTCAGAACCCTCAACTCCCCTAAGGTCCCAAGGGGGGAACTGATGCTCACAAAAACCAGCTCATTCTGCCTGAGCTTCAATTCTCAGCACCCTCTACCAATGAACTCCTCCTGTTCCGCACCTGGATAGAAAGCAGCTTCCTGCAGGGAGCCTTCCCCGATTTTCTGTGTCCTCCAAAAGCACACTGTATATTATCAAATTTCATTGTCATCACTTATTCCGATGCTTTCCTGCCCCCTCCTCCAAAGTGTGATCTTTGAGGACATTAACCACCCTTCATCTTGGCACCAAAGCTTAGTATCTTGGAGGGAACTGGTAACTTTACCTCTCAGGAGACTGGGGTAGAACTGGGTGATACAGGCCCATAAAATCACATAGCAAGACCTTGCCTGAAGATTCTGGTTCCTTACATTTGAATCATGCACAGAGGCATAATTAGTAGGTGGTTCCTTGGAGCATAAGTTTCTATTTCTTAATCTGTACTTTGTTTCCTGTCGTAGAAATGGAATCCCAGAAGTGAACACATCCACCTTGGCTAATCCCTACTCCAGGGCTCTTCTGGGGACTACTGGGAATGTGGTTGGCCAAGCTCGAGCCCTGCTTTGTTCCAGCATGGTCAGACCGTTGAGCACTAGCCTGTCCTGGGAGCGGAAACAAGGCTGAATAATGTGTGGGGGAAAGGCCAATCCTGAGTGGCAGTGAGGGTTGATGGAGGAAGGTCACTGGTTAATTAAATAATGAAGCTGTTTGCCCTGATAGGTTAAAACATAGGTGGGAGGAGTAAACAGAACAGAACTCTGGGAGGAAGAGGAAGTGAGCTCAGAGACTCGACAGCTCTCCTCTCGGGAGCAGACGCCTCAGAGAGACAGGATGCTCCATTCTTGTGGGCAGAGGCGAGAGCTCTGCTCTCTGAGGCACACATGATGAAGCTTCAACCCAGGATGGATGTAGGCTAGAATCTTCCCGGTAAGCACACCTTGGGGTGCTACACACAGGTTATTAGAGATGGGTTAGTCCAGGTGTGAGAGTTAGCCTAGAAGAGGCTAGATAGAAATGGCCAAGCAGTGATTAAATGAATACAGTGTCCGTGTAATTATTTCGGGTAAAGCTAGCCTTGCGGGCAGCGGGGTTCTGGGGACGCAGCCCTGCCGCTCTTAACACAACAGAGGGTGAGTAGCACAGACAAAAACAAACTACCAGGTAGGCTATGTCAGTGGACAGCTCATTTGTTCCGAGGGGGCAAGGGACCCTAGGAAGAATAGGCTGGTTGGATTCACGTGGTTGTGTGTCATTGGTTGGAGCAAGAACATCCATTGAGGGCACTTCATTTGCATACTCGGGGGCAACCTTATAAGGTCATATAGGAACGTCTCAGTGGTCAGATAAGCAGCAGCAAGTTCCCATAGCCATGGAGATACAAATCTTGGGCTCGAGGCCTGCTTCAACTCCTTCTTAGCTTCAGGCCAGCCCCACAATGGTTGTGGCTGGAGTAGACCGGTAGAGAAAGAAAGGCAAGACAAAACAAAAGGAGATGCCATCTACCTGGGGATATCTGTAGATTTCACATCTCACAGCCAGCAGTTGCTTATCCTACCTCAGGGCCCAAGGCTGTCAATGGCTAGGAAGCAGGCAGAGGTGTGGATCGTGCTGTTCAAGAGCTCTGTAGTGTGTGAAGGAAACATGTGGAGCTGAACTTTGCATGAGTTTCATCAATGTGGAAAATACTTGGCATGCGCTAGGGAAATAGGATTAAGATGCTTTTATCCTGTGTGGTTACTGATTACCTCTAGACTCAAATAGTGGAGTGGGTTTGGAAAATATGAATACTGTTTTTTTTCTTATTTTGGCATTGGACCCTATGGTGCAGCACTAAGGGAGAGCCCTAGGTGGGGGTCTCAGACATTGTAACTTGCTGTGAGCTTAAAGCTTACACTGCTTAATGCTGACGCTGCTCAACGCCCTGGTCCAATGGGCCAGTACAGATTACTGGCCAAGGTATCTTTACCTTCATTTGTAACAAGCTTTCCAAGTGACCATGATGCTGGTCATCCTCAAATCATGTTCTGATCTCCATTTTACCAAATTCTGAGATCCTTTGACAATTAAGTTCTAGGCCTCAATAATCCTCACTGAGAGCTTCTATAGAGATTTGCACTGATATGGATCTTGGTTTATTGATACAAATTTCAGACCAATTTTGTTATACTGTGTATATGTATATTTCTGCTCCTGATTAAGGTATTGTTTGTGCAGCTCATTTAAAAATGTAATGGATAATTAAGAAATATAGGTTAATAGACAGTCATCTGTTTTCTAGATGTACAGAGATGTATTTCAGATGAATAGGCATTCTTTAAACCTTTCAAAAACTCCAGAAGGATATAATATTACCTAAGTAAACTGGAAGTACATTGTAAGCAACTTCCAAAACTCTAGAATTGACAGAGACATCTTCCTGCCTGGACAGTCACCCAAAGTTCCTCTGTACCTTTGGGGCATCCGTCTTCAATAATATCGCCTACGGGACCATAGTATACAGCAAACGTTTCCATGAAGCAGGAAATTTCAATGACAGTTCTGCCTATATTGGGAGTTTGTCAGTCACTTTCTTCTGTGCACTGCAGAATGTCTAGCATATTCTTTTATGAAGCAGGAACCCTGAAGGATTGTCTCACCTTTAGGCAAGTTCAGTACTCATTTCTTTGCAGGTCCTGCATGTCCAGTTTATCCAGCAGTCCAGTCAAGAGCAGTTTCTTGCCCAAATGGCTAACAAACTCCATAAGGAGCCTCTTTGATGCCTATCTTCCTCTTGAAGTAGATTGGTGTTGCCAGGAGTAGATGTGTCTCACTGTCACGAAAAGTCCTAAGTTATTAAAACATTTAAAATGCTATATTCTTTAGTCTTTGAAAGAGTTGAAGAATGCCTATCCATCTGAAATACCACTCTGTACATCTAGAAAATCTAACAACATGACTATAAGCTTGACTATTATAGATAACTATCTATTAACCTATATTTTTAAATATACATTACATTTTTAAATGAGCTGGGAAAACACACAATACCTTAATCAAGAACAGAAATATACATATAACTAAATTGACCTTAAATTTGCATCAATAAACCAAGATCCATACCAATGCAAATCTCTATAGCATATCCCCCTTTAAATATGAAGAAACATTTATAAGCGTGACTTCTGGCTCTTTGGGGAGAATGAGCATTTGGATGGGGTTTGTGAGAAGCATGCTGTGGCTTGCTTGATGGCAAAGTGGACCAGCTGGGTGCCTGGAAGTGGGGCGGTGTGTGTGGCTCTCTGGAGTGATTCTCTCCTCCAACAGAGAGCAGAACAGTGAGATCCTATTATAAGGATGAGGTAAGTACCCATTTGGTTACAAGATACCAGCACTCACTTATCCTGAAGTGGTGACTTCTTCAGGAATTATTTCTGCTTTAAAGCCATAGATCTTTGAATCTTTTCTCTCCGAGTACACTTTTGACTTCCAGTAAAAGGTCGACAGTGGTGACCAGAGAGACGCTGGGAGCTGAGTTAGTGAGTAGACAGGTAAATTGAAGTGGGAGGGCATGCTAGGTAGACCTGGACTTGGGTTGGGACAGATTAAATAGCAGACACAGGAGATAGTTATAGACCTATTTCCTCCAAGTTCTCAACAATGTTACCTCAAAAGACTCAGCAGAGTTAGTACACACGATCCAGAACTTTTCATTTGGCTTGGGAATCACTATTATGAGGAAATGCAAGGAGATATTATCACCAGACTCTCACCCCATATTCCTAAATTCCACTACAATCTTAGGCCCTCCTTTGTGATAACCCTGGGCCTTGGGTAGAGGTGGTATAATACAGAATCTCATTTAGAGGTGAGCACTCCATGGCTTCTGATCCTTTTCATATAAAGCAGTTGTGGACCTCTGTGTTAATGTCTACCTACTGCAAAAAGAATCATCCCTGGTGAGAGTTGAGAGGTGCATTAATTTATGGTGTGAAGAGAAGAACATAAGATGTAGTCCATTTAGCAGAACAATAGTATTAGTTTCTCCACTAGGGCATAGCACTTTTCCAGCCATGGGTTTTGGCCCAGTAAAGAGGTCCTGGTATAAGTTTGGTCTTGTGTATTAGGCTATAAGTCCAACCAGAAAGCATTTGGTTACTCCCATAATATTCATGCCACTATTCCACTAGTGGGATTATCTTTCCAGGCCAGTCATTATTATAGCTATAACATTTAGGGCTCACAGCTGAGTTAGGCTGTTGGTTACTTTTATCCCCTTGTAGCATGAGGGACGATGCTCTAGGCCAACACCAGCTTGATTCCTGCCAATCCTGTTGCCCAAGTATGTGATGTCTTCAGCAGTAGGGCTTTACCACCAAGTTCCTGAGGACAGTCAAGAGCAATGGCCATGATGTGTGATGTCTGAAGGTGTGTATGGAACCCCACTAACTAACAACTAATGCCCCACTAACTAACAAGAATTCCATACCTGGCCCTCAACTTTGTATTTGATATCCTCTGTTGACTGGAAGAGATATTGTTTCCCAATTACAGGGTAACTCCTTTTAAACTCTCTGTTTTTAATATGTGTGTATTTTAGGAAGCATTTACAAAAGCAGCCTTCCCCATGGCTGTTTTCAAAGGTCTTTAGTATTATTTCTCTCCTCCATACTCCCTCCTGCTGCCTACCTTCTCATCACACCCCTCACTTAATCTTGCTTGTCTTGTTAGTCCCCTTTCCCACTCTTAACCCCTATGTTGTAGCACCACCACTCCCAACATCCAATCCTATGTTCTTTGCCTTCTAAACGGGTGTATCTAAAGACTCAAAGACAGCAACCACCTATGAAAGAGAACATGTAGTATTTGTCTTTTTAGAGCTGGGAAACCTCACAAAGAAGGGCAATTTCGAATGGCTCGCATTTGCCAGAAAATTTCTGAATAATAATCTACTGTGCAAATGTGTCACATTTTCACTATCCACTCATCATTTGATGGACAGCTCAGCAGCTTCTATCACATGTTGTGAATACAGTAATGATAAACATGAGTAGCAAGTATCTCTATAGAAGAATATAGAGCTTCCCATTGTCCCCTAGGTAGTAATTTCAAAAAACGTCCTTTGTCTTTCAGTTGCCATGTAAGGACACACACACACACACAAACACACACAGGCACACACACTACCTGTAACTTATGAAGATACATTTGTTCATTCCTTATATATTCAACAAACTGTATCTGGATATCAAAGAGCCACAGAGATGAAAGGATAGTACACTCAGGAGGATGAGCTGTGGTAGACGATGGTAGCATACATAAGATCTGAGAGATCCAGGGAACATTTGCCAAAGGTGACAGTTTTGTTTTATTCAGAACCATCTAACAGAACTTCTCAGACTTGATCCTCATTCCCTATGAAGAAAGAAAATGTGAAAGATCTTCTGAATACTTATAATCCAACACAGCAACCTTCTGTCCCATAAATCACCTGGAAGCTTGGTACTCAAGTAGCTCAATTTGCTTTCCTGCCTCTGGTCCTCCTGCCAGCCTCTGCCCACAGAGCTCCTTCATCAAATGCTTAATTTTCCTAGAGCTCAGACTCCCTGAGTTAAAGCAGTTTCTAACTACTGTTTATTGTATTACGAGAGAGACTCCCAACCCAAAATATCTGAGAAATAAACAACACATCTTCCAGATGCTTAAGGACTGGGGACATTTCTTATGATAAATGTTGAGAATCGGACTTAGAGACAGCTGGCCGGATATAAGACAGCTCCCTCACCTGTCCCTCTCCATTATAAACCTCAGGATCCCGTGAGAAGGAAGAAATTCTATTCATCTTTATTGCTGAACTTGGCTAGTATCTATCTATTTTTTGTTGTCATATTGTATGAATATGTCACAACTTATCTATTCATGGTACTGTGGACAGACTGTTTACAAATTCATATAAATAATCAAAACAGTGCTGTAAACTTTTCCATAAATTCCTTTAGTGTGTTTGTACTTGACTTCCCTTCCCTTCTCTTCCCCTTTCTTTCTTCCTTCCCTCCCCTCCCCTCCCTTTCCCTTCTCTCCTCTCTCCCCTCCCCTTCTCTCCTCCCTCCCTTTCCTTCCCCTCTCCCTTTCCCTTTCCACTGGTTAGTATTAACTGCCAACTTGACACAGCCCAGGCTTACCTTAATGAGGACTTGTGTAGATCCTGTAGACCCATAGGTGTTTCTATAGAGTGGTTGTATTGATTGTTAATCGCTATAGGAATAACCAGCCTTCTGTGGCAACATCATCCATGGCTGGGCCCTAAACTGTATCAGAGTAAAGATGATTATGTGTAAGTATAAGCAAGCAAACAAGACGCAAGAGTTAATTCTCTGTCTGCTCTTGACTACAATGTAATACTTGGGTTCCTGACTTGACTTCTCTGTAAGAATGAACTATTATCTGGAATTGCAAACAAAATAAACCCTTTCTCCTTTGTGCTGTTTTCTGCCAGGATATTTCAATCACAACAGAAGAAATCAAACTAGAATATCTTCCCTCTATGTCTTCCATTTCTCCTTTCCTTCTCTCTTGCTCTGTTTTGTTAGAGCCAGGGAGTCTCGCACAGCAGGCAGGCAGTCTGTCTGTGAGCTTCAGCCCTAGCCCAATGTGTTTGCGTTCCATCTTCCAGATAAATGAAAGACCTGTAGTTAAATGCGAATTTCAAGTAAACAATGGCTAATTCATTGCTATAAATGTACCTAACATATTGTATGAAACACTCTTATGTTAAAGACTTATTTTTTTTATTAGACTAACTTATTGTGAGTTAGTTAATGGACATCCTAGACCTAACAACACTACACATAACTTGGGAGTGGAAATTGCTGTATAATAGGACGTGGGTACCTTTTAACTTTAATAGACAACAGTAAGCTTTTTTGCTAAGTAGTTGAACTCAAACTGAGCCGTAATGTATGAGAATGTTTCCCTACACAAGTTACTTGCCAGTGTATATGTAGGTTTCTTTTCTATACTTTGTTTTGCTAGTGACTTAATTAATTACATGGCAATGCATCTTGAGGACTGAGAGATTGCTAAGTGGGTAAACTACTTGCTATATTTGCACGAGGTCCTAAATTGACATCCGTAGCATCCATGTAACAGCCAGGGATGGTGGCTTGGGTCTATAACCTCAGGGCTGAGTAGACAAATAAATCTCAGGAGTTTGCTGGCCTGCTAGCCTGGACAATGGGCAAACAACACTCAGTGAGAGTCCTTGTCTCAAAAAAACAAGGCAGAGAACAATAGGGAAAGATTCCTGACTTTGACTAATGGCCTCTACATGTAAAAATATGCACGCGCGCACACACACACACACACACACACACATTCACATGTTCACACACACATGCAGACACACATAAATGAATATGTACATATTCTGAATTCATACCACCACCAACAACATAATAACAACAATATCTCTCTGATAAGGCCAGTTCTCCCATCTGTATTATTTAAACGTATTTCACCTATTCTTGATCTCTTGAGTGCCAAAACAAACAATGTTTTAATTAGTTCTTGTACCAAAGCTACTGAATAATGTGGAAGGATTTCCATTATTATAGCATGTCATCTTCAAATTCATAGGCCTTGTGCGTACCTCCGCAGATGAAACGTTGCTTTAAAAGAGTAATTTATCCTGTAACGTACACAGCTGTTTTTCAGTCCCACTGTGGTATTTCCAGCACTGTAAACATCTCTATCCTGAGAGCATTGTCTGCTTCCCTTTGGATCCTGGGGCAGCTGGCATTGTCTTCGTGTGTCTCAACATTTTCAAAGGTAGAAGTGAATAACATCAGTCCTTAGGAAAGTCACACTACCTCTTCCAACAGCCCGCCAGTAAGAAGGACAGAGGAGTCAGTGCATAGTTAAATGGATTCCCATGTTCCTAGCCAGGAAGGCTTTGGAGCCTGACCCATAGCCGCTTCCTAAGGCTTCCTCAAGCCTCACAGCTGAGCCACAGTGTTTTGACCCAGGGAGATCTCACTGTGTTTTGCAGCCAGACTGCATGTTTTGTGATCCCTGGGGAACTCTCCCTTACAAAGTCCACTTGTACAAAGTGCACAGCTTGAACATGTCCATTGCCCTTCTTGTGCTAACCCTGGGTTCTGAAGAACTGCAGTAAAGGTAGTGTAGGCCACATAAACCTCTGCAGGGTTTTTCTTAGCTGCTTAGTGTACTTGGTGGCAGATTTCAAAACCTCTTAGATGTTATTTGTTGCTACAGTATAGCAATGCAATTATAGGTTGGATCTCCCTTATCAGAAACCCTTGGAAACAGGGGTCTTTCTACTCTGATTTTCCAGATTTTCAATATTGAGATATCTTGGAAATGAGATCCAATCCTAACACAAATTCCTTTATGTTTCATATCCACCTAATACATGGAGTCTAAAGGAGTTTTACCTGGTATTTTTAGTGAACTTATACTTTGACCATGGTCTGTGACCCGAGGTCAGGTTTAGAATTATTCACATGTATGTTATTGGGACTGGGAAACTTTGGGATTTGGGAGCGCTTCAATCAGGGATCTTCCGTTTATGTGAGGTATGTGGAATCTGACCAAGTCCAATAAACATTGCTAAATTTAATTGGTAACTCTAATAGTGTTTGAAAATGGGTCTTTTGAGAAAAAAAGGAAATGCTAAAGAACCAACCTCAAAAAATTAATGTGTGCTCCATCCACTGGTGACAAAGGGTACAAATTCCTCTTCAAACCCAAAGGCTGTCATGTGTTGATTGTGTGCTGTCAGAAACTCTTACTTTCCTGTACATTTGCCTCTTGTTACATGCTCATAAAATACAGATACTAATAGGACCCACTTCCTAGGTTTGTTATATGTGTTGATCAAATTATTATGTGCCCAGGACTCAGAACAGTGCCTGGCACATGAGAAGTGCTCCTTAGATGCCAGCACATCTTCCCTTCTTCACATCTTTTTAGGTTACTCAAACATTGCCCACTATATTATAGCTTTAACAAAAGGGAGAGAGAGAGAGAGAGAGAGAGAGAACTAAAAACAAAACAAAAACAACCCCTCCCCCCAAAAAAATTTCTCTCTGCCAGGAGCAAATGTACCTTTCTTTTCTGGATATTTATTGCCTTCAGAGACAGGCTTTTTTTAAGACACAGATAAGTCTGTATGGTGAATATTAGACAATACACCTTTGTTGTAAGGAGGCCACTAGTTAGTTCCTAGATGCGTAGCCCCAAAATGATCACACAGAAACTATATAAAACACTGCTTGGCCCTTTATCTCTAGCTTCTTGTTTGATAACTCTTACATCTTAATTTAACCCATTTCTAGTAATGCGTGTATCGCCATGCGGCTGTGGCTTACCTGTTACAGTTCTGTTTGGCTCCAGCGGGGGCTCCATGGTTTCTCTCTACTCAACCTTCCTTCTTCCAGCATTCAGTTTAGTTTTCCCTGTCTACCTCTGTATTCTGTGTAGGCCCAAGACAGTTTATTAAGCAATGGTATTGGCAGCATACAGAGGGGAATCCCACATCATACCTTTACCTTCAGACACTTCAATTTGCTTGTCGCCAAACCGTTGCAATGAATGTGCATGGTCAGTGTCTCCTCCGTGAACGAGCGTTATGTAGCGAGTGGTTTGTGGCAGTCTTGTCTTCTCTTGCCACTTCCGTAAGCAGATCAGGTATCCAACAAACTACACTCCCGGAAGATCCTGTACTACCTCTCCATAGAAGTTGCCCCATGGAGATCATTATTTTCACTGTTGATGTGTAAGTGTTTTGAATGCTTGAAGGCACACATGGGTTTTAAATCTCATGAGGAAATGCGGGGGTGGGACAAACTGACTCCCCTGCTATCAGAGGACAATTGCAGTGCCCCATCATGGAGAGCTACTGGAAGGTCAGCAGAGGTTAGGAGGAATCAAGGAAATCTCCTTTCCTTAAGTGTTTCCACGGCTTCTCTGCTTCCTGGTGTCAGGCAGAACTGGCAAGGTGCTTCAGGACACATGTTCTTTCCCCGAGTCTTGTTTCTGAAGCTGAAATTGCTGCTGGCTCTCCCAAGTCTTGGAAAAATGTGTGTGGCAAACTTCCAGGATCAGGTGGGAGGGACTCTTCGGATGAGGAGCTGACCTAGAAAAATTAATGTCAGCCACTTTCGTTTCCAAGTCAAAATAAATAAAACAGAGACCTAAAGTCGAGAGCATGCTGTCTGCTCTTCTGAAAATAGGACAAAGGCGCTTTCTTCTTCAGATGAACTGAGAGTGTTATCATTCTCCATCCATCCCTCCCTGCTGCGGTAGAAGGGTAAGAGAAAACATGAGTTGATTTTATGGTACAACAGCCAGCCAAGGGATGAATAAACTCAACCACTTGGGCCAGCTGATGTTTGGAAGTCCGAAGATTATCCCACAATTTTCAGAGGTGACGCCACTTCACCTGAGCTGCCTCTCTGCTCTAGACCAGCAGCCGGGTGAGTACGTGTGGGCATTAATTCACTTGTTTTATTTGCACAAAAACCTAGTGGGTGAATAAACCCCCCTCATTGGTGGCTAGAAATGACAAGGCAAGGGGTAATTGGGGCTGAGTTTCCTCAGGTGACATCACTTCAAAACAGGGTGCTTAGATTTGAATATGAGGCTCCCCACAAAAGGCAAGAGTAACAAAATAATTGAAGTTTGTCAAGTTCCTTACAACCATTGGCACATGTGGATGAGGGCTGTATTGATGACAACCAGGCCACCTGCTTGCTATGTGATCAAATTGCATGACTTTAAGAGTCACCATTGCTGCCTGTGTCCTGCCTGTCTTTAGCACCATGGTGGTCACAGATCTGAAAGACTGTATAGGCATTCATAAAGAAGGGTCTGTTTAAAAGTAATACCTGTTATTTAGAAGCAAGAAGGGAAGGAGGGGATGGAGGGAGGGAGAGAGAGACAGGGAAAGAGGGAAGCGTGCCATCTATTTCTTCTGGTAAAGGACAGCTGCAGTCCAGGAAGTCCTCACACTCCCCACAAATAAGGACATTCTAAGCCAATCACATGACACCGCTATGAACAGGCCTCTGTGATCTGTCCTTTCTAATTTTTGTAAATAGAACAGCAGCCTCCTACCACTCACAAGACTTTAGACAGGAAGCGAATGCTGCTGGGAGCCTCACAGATGCTGCCCGGACAGATTCTCAGCATCCCTAAGACCTTAGGTGTATCTTCTGTTGTACATGATGTGGGTCACCAAAATACTTTACTCCCCCTGCTACCTCCTGGCTCCTCCTTTCCTTCCAAGGTCACCAATCTTTCTTGATGTTAGGTAAAGTCATATAACTCAGCTCTGAGCCAAAGAACATAAGTGGGAATCATTTGCCTCCCCAGTTTAGGATGACTTCCTACCACTAGCTGCACACCCACGTTGGTGGTTATTGCAACTCTGAATATAGACTTCAAGCTGGCTTGAGACTTCGGTCCTCTTGTGTGTCTGACCCCAGGTTTCCCCTCCCTCCTTAAAAACATAAATCCCAATTTAGTGTGTTAGAGAGTAGAATCATGGTCACCACTATCCAGGATCACCACAAACATAGACCCTCCCAAGTCCTAATATAAGAAAAGATGCAGAAAATAGCCCCCTTTCCCACATATATCCCCATTCTGACTTTATCTGGAAGAGCCTTTCAATCTGTTCCAACATTTGTACTGAGTTAAGCTATTACAACCCATTAGACTCTTATCTTTGCTTAATTCCAAATATTGTTGGAGAAAGATTCTTTCCGTATTAAAAAGTATTTCATATTTTTTTATAAAAAAATTGTATGCGCTGTCATGAAATGCAGCTGGAGTTTATTTGCATAATATCAGGTTTCTCAAAGTTAAGCACAATAATTAGATACTGCTGTCACGAAAGTTTGTAGCTATGCCAAACATGTTTCCAGAATGCCATTACCATTCCCAACTTCTCAGCTTCTCTAAAGATGCTTTGTAGATTTCCCCTTGGTGCCAGTGTCAAATGCTATGGAAAAAATGTAATTATTCTCCAGACTTCAAGAAAAGGTCTGCATTGAGATACACTGAAACTCTTCAGAAACCCATGCATTGAAGCAGTTGAAGTGATATCCTGGAGGAAGGGGTTGGCTGACACCTTTCCCATCTTCTCCATCCTGGATGCTGAGATGTTAAGGTCGGTGCCTATGGACCACTTTCCTTTCCCTGTTGCCACCAACCCATTTAGTGATGTCAAAAAATTCCCCAGTCTTCTGAGCTTTCAATGCATGTAATACATGTCTGTTAGAGATGACCATAGTGATCAAGTCTCATCCATAAAGGGCAGCTAGTAAATTCTTACATCTTTGAGGGTCATACGTTTCTGTAGCTATTGTTTGATTGCTGTTTAACACAAAAGGTACACACAATATCAATATATTAATGAGTCTGAATTGGGCTTCCTTGAAAATTTACTTTCAAAAGCCAACAGCAGACTAAATTCAGCTGTTGAATGCATAGCTTCTGAACTCTCCTATATGTGGTCACATAAAGAATATCATTTGTTAATTTTTAAAAGTAATTTATTCACTCAATATTTTTGAAGGTGTTATGTCAGTCATATATTTTCTCTCTGTGACTAATACTCACAAGGAACTATTTCAGAGGAGGGAAGTTTCACCATGACCCATGGTTTGTGGGTTTCTGACCACATTTGGCTGTTTCTGATGATTTCAAGTCATGCTGAGGGAGAACTCCATGGTAGAAGGGTGTATTGGAGGAAAGTTGCTTACCTCATGGCAGCCAGGAAAGTAAAAGGAGAGGTAGAGCAAGGTCAAGATACCTTTCAAGGACACTCCCCAGCATCCCACTTCATCCAGCTGGGCCCCAGCTCCTAAAGGTCCCACCTCCGCCCTGAACAGCACCATCACCAGGGGACCATACCTTCAGCAGAGAACCTTGGGGAGGACATTTCCCAGTAGTACCATCATAGACAGACTCTGCCAGGAAGTAGAGATGTTCAGCAGTCCAGACAGGGAACGACTCACTCCCTGGAACTCAATTTCTCAACAATCAGATGAGGGAAAATCAGGGTATTCCGAATATATGAAGTACAGCATACAGTATGGAATGCCTAGGAAAATGGGGTATTGTTGAGATACAAGTCTGTGAAAGCAGCATTGCAGAGGAGCTGTGCATCTCTGCAGGCTGATATCTTCTCAAACATCGTCTTTATTATATTACCCTGAGTCAGTGATTCCCAACCTTCTTAATTCTGAGATCTTTTTAACACAATTCCAAATGTCGTGGTGATCCCCCCCCCAACTATAAGATTATTTTCGTTGCTACTTCATGACTGTACTTTTGCTACTGTTGTGAATCATAGCATAAATACCTGTGTTTTCTGATGCTCTTAAATGACCCCTGTGAAAGGGTCATTCTGCCTTAGGGGTCCCATCCCACAGGTGGAGAACCACTGTCCTAAGTCATATTGCTAAGGCTTCTTTTCACAGGAGGAGAAGCCACAGCTCAGAGACGAGGGCAGGAAAGACAACTAAGATTCACGGCTGCTAATGACAGATGTGTGGTCCAAATCTCAGCTGGGACTCAGAATTGCTTGTTTCCAAGGTGTAAGGATAGCCAGCTTCTCTTTTCTGAAGCCTTGCCTCTTTCTGTTGCTAACGAAATATAAGAAGTCACGATCTGAAAGACAAAGGACACCTTCACTCATTCAGGCATCATTCAGACATCGGACAAAGATTTACTGAACATCTACTACATGCCAAACATGATGGAAGTGTGGTAGGGTGATAGATGGCAAGGTCCTTAAAGGGGAGAGTGCTGGTAAGTTTTGCAAACTCGCCCTCCCGAGTGTGGCGGGACCTCTGTAAATACTGCCATCAGTGTCGGCTTTGTATTGTCATGAACAGCTTATAGAGTTTCAGAAAAATCTAACAATGGCCTCTTGCAATTAGCTACGGCCTTATCCTGGTACAGCACTCTACCACCAACTCCCAGTGTGTACAGTCCGATGGAGACCTGGTAAACAGATCATTTGAACACAGGATGAGAAACAGTACTCATGGGAAAATATGAGACATACTACCGAGGGGGTAGAGGGAGGGTCTAAGAGGCAGAGTGGAGTTCAGTGGTGAATCATTCACAATAGAAAAAACAGTCAATTAACAGACAACAAGAGAAAGAAAGAGTGAAAAGCAATTACTGTGGTACGTCATAGGCATTTAGAAATGTTTGTGTTTTGATAGCTAGGAGGCTTGGTCCTTCTCTTTGTAGAGATATGTATCATTTTGCTAATACATTGCAAATAGTGATTGCGTGCATCCATATTTCTATGTACAGGAGCAAAGTAGAGTAAGGGGTATGGGAGCAGGGGTGTGTAGGCCAGATGTCAACTTCGCTTCTCATGCCTTGGGAGTTATCTACCACATTTTTAAAGACCAGATCTCTAGCTGGTACCTGGGTCCCTGATTAGGCGAGGCGGGCTGGATGGTGAGCACCTGGGATGTGCCTGTCTCCACCTCCCCAAGGAGAGAATTACAAGAGCATGCCAAAGACATCTGGTCTGGCTTTTCCTGTGAGTGCTGGGCCAGAACTTGGGTCCTCACACTGTGAAGTAAGGACTCTCCTCCTAGTTCACCATGGAAGAGAGTTCCTGTTATTTAATTTACCCGAGGCCCCCGTTATTTCATTTGCTGTTTTCAAAAGGAATGCCAACGGAATGAAAGGTTTGGACGTGGAGCCTCACTCTGGACACTACCTTTTGCTGTGAACACAGACTTATGCTGCAGTTCTTAATTCTGCCTTATTTCCTTGCCTCATGTTTTCACCCTACTACCATAAAGTGTTAAATAACATTCAGCTGCCGAGTGTTATTTGTTTGAAGTCTCTTTCCTGATCTCTCTGTAATGGCTCCCAGAGACTAGGCACTCATGAAGAATTGGAATTTTGACAGGTTTACCGAAGGCTACTTCATTTTCCAAACTCCACCACCTAGAGAAAGCTTGGTTTAGACTTTAAATGCAGCTGGTTCATATAAGTATAAAGCTTATATTAAAACCCACAGCATTTAAAAACCACGATGGGACAGGAATGCCAATACCATGTGAATTCCTTTTGAAGGTGTCATCAGCTCTGAAATATCTAGCAGACTCTGGCGACTTCCGGGACTCATCTGACTTGAGAACTTTTCCAGAGTCTTCCATAGGCATCTGCTCAATTCCAACACCCGCTGGCTGTGTAAGTGAGACGGCACAGGGACCTGTTCACACATCCGCTACGAGCATTGTTTGGGAAATGATGCTGCCAAAACACTGATGACCAACACGTGCATTGTCCTCCCCACAATCCCAGAGCTTTCATTGCCTGGTCTTGCCAAAAGCTGGGAGCCATTTCAGCTCTTTGTGTGTCGTGGGACTCACTAGTTCCTTCTGCAGAGGTCCTGCAGGCTGACTCTCGTCAGTCACTCAATTTATTTTGCTTCTTCTTTAGGCACCTGTGAGGGTGGGCCTCGCAGCCTGTCTCTGATTCCGAGTCTTGACTCACTTTGTTACTAAGTGACAATGGCCTCCCAGATTTTAGGGATGTGATTAATAAAAGGACCCCATCCCCTGAGATCACAGATAGAAGAAATGGGCATGCTGGCTTTGTTTATTTATCATGCTTCTTTCAAACTTTTGCATTAGGTTCATTGAAAAGGCCTTCCTCCACTCTAGTTCAAAGCAGCGCCTAGGAGATTTCATATGAGGAGCTATGTGGAAGGTCATGTCTCTGTCTGAAGGGCACATCACACAGCTCTGGGGATTCAGACCAGAGAATGACCAAGCTCAGACTCCACTGTGTTCTTTGGAAAAACAAAACACACATCAAACCCACACAGGATGGCGGTCTATGTGAGGTGCTGCCAGCTTGTGCTCATGGCACTCTCCACTTGATTGACTGATAGGTAGCAGAAAGTGCCAGTCTCCTCAGAAAGTTCTGGAGATCAGGACAAAGAGGACTATTGTTTCTACTATTGTACAGGAGGTGATGTCTACTTTATTGCTCCAGTCTGTCTCCCCACGGCAATAGAAAGCCTACTTCAGATTTTCCAAATCTTTAAAAGAAGTTCACCATTTGCATTTTAATGCAAATTTGTCATTTTCAAAGATTCACAAGTTTTTTATGCTTTTTATGTTTTTATTTAAAATGATGGATGAGACATGCCTATGGGTTTAAACCTTAAATATAGATTAGAGTTTTGTTACATCTGATATAGACAACCTGCAAGTTCAAAGATCTTGTCCACATTAAAAATGCTCTAAAATATGCCTTTGACTATACAACACCTTCTTTTTCAAGATATATTTTACTGAATATTGTATTCAGCAAAGTATGGGTATTTAGGTGTACAGTTTCGTAGGCTGAATGTGTAATTAGAAGTCAATTCCAGAAATAGAAAATTATTCCTGAAGCCCTCTGCCTCTCATTACCCATGCCCACAAGAATAACCCATGCACTTTCCTGTTATCTTTTCTTTTTTATCCTTATGAAGATCATATTAATGAGTTGGATGGTCCTACCCACGCATGAGCTACTTTCAGTAATATGCGTTGTCCATTGTAAGAAACAAATCAATGGATGCATACAACACCACTCTGCTAGGAACCCCGGTTTCAGACAATTTATCATCTGAGTTTCATGCTAAGAGCTTTAGTCAAGTTTCCATTTGGTTTGCCCATTCAAAGCAAGGAAAGGCTTTGAATTTGTAGCCTTTGTTACAGAGTCCAAGCATTAAAGTCAAATGCTCCTGAAACTTATCTGTAGATAAGACCCAATATCTTTTTATCCCTAGGAATTGAGTGTCAGGATGTGATTGCAAGTTTTTCATAAAACAGACGATAAATATGAAGTACGGGATTTTTCTTCGATGGAAGTATTTATTTTACTGAGTTTATGAGAGTCTTTCTACAAGCCCCACTGTGCTGTGGTTTTTCCATATGTTTTTCCTTTTTTCCCTTTGCAGTCATTCTGTAGTTTAAATTTTTGGGTCTCACATCCGCTATTTTGGAAATAACCTGAATCTGGCATCATTTTGCTTGCATATGTGTGTGAAATAATCTGTGAAGGACATTATGGCATATTTGGTACAGGGTGCCAAAAGCAAAGATAGGTTTTTCTGGTGTTTTCTCAAAACCCATGCCAGCATATTGATGGCAACAGTCCTGGTGACCTCCTCACACTGTCGAATGTGTTCACTTCCTGACTCAGCTGCTAGACATCTGGTTTGGAAACCCTCCGTTCGGAGATCCAGAGCAAGCTGTGGAGCAAAGAAACAACTGGTCTGGGGGAAGAAATGAACCATATATACATATGTACGAGATGTAGGCCTGTGTTTCAATGTATGTGTTTATTCGACCTGGAACACTGCACTAATTGACCATTTCGTAAAACACTCCTTACAATACCCTTTGACTTTGATCCACAACCTAATAAACATTTTTGAAACACAGAGAAACTCCTTCACCTGTCAGATATGATCTGCTTTCCTATTTGCAAGAGTAGAAGGCAACAGAAATTCTCATTCAAGGCTAGAGGTAGTCGAACCAGCTAGAGAACATTCTGGAACTTACTAGTTCCTATACCTGAGCTTGAGAGGATTCCCCCACATCCCTGGTCCATCTCTGTAGGACTAAAGGAATTTTGATGTTGGACCTAAGGCTGTAAGTATGTCTTACGTTGGAGAAATTGATGCCTGGATCTGGTGTAACAACCTGAGCTTTTAAGACCAGAAGAGTAAGGCACCACCAAGAGAAGGACCCAGCCTTAAGCAATGCCCTAGCCAACAGCCACAAGGAAACACGATCCACTCCCACGCTGTGCGGAAATGACTTCTGCCAGCAGTGCACCAGAGCCTAGAAACACTTTCCTCAGTCTCTAGATGGGAGACAACCCTACCCACACCTTCATTTGGGGAGACTCAGTGCAGGGAAAAGAACCAACCCTACCTGAATTGTGACTTCAGAGCTGCAACGTCAATAATGAGCATTGTTTGTAGCTATTACTGCTGCTCTATCTTGTCATTTCGGCAACAGGAAACTAACAGAAGGTCCCTCAAAAAAAAAAATGGTCATACTCTTTGACCCAATTATTCCTGGTCTAGGACTGCAGAAACCAGTCAAATACTTGGCTTTCTGATTGGGGTGGGGGGGCTGTGTTTTCTTAGAGGATGGGACACATTATTCGAATTGGCACAAAGGTGCAGAACAGGCATTTGTAAACCATGGTTTACTTGAACACTCTCTCCCTGGCAGTGAGAACACCTTAATTTATTATGCATGCATCACATGGGCCTGTGGTTTTCTGGTTAGCTTACATGTTACCTGATAGTGAATTCCTCGAGGGAAAAGACACTAGCTTATGACTCAATCCGTTCTGTATGGCAGACATATAAGCAGATGATAATTTTAAAATGCTTAATGACCAAGGAGTTTGCTGATTTTTATATTATCCAGTTTACACCACCATATAATATGCATACAAGATGTCAAACATCTGGGCAATTAGAGCATCTGGATGAGTTTTCATCTTAATCGGGATGCTTTGGCATCAAGTAATCTAACCCTGAGGTTAGCCTGCAACACTCGGGGGCCCTCCCGCCTCTATTCTCAGATGTGGTGAGATGCTGAACTGTCGCAGATGAGTGATGGCTACTCTGCATGTCGTCCTAACTCCAGGGAATTTCCTTCAGCCAAGATTCCTTTGAAAGGTCTTCTCTTGTTCCAGATGCTGCGTATACGACAAGCTGTGTTGTAGCATGCTGTTGAAAGCATGGTCAGAAGAAAAACCAGAGGAAGGAAATGGTAACAAAGCCAACATGCCTTCATGGAACCAGAGGCATCAGACATCTGTCTAGGTATTAACATAATTTGATGTCTTTTTCCTCTTTCTTTGCTTTTAAGTATATCGCCTCCAGACCTGAGTCTGAGATCTGGTCTGGTGTTCTGTGACACTGTGAGCCTTTTCGGGAATATGGAGTGCTCCCAATGAGTGAGCCTTAGTGAGCAGCATCTTATTTCACGACTCTAACCTAACTTCATTAATTTTCAAATGCTGCCTGCTTAGATTATTTTTGATGTTTTATTACTAAGGCAAACACTTTGCATATAGGGCCAGTCTGCACAGCTGCACAGCGGCTCATTGATGTAATAGACCTTATTTGAATGAGCAAGGCTGGGCATAGGTCTGATTGAGTTTGTTGTGTGAGAAATGTTTCCATTCTGGCATCGTTCACACATTCACTCTCGTTACCTAGAGACTCTGCCCCTCATAGTCACAAAAGAGCTGCTGCAACCCCATGCATCACTTATTCACACAACTTTTCAAAGATGGGAGGGCATCAGCATCGATCTAGGTGGAAGATCTTTTCCAAATATGGTCCAGAGAAGTTGTGGACCTTTCCCTTCCTGCCTCTTACCTTATACTCCATCCTGTATTGCTTTGTATCTTTCTGAAACAGGGTTTTCTTGTGCATCTTAGTCTGGCCTTACTCTTGGGGTGCTCCCACCTCAGCCTCCAGCTGCTGAGAATTATAGGCAAGTGCCCTGAGTCCTGGCACCTTTTACCTTACATTGGCCTTAACCAGGTGACCTGCCTACTCGATCTGAATCTTTAAATATAAGGAACAGTTGGGACCAATAGAGATTTTACCATCTGGGAGTAGGGTCCTCCTGTTTATAGAGCCACAAGTTCAGCATAAACAGGAAGAAAAAAAAAGGCAACTGGTTCTTTTCACCTCTCAATAACTTTTATTTGGGAAGTTTCAGGTGGTAGAAGTTTGTAATCCCATCTGCTCTGAGGGCTAAGGCAGGAGAGTCTTGGATTCAAGTCTTGCCTTGGCTGCAGAGTGACTTCAAGTCTCTCATGTACTTAAAAGCTTTCTGTAACATGGCTGCACCAAGGGCTCTCAA
>NC_022020.1:28559069-28570730 GCF_000317375.1 Microtus ochrogaster
CCCTGGTCCTACTCACTCCTCAACAATTCTTAAGCACCAGAAATGTGGTACCATTTTTTTTTTTGCCTTTTATCCCTCTGAGGCTGTCATGCTGGGTAGCTCCCATTTCTCCCACACACCTGAAGGAAAATAAAAGATTAGCAGGACCTACTATATTTCTTAGGTAAATCTGGAAAAAGAAGAAGAAGAAAATAAAATTATCTTTAATTACAACATGAAGAAATAATTGCTACACCATTTTCCAAATATTATAGTATAAAAGTCCTTAGTCCACTATTATAACTAATCCTATAATCCTATTATTCGTGCACGTAAAAGAATGGTCTTGGGCAGCACATTTTGAGCCCCCTCCCTGCTGTTTCTCCCTTCTCAATAAAGCCTTGCTTGTTTCCTCACTCCTCATTCTCCGAAAGTTCAACTTTGACCTAGGAAGGTGCTAAATCAATATTAAAATGGTTTCAAAACCTACGAAACTTTTCTACATTACATCATGAATTCAGTTTATGAAAAAAGTCAAATACGTAACGAATGGAAGAGAACTCCCTCGGAGCAACGGAGGCATCTACAAAAATCATAGCCAGTCTCAAGCTGCGTCAGAGTGGATGCTTTCCTTGGAAGGCGGGAAGAAGACGAGGGTGTCTCTTCACACCGTGTATGTGTGGCATTGAACTGGAGAGCGCACCTGGGAAGGGCAGTCAGGTAAGTGAGGTGTAAAAGGCATGCCGATTGGAAAGGAGAAAGCCACAGTATCTGTTCTCCTGGATGAGATGACGGTGTATAGCAAAAGTGCTAAGTCACCAGTAAAGGCCACTAGAATGATCAATGAAAGTTTCGAGTTCACTCAAAGCTGTCTTTATATAGGCTAGAAATGAGCAATTCCAAAATGAAACTAAGAAAGAATCCCCATAGGACATGGCAAAGGGAATAATATTTTTAATAAATTTAACACAGAAAAGCAGGGCTTGTCCACACAAAAACTACAAAATGTCATTCCAGTGAGTTAAATAAGATCTGAATAAAGCAAAAGGAATCAACAGCCAGTGCCCATGGTTTGGGACAACGCATTTAAGACAGGAATTATCACTACACCAATCTAAGATTTAACATATTCCTTTTCAAACTTTTCAGATATTGGTGAGCTAGTACTGAAGTTCATATGGAAATGGCAAGGAGTCAGAATACTAAATCTAGGCTTGGGCTAATACGGGGTTAGAGGACTCCCATGTGGTGCTATGGTAATAAGCTGGCCTAAGATTAGATAGACACAGAGATCATGAAGGTTAACGTTGTCAGCTTGACAGGATCCCGAATGCCCTGGGAGGCAAGCCTTTCAGCATGCCTGTGAGGCCTTAGCTAGATCAGTTTAAGTGAGGTGGGATGAGCTGCCCTGAGGAGCAGGGCTATCCCTGGGCTTGGGTCTTGCAAGGCATACAAAGAGGGAAGTTGTCTGGACATATCCTTCTCTCCCTGCTGCCTGGCTGTGCTTGCATCACAGCCAATCACATCATGTTCCTGTCTCCAGGACATTTCCACCATGATAGACTGAGTTCTTAAGGTGTGAGACAAAATAAATCTCTCATCTCCGGTTGCTTTCCTGGAGTAGTCTACCACAGCAACAGTAACAGAGACAGATTTCATCGACGAGCCCTAACTGAAACTCCAGACACAATCTCTCCCATTTATGTTCCTGTGGGTTGTGACAGATATGCCAGGCGATACAATAAAAAGAATAGAACTTTCTCAGCTTGTACAGTAAGGGCAACTGATATCTCATGGAAATGAATTTCGACCTTTAGCTCACATGAAACCGAATTAACTCAAATAGACCATGTGCGTATCTGGAGACAAAGGTTAACAATTGGAAAGTGGAAAGATCATCCACAAAAAATGACAACATTGTCTTTTAGGTTTCCAAGGGAGTTGAAACTAAACTATATGGAGATACATTTTACAACAATAAAAAGAAAATCCAGTTAAAAGTGTGGAAACAATTAAACTAGGTATTTCTCTAAACACAAACTAGTGGGCATTAAGCACACAAAAAGATAGCAGAACTAGGAGACAAATATAAAACAAAACCATAATAGGATACCATTTGTTTTGGTTCATTTTCTCTTACTATCACAGAATTCCTGGGACCGGGTAATTTTTATAGCGAAGAAATTTATTTTGGCTTAAAGTTCTGAGGCCCCCAGCAGGAGCCTGCACCCAGTGAGGGCCTTGTGTAGCACTACTACCTGGGAGAGAGTAGAAGGCAAGGGGTGCATTCAAAAGTGGGACTCACGTTCCAACAGCCTGCTGTCAACAGTGACTGATCCAGTCACACAGAAAGAAGATTAACACACCGCCAGGAGGCACACTCTTTATAACCTAGCCCCTCATCCAAATCCTTTTGTGGCACTGGAGAATGAACCAGAGGTCTCACACATACAAGGCAGGGGATCTACCATGGGGCTGCTCCCAAATGCCTTCTCTCATCCTTTCTTAAAGACCCTGCCTCCTCTTGGCACTGTTCCACTGGGAACCAGATATATACATGAGTTCCAGAGAAAATAAGCCATGCACAAACGATAGGTATCCGTCCTTCTTAATTAACAGGGCAGTTCCAATAGGAAAGGATAAAAAGCTTGGAGAGAAGGGAAAAATGAGAGCACGCCTACATTACGAGTGGGATAGTATACAGGTGAAGCCACTGTAAGAAACATGACATAGTTGCTCAAAGTGTTGAAGGGGTGTTAACATGTGGTAGAGCAGCTTCAGTCCCAGGAGAAGCCAGGAACAAAAGCCCACACAAATAATATGTTTTCATGTATGTGAAAAGTTCATAATAGCTAAATGCAGAGGTACACAAAGTATATTAAAGATTTCAGCAGACTAGGGCAGGGTATAAGGAGTGAAAATGGGGAGTATGACCTCTAATGGCCATGGGGGGTTATGATGGGAATAAACTCTCTACAATTGGACCATGAAGGTGGCTGTACAACTCAGTGACTACTAACACCCACTTCACTGCACACATCCTAGAGGTAAATTTTATGGTATGCAATCCATACCTCAATAAAACGTAAAAACTTTTAGTTGTGCATGTATTTGTACCAGGAGTCATAGCCCTACCTAGGATAATCTTGTTACTCTTTCTGTGTCTCACCACCCGGGGTTTTCTAGATTTGAATACCACCATGCATTTTAGTGCTAATATGTACTCTGTCCCATACACTATACATGGATAGCATACCGACAGATCAATGGATAGATAGATATACAGTACAATTGATCTGTTCTTCCCAAAGGGAGGAGACATTTGTCTAAGTTTATCACTTTCACCGTTTGCTGTAGTAGCTGTAAATTGGGGTTAATATTGGAGCCATATTTAGACCATAAAACTCATTATAGGAAGAATATCATAAGCATTCACTTACTTATTTCTGAATCTACTGTTGTCATAATAATTTCATGTTGCCTTGTATGTTGCACTCCCCTTTCCTGCATGCTATATTCAGTGCATCTGTTACCATAACAACAAGATGTAATTCATCATATAGAAACCCAAGCAGAGTGGTGTTCTCTCACTCGCATCTCTAGATGATGCTATAAACATGCAGATGAAAGACAGTTCCAGATATCATTAGTTCCAATCTTCCGCCTCAAGGAGATTGTCTCACAATCTTCCAAATACACGGGCTTCGAGCTTATTTTTAAATGCAAACTGAAAAAAATAAAGCTTAAAGAATTGGAAAGGGAATAAATCTGGCTCAAGATTCCGAAGCTAAGGTAAGGTGGAAATCCTGCAGCCTATAAGGGATTCTCTATGCTGCAAAGCCGCAAATTAATTCCGCACCGACTTCCTTCAGTGAAGAAACACCCCAAAAAGTGACCTGAATACCAGTTCTGTTTCATAGGCTTTGTCTACTATTCTGGGCTTGATTTCTGACTTTGTTTCTTGCTCCTAAAACCAAATACCATTGAGTAGGTAGTTTCTAAAGACTATGAACCTGTCCGGCTCATGATGATTCTGGAGTTTAGGAAGTTCACTGTCGAGGTTCATGTTGGCTCCTGACCTGGAGGAAGGCACCTCGGGGCAAGAGTAGGGTATGCCTAGACTACTTCCCCACGAAGGTCTTAATACGTTCATGAGACCTGTACACCTGTCATTTAATACTTCTTAAAGGTCCCCCCGTCAATCCCGTTACAGTTACATTGGCATTTAAATGCCAGTGTGGTTTCAGCATTTTGGAGAGGAACAGTCAATCCATATCAAGTTCTCCGTGAAAACATGCACTAGCAATGTGCCTCTTAGGTCGCAAAAGGTCATAAAAGGGAAGCTTTCTCTGCTGTTTGCTTCCCCTCTGGTATGAATGCTAATATTTTTAACCTTTGGCTCAGCCATCCCTTTGAGGCTCTGACATATTCAGAGCTATATTTCCAAAGAAAATGTCTGTAATACACACAATCTTGCTCAAATATCAGGGCTTTTATGGTTCTCCCATTGCCTACGATTATTGCTATGGAGGTTATGATTCCAGGATGATAATCTCACAGGTGTAGATGGAACAGCTTTCATCCGACAGTTCTGAGCATGTAAGCAATGCACTTTGATCATAGGCATCCCCGATTAACAGATTTGTTCCCTTCCTCTCATGCAGTCGCTCTCTATTCACGCACTCAGCTAACATTTGCTGCAGCTCATGATAAGCCACACATTCTTTTAAGTGTGAAGTCAGAGTAACATCTGTGGTTCCTGAGGGACTTTGAGGGAACAAACTGGCTGTGGCAAAGTGCATCTTGTCTCTGTGCTGCTACCACGCAGCCCTGTCCCCCAAGGAGCCAAAATCCTTGTTCTTTGGAAAGATGAGTTGTGTCTGTGAAGTCACTTTCATCCCGATCCCTCGGTCCTTTGTAGCTCTTTGAATGTCTTCCTCAGCACCATAGGGTTTTGAAGGAGACTTGAGATCCCAGGAGAGAGGATTTGAGTCCAGGTCTAGAAGTTTCACTGCCCAGTTGTATAGACCTGGAGGAGTTGCTTAGCCTTTCTAACACTTAGTTTCTTTCTCTGTAAGGTGAAGATAACAGGCATTACAACTCTGTCTTACATAGGCCCAGGAGTATGAATAAATGGAGATTAAAGGCATTTTGAAAACCACAAGACAATGCTCATTAGTATTTTCTCTGTTACGGTGTCACAAGCCAGACTTATCTTTGAGACTTCCTGAGTTCCAACTGTCTCCTTAGTTTTGAAACAAAACGGGTAGCACAGTTTCAAACCTTAAAATCCCTCTGAAGACAATTGTCAGCCTTGAATGTGCACCCATCCTTCCCTGCATTATAATGGATTGTATGCCCGCATAGTCACCCCATGAGATGTAAACGGTTTCCAGGTGTTTCAGAAATGAACGCACATTTTAATTGTTTTTCTTGGAGCATCTTGGAAAGACTCTGCCAATAGTAATAGGAGCCTCTTGGGGGGAATTCCACAGAAACCAACTCTAACGGCCTGAACTTCCACATCCTCTTATTTCCCAGGTTCTTTGGGTTCTTGTTTATCCCATGGTGTTGGTGGACCCATCTGGCAGCAAGAAGGGTTAGGAATCAGGCATGCAGAACATCCTCACCTCTGCTTATCAGTGTGCTCTGCTCCCATCTCTTGGATTTTTCTTATCGGAACGGTTTCTCCTGGATTTGGGTCCACGTTCAGTCTGGGCATGGCTGTGTGCAAACCCTAACTGGGCATGTTTGTGCCCAGGGCCCCAGTAGACTTAATTTATCCCCCTCTTCCCTGATTCCACACCCCCACAGCAAGGACTCTGATTGTCCTTGGTGAGAGAAAACTTCTGAGCTGTGCGAGATTTGGTGGTAGTGGTCAGAGCGCATAGAGGAGCAATGAGGATGTTAAGCAGCTACGCTACTAGTGAGAAGAGAAGACCAGCTCAAGTTCCTTCCTTTTCATTCTTCTTACCGTTTCCATTTGTTTTTAATTATGTATATACGTGTGTAATGGTGGGGGGGAGGCGTGTGCATATGAGTGCAGTGCCCAGGGAAGCCCAAGGTTTAGAAGCCTCCTGGAGCTAGAGTTACAGGCAGTGTGAACCTTTCGGTATGGTTGCTGATAATTAAACTCAGGAGCATAAAAGAATATACGTTCTCTTACCCACTGAGCCCTCTGTATTATACATGGTAATTGCACAAATTAATGAGTGTTCTCATGGCGTCTCCATGCAAGCACACATTTACCCTCCTTTCCTCAAGGATCCTTTTTGTAATAACAGGAACCACCCACCCCAGTTCCTAATAGCTCTGCTTCCACTTTCAAATCACGTTCTTGTTACTGATGCTCTTCAATAAGGAAATGATATGAACTTCATTAGTTATAATCATTCAATCATGCCAATTGCACAAGTGAATGGGATTCATTATGACATTCCCATCTAAACAGATATCATGAGATAATCATAGACACCTGCCCTTGTCCTCTTACCTCTTCTTGTGCTTCCCACGGCT
This sequence comes from Microtus ochrogaster, assembly GCF_000317375.1. Taxonomy (NCBI): domain Eukaryota; kingdom Metazoa; phylum Chordata; class Mammalia; order Rodentia; family Cricetidae; genus Microtus; species Microtus ochrogaster. The sequence continues at coordinate 28,565,565 of NC_022020.1, forward strand.
ACTAGTCTGTTCTCTCAACACTCTGTCTTCTGTCTTTGGGTCACCTTCCCAGATTTGCACATACAAAGACAACCTGATACCATCTTCTCTGTGTCTAACTTACACCCCCCACCCCAGTTCTATCCGTTTTCATGGTCTTCAATGTATGCTAAAACCTTAACTTAAATGGCATCATGGCTCCCTCGGCATATTCTGCAACAGAAAAAAAAAGCAGAAACAATTGTTTCTCAAAGCTGAGCACTTTTTTTTTGTTGTTTTAGCATGTGGAGCACTAGGGGTTGAATTTCCAATATTATGAAGAAAACCAGCTCTCCCTGAGGGCTGTACGCCTAGCCCAGGTCTTTCCTTGATTCACCTAATCTCATCCCTCCTGTAGTTTCAATGGAAACAACTCATCCTTCCTTTCTCAAATTTGTGTTATGAAGAATGATCTGAGTGATATTTTCCAACTTCTGTCTAGTCCTGGTTAGGGGAGCTGCCATCCTTCATAACTGGCTAGCATCTGTTAAGGAGCCATAAATCCTTTTATTTGAGACATCCCTCAGGCTTGAGAGTTCAGGACCAATAAGTAGTCTGAGTCAAACCAAAGATCCATTGAGTTTGAGAGACTCAGGAAGCCCAAGCATCCTCTATCCAAGTCGGGTTCTAAAACACTTGATTACAGAACGGGAGACGTCAAGTCGCATATATGAATTCATCAACAGTGCGGATGAGTTATTGTGCAGCAGCAGAGTGCTTCCCTGATGGGCACAGCCGAGTGCTAAGTGCAGCCAGTGCTTCCTTTGGGAGAGCACACAGAATCAGCAGAAGGGATCAGCTGAGTCAAGCAAGCTGGCTGAACACAGTATGGAGGAGCTTGGAAGGGCTGCAGGGCAAAGCTGCCTCCACCTAGATGGAACTGACAGGTAGAAGAGAAACAATGACGTATAAGTAAATTTGTGTGTGCATGTGTGTGTGTGCGTGTGCGTGTGTGTGTGTGTGTGTGTGTGTGTGTTGTGTGCATCCCAGTCTACAGTGTCCTTTGCCTAGTTATCTGAGTCTGTGGTCATGGAAACAGGGCCTGCTCCTTTAGACAGGAGGACAAATAAGGGAAGAGCTCTGAACTGGACCGTTCCACATTTGAGAAGACAAGAGTCCATGAGTGCACCAGTGCAGAAACCACAGGAGAGAAACTGAGAGAATTCCACTCCTCTCCAAATGAAGGTTACTTCACTGTTTAGGCTCCTAAGTATAGGAAGGAAGACTTTCTGTCTCAACCAGGTCTTGTGGCCATAATACTTCACATCTGTAAGAAGGTTTTTTGATTTTTGTTAATTTGGGTTTTTTATTGTTTGCTTGTTTGTTCATTTCAATTGGTCTATCCTACTTCAAATTGAAACAATTTGGTGCACTAACTGCGGGGATAAAGTATGGTAGACATATTTGTAGTTGTTCCCTTGGGGCAATGTTAGACCCAGGCTCCTTCTGACGAGGGTTCTGTCCTATTGGGACAGGATGACAACTAAGGTGCCTGTGGCTCGAATCACATGGTGTGCTAAGAAGCCTACAATCTGGGCTGGAGAAGAGATACTGGATATCAGCCCACTGTGACATGTAAATGTACATATTTCACGGGGCAAGGACAAACTCATTTTGGCTTTACTGTGTGGTTCTGAGCAGTAACAAGGCCTGTGTCTTCCTTGCAGATGCCATAGGACACAAAATGAAGAGTAACCTGAAGCCTTCACTGCTTCTCCTGGCCTCTGTTTCTGGGTGTTCATAGATATTCCCCCTGAGGGACAGAAGTTGTCATCAGGCTCATGAGTCCTGTTCAATGCAGTTTGCCCAAGTCATTATACAAAGGAAATAAAAAGTCTAGTCTTGATATCTCATCCTCTTCCTAGATCTGGAAACAAACTTCTTCCCAGCAAGGTGTAGTTTCCCCTCCTTTATGACTCACCCTTGGTGTTCTATAACCTGCTCAGGTTTTGGTGCCACAACCATCTACAACTACCTGAGACTCCAGCAAACTGTGCCCCTTCCAGCTCAGAACCTGGGGATGCTCTTCCCTGAGTCCCTTCATTTTCTCTGTACCACAGCCATCTACGACTACCTGTAGATGCCAGCAAACTGTGGTCCCCCACCTCGGAACCTGGGGATGCTCTTCCCTGGGTCTGTCTATTTTTCTTTGCCCTCCTCTTTCTTTTTTAGCCAGTTCTTACTTATCATTTCACATGCATGTCTCTTCATCAGGAAATCCTTTATTGACCCCCTAGCCAGTACCCATTTCTTCTCCCATCTTATAAAACTGTCCGTCTCCCCATTAGACAAGAAGCTCCCTGGGAGAAGGCAGTGATGCAGTTTTGCTTGCTAAAGAATCCTAAGCGTCAGGCACATATATACATGTATGTGTATCCCTTCGGTTAACATGCCCCAGTGGTTAAAGGCTTTGAACTCTCACTACCTAAGTTCAAATACTACTTGTATTTTGGTAGTTGAATCTCTTCATGCTCACCTGTAGCACACACATCACAGAATCATCTATTAGAAAATTGTGAGAAGCAAATTGTCTTCTATATGCAAATTGCACACAACAGTACGTGACAAACAGTGTGCTCACGATACACTTTAGAGATCTTTGCAGAGTGAACGATTCCCATAGGGCAGGGAGACAATGCATCCTTTGCATCCAAAGACAGGAGAACCAATTTTTCCAGTTTGCTTCCAGACTGTTTTCTTAAATTTAAGTCTAGTGAGCTCCAGCTGCTAAATTAGGGCGCTTAGCTTCCCCGCAAAGCCAGCACAGAGTGCACAGGCAGTACATTTACACGGAAGATGACAGCGATGAAAGGAATGAACCCATCCATATTTATGCCTATGATAAATCCTGGAGTCTGACTGCAGTATAGCGAGAGGCATCTATGATTCAGCTACCTCTAAACAGGAACTAGATGGATGTGGGCTTGCAACGCTACCGTCAGCCTCCCCCAACCGCAAGGCAACATGAAAATGATCCTTCACCCAGCGCTCATCTTCTTACCCCCTCACATCCTTCCCATTTGTTTCTTCAGGGGAAAGAGTGATTCACTGGGAAGTATAATGGGTCTGTTATAAAACTAGGCTCTCACTCATTAAATTGGTTTGTTTGCTTCGTTTTGCTCCCTCTGGGGCCATACCAGGAGCTGCAAGTGTTGGCTTTTGTTACTTAATGGAATCTCCAAACTTTGCTCAGCACATTCCGCATGTCTACCAATCCCGTGGCCAGCCTGGATGGCCTTCCTGTACTGGAAGAATTTATTCTTGACTTAGCCCTGGTCTGAAATAATTTGTGCCAATTATATGACCCAGCAAGACCCACAGCGCCCAAGCAGAGGCTGCACCGGAGTTTGGCTGAGTTATTGGAGAGCCTCTTTCCACTCCTCTTCTTACCTCCTGTGACTTTCTTGTGTACATAGAAGGAGTATGGCCGTGGTGTTGTATAAGTTTTACAGCCCACTGCTTCTTGTGCTTCCAAGAAACAATGACTTTCCTATGTAAACCCAGTTCCAAAACTCCTGGCGAAAGATGCTTTGATTGGCCAAAGTCACCAGGCTCCCTTAGATCAAACAACTGGGACAGAGTAAGACAGACTGAGAAGTATCTAGATGTGTGGTACAGAAATGACTGGTAGGCAAAGCTATACACCCAACCAAGATATGCACTTCTCTGTTGCTATGAGCTTATGCCTTGGTCCCTGTCACCTCCTTCCTCTGCCCGCCTCAGTTAAATCCATTGACACTTGTAATGAAAAGGCAAGGCCTTGCACATCTGCTTTGAAGCACAAGACATTTGTGAGAAGTATACCAATACCAACTCTGTGCTTCTATTTCATCCACATGATTAAAACTAGGTCACGGTATAAGAGTCACACATCTGGAAATCTCCAGCTGGATTCATCATTTCCCCAGCTCCATAAACCTCTGGAGAAAAGAGATATGATTAACTCTAATGAAATGAGGAAGGGATTCCTTCCCAAGATAATAATTCCAGGTCAGTGAACTCTTGGAAAATAAGTATTTTGAATATTGTTTATATGACTCTAATGTCTAAGACTGCTTTATTGCCCTATTAAATATTAATAAGCATATTAAAACGAATAACTATTAAATATATTTAACATTATTAGTCATTTCTGATTGCTTCTTAACTATCAAACTATATGTTTTATATACTTCTATGTTATTCTTATTTAATCCATACACAAGCCCTTGAAAAGCTACATTTGTTTTTAAAAGTCTACTACGCTAAATAGTAGACTATGAGAAGGAAGCTTTGCATAGTAAATATAACAACAGCTACCATTACTCATGTTCCTGCTCCTTCTCTTTGCCAAAGTCAATGCGCTGACTTCCCCTCTCCTTCACCAAATGGTACTCTCATAAAGGCACCAGAGAACACAGCAGATGATCCTTTTTGTTTTGTTTTTGAGGGAGAGTCTCTACACATCCCTACCTGGCCTGGAATTCACTACGTAGGCCAGGCTTTCTTGGAGCTCACAGAGATTCTCTTGCCTCTGCCTCCTGAGTGCTAGGATTAAAGGCATAGATGACCTTTAAGACTCTTATCTAGTTTGCAAGGCTCCAGAATCTTTTTTCTCAAAAATGCAGATCCTGGTTTCTATAGCCTGCCTGTACCAAGCAAGGTAGGCGCTTTGTTTATGAGCTACCCAACCAGCATGGAGACCTGATCTCTCGGCGCCAGGAGAGCCAACATTGGGGTGAGTGTCTGACCCCATGGCGCCAGCCCAGGACAGGTAACTCAAAAGTTCCTCAACCCCCTATCCTTCTTGGGCTCTCTGCAGGGCCTCTACTCCCTGCATACTGCCTCTTTCTTCCTATCGCACCCAGCTTGAATCCAGAACCCTCCCCACTTCGGCCCCCCTGCCCTCTTTTGGCACATAACATCACACAGCCCAGCCTGTCTGGGCACTGGGTCCGAATCCTCAGGGCAACCAAGCGGGCGGGAGTTTCTTTGTTTCTATAGCCTGCCTGCACCAAGCAAGGTAGGCGCTTTGTTTATGAGCTACCCAACCAGCATGGAGACCTGATCTGGGCACCAGGAGAGCCATCACTGGGGAGAGCCATCATTGGGCATGGAGATCTGATCTTGGCACCAGGAGAGCCATTACTGGGGAGAGCCATCACTGGG
>NC_022020.1:28570830-28573144 GCF_000317375.1 Microtus ochrogaster
GCTCCAGAATCTTTTTTTTCTCAAAAATGCAGATCCTGTGTATTATAGCATAGTTTCCACCTTAAAGCTTTTACAGAACTTCCAATTCTGAAAGACTTTTGTTCTGAAGACTTTCATCTATTTGGAGTTGATTTTTATGCATGGTAAGAGACATGGGTCATGTTTCATTCTTCTACAAATAGACATCCAGTTTTCCAAGCAGTATTCATTGCAGATGCTCTTTCCTTCAGTGTGTACCTTTAGTGTCTGTGCTGGATGGTTCTATGCCAGACACAAGCTGAGAGGAGGGAGTCTCAATTAAGAAAATGCCTCTGTAAGATGTAGATCATTTTCTCAATTTGTGATGATGGGGGAGGGCCCAGTCCATTGTGGGTGGTGCCACTTCTGGGCTGATGGTTCTGGATTCTATAATGAAAGAAGTTGAGCAAGCCATGATGAGCAAGTCAGTAAGCAGCACCCCTCCATGGCCTCTACATCAATTCCTGCCTCCAGGTTCCTGCCCTGTTTGAGTTACTGTCCTGAACTCATGAACTGAAATATGGAAGTGTAAGACAAATAAACCCTTTTCTCCCCAAGTTGCTTTTTGTCACGGTGTTTTATTGAAACAATAGAAACCCTAACTAAGGTAATATCTTTGTCAAAAATTAGGTGACTGTAATTGTTTAGGCTTAACTCTAGATCTTACATTTTATTCCATTGATCAGTTAATCTGTTTTTATCCAATACCATGCCATTTATATTATTATGACCCTGTAGTGTAATTTGATATTAAGAATGATAATCCTCTAGCCTTGATATTTTTCCTCAGAATTGTTTTGAATACCTAAAGTCATTTACGTTTACATGTGAATTTTAAGACTTTTTATTTCTGCAAATAATATCATGGAAAACTTTGAATCTATAAATTGGTTTTGGTAGGTTTACCATTTCCATGTTATTAATTGTATCAATCCATGACCCTGGGAGATATTTACACTTTCTAGTGTTTTCCTCAATTTCTTTCTTCATAGTTTAAAAATTTTCATTTTAGAGGTCTTTACCTCATTGGTTAAATTTATTCTGAGGTTATTTATTTACTAGTATGTTTGTTTATCGGAGACTATTACAATTAAAGTTGTTTTCCTGATTTATTTTACTGTTTTTATCATTCATATATAGAAAGGTTACTGAATTTTGTAGGTAAATTTTGTACCCCACCACTTCTATGAACATAGTTTCCAGTTCTAAGTGTCATCTTGTGGGATCTTTAGGGTCTCATATGCATAGAGTCATATCATCTACAACCAGAGATATTTTAGCTTCTTTTAATATTTATGTTCCTTTTTCTTTCCCTGTCTTGTTCTCTTTGCTCTAACTAGGACACTGAACTCTATTCACTGGGAATGAGAATAATGGACTCCTCTTTTATTTTAGCCACTTTTATACTATTGTGACAGAACACCATGAATAAAGCAACTTATGAAAGAATGTGTTTCATTGGGATTATGGTTTCAGAGGGTGAGAGCCCCAGATGACATGGAAAACCCATGGCAGCAGAAATAACTGAGAGGTGACAGCTTGAACCCCAAGCTGGAGATGAAGGAGAACACAGTGGGAAAGACACGAGTCCTTGGAAGTCTCAAAGCCTGCCTCCAGCAATGCACTGTCTCCAACAAGGCCACACATCCTCATCCTTCCCAAACAGTTTCTCCAACTGGGAACCAAGTATTCAAACATATGAGTGAGTCTTGGGGACCATTATCATAGAAACAACTACACCTATAGTCTTCCGATTTTAATAGATTACTTAGAATTATCTCTCATCTAGCATATTATTGAATATGGGCCAGTCATATGTAGTCTTCATTATTTTGAGTCATATTTTCTCTAGCTATATTTCTTTAGAAATTTTAACATTAAATGATGCTAGATTTTTGTAAAAAGATCTTTTCTATGTGTATTGAAAAAAACATATAAGTTTGTCTTTAAGCTCATTTATAGTATTTATTACATTTATCAATGTACTATATACAGCTTATGGTGCTATTGGAAGGTGGGGCTGAGAAAAACAAAGCGAGGTCATTGAGGGCATGTCCTTGAAAAGAATAATGGGACTCTAGCCTTTCCCCTGTTTTTCTTTGGTTTCTAGTTATCATGAGATATAAAGGTTTCTGCCATTTGTATACCCTGTATATTTTGGATGAAGTATACATCATGGTGAATAATCTTTTAGTGTGTGTGTGTGTGTGTGTGTGTGTGTGTGTGTGTGTGTGTGTGTGTTGGTTGGACATTGGAATACTTAGTCCCCAGTAGGTGATGCTGTTTGGGGAGGCTC
>NC_022020.1:28573244-28596314 GCF_000317375.1 Microtus ochrogaster
CTCTCTCTCTCTCTCTCTCTCTCTCTCTCTCTCTCTCTCTCTCTCTTTCCTCTTTGGGGTTTGAGATGTGAGCCCTTAGCTCTCATCTTCCAGCACCAATAGCCATGTCTATCACTTGCTGCGGCCATCACTGATCCTGACCCTTTAGAATTGTAAGCCCTAAAGTAAATCCTTTCTCTTATAAGTTGACTTGACCAAAGTGTTATATTAACTGATAAAAACCCTAACTAACAGAGTTTGTGCTTGCCTTGCAAGTGTTTTGCTGATTATTTCTGCATGTATATTCATTAAGGATGAATATACTTTTTGTTTTCTCTTCATCTGGTTTGGGTATTAGAGTAATTCTGGATTCATAGAAGGATGTTGGAAGTGTTTCTACTATTTTGGGGAATTAATAGGCATAGAATAAGACTTTCTAAATAGGTTTATGGTTGCTGAAAAAATATATCAACAATTGACAGATGGGCTCTCATTAAGCTAAAGAAGGTTTTGAACACTCATATGAATGAAGAAGCATCCTACATAGTGAAATGTTTTGCCAAATATATATCTGACTGAGGACTACTATATAAAATGTGTTAACTCAAAAGAGGGGGGATTTCAAAATGCCATCTTCTTGGAAATCCATAGCCATTATAATCATGAACTTTGAAGAATTATAGATGGCTTTCACTGGATCTGCTCAAGATTGGGCCCATCAATATAGCCAGGAAAAGATTGAGAGGTACTTGGTAGGGGGCAGTGAAGCTACATCTTATTACTGAACTATTCCTTTTAGTAGATTCTGTGAAAGGGGAAGTCATTGCCTTCAGCTGTAACAATGTAACAATCAAGAAACAAAGGATAGTCTCAACCCAACACCCACACAGATGGACCTATTAAACTAAATGGGTAATACAGTGTAACCAAAAGTCATGGGGCTAGGAATGATTGGGTAGGGAGCAGAGGGAGTGGAGAGGGTTGGATATATATGACTGCCAAGGAAATAAAAGTTTAAAATGCAGGTCCTGGCCAGCTTGGGCACTTTTTATGTATATTCTTCTAGAATTATGATCTCTCAAAAGTGGTTTGGCAGATGGATTTGGTCAGTTCTAACCACCCTCTCCATCTCTTGGACCTTTTGTGAAGGGTGGGTTCTTGGATGCTGTGGATGTTCACAATCCCCAGCTTCTTGTAATTTGGTGCTTTGGAACGGTTCAGACTACATCCACCGATCAATCAAGAGTTAGCTGTATGGTACAGGAGCTACAGACTCTATAGACACTCATGAGTAAAACACAGATCAATGAACTCAGATGGGGAAAACACATTGCTAAATTCAATAACTGCCAGCTAAACTTTTTCAATTATGTGTTATCCTGAAACTACAGCAGTATTAAAAGAATCCATGAGATTTGTCTGCCTCTGCTTCCAAATGCTGGGATTAACGATGTGTGCCGCCATCACCTGGCTGTATTACTTATTGTAGCTATCTCTAAATATGATTTATTCTCATTGTTACTTTAATGTTATTTATTAGTAATTTAATGCAAAAGTAAAAAAATCATATTTGTTACTGCATAATAAATCTTTTGAAAGTATCTTTATAATCTAAAATTTTGATAATGTTTTAATATAATTTTTTGTAGTCTTGTATTAATTTTACATATTTAAAAAAATTTTAAGGAAAGTCCATATGTTTTACCACGCATATACATACACAAAATCCTTTTGTATAGGATAAATCAAGTTACAATAGTGAAAGGTTTATTTTTCTTCCAGTTTGAGAAAAATCAGTTGATGTTACTTGGCCCCACTCTCTCTGGTCATATGCCAAGGCAAATATCTCATTGAAACTGCAAGTGACAGAAACATGTGTACCTCATGATAACTAGGAACCAAAGAAAGACAGAGGAAAGGCTAGAGTCCCATCATCTCTTTCAAGGGCATGCCTTCAATGATCTCATTTCCTTTTTCTAAGTCCCACCTCCCAATAGTGCTGTAAGTGGCTCATCATTAGCTTTGGGGAAACATGGATGAAGGCATGAACAGCGGGAGAACATCCTGTTCTTCTCACGACATTGCTAGATCTTCATCCTTGACTACTAAAGTTCGTCTTCCCAGAAATATCATACAGTAAATTTCTACTCAGAGTACCATACTTACCCAGGACATAACCAGAAGCTGGTCAAAGGTGTCTTTTTTTTTTCTTAGCTCTTCCAAGCCTTTGTTCCCTGTATAGAATTGTATCTACTTAGACATGACATGGCAGGAGAGAGGTTTAATAGCCATTTTCTCAGATCTGTGCTGTTGACTAAACTGTTTTCCTTTCTTAATTCTTTTCAAGAATTCCTAATTCAGAAAACTCTTGTCTGGAAGGTTTAGGAAGGTTTGCTTCCTTGTATTTAGGCCTTTCTCTTCCCTACCCCTTCCTACCATTAGAAATATAAAAGCCATGGTTTTAAAAACTGAAATTGTCAAAGCAATCTCTGTAATGTTCATATGAAATTTTCACTGTGTGTCTTCTCCCTAGAGCTATCTTTCTCTTAGCCTGGATGACTCAGTGCAGTGACAAGACATCAGGTTAATCAGAAACACCAGGGAAAACTGGCCAATTGCAAACAGTTCTCCACCAAAACCACTAAAGCTCATCATTTTGCATATCAAGTTTATAACCTCCAGTTTAAAAAAAATGATGGAAACAGCGGCAGAGATTCACATGGGAACACTGGACTGAGCTCCCAAGGTGCAGTTGAAGAGTGGAAGGAATGAGACTATGACCAAAAAGGTCAAGACCATGAAGGGTTCATCCACTGAAACACTTTGCTTGAGCTAATGGGAGCTCACCAACTCCAGCTGACTGGAAAGGAACAAGCATAGGACCAAACTACTCCCTCTGAATGTGGTTGATAGTTGCATGGCTGGGGCAGACTGAGGAGCCACTGACAGTGGCACTGGGATTTATCTCTGCTGCATGTACTGGCTTTTGGGGATCCTATTCTCTTTGGATGTATACCTTGCTCGGCCTAGATGTGGTAGGGAGGACCTTGGACCTTCCACAAAGTAAAGTGCCTTACCCTCTTTTAGGATTAGAGGGGGGTGGGGTGAGAGGGTGTGTGGAGGGAATGGGAGGAGGGGAGGGAGTGGGAATTTGGATTGGTATTTTTTTTAAAAAAAATCTAATAAAAGAAAGAAAGAAAGAAAGAAAGAAAGAAAGAAAGAAAGAAAGAAAGAAAGGAAGGAAGGAAGGTTGTTCTCACTCTGAACAGGAAATGTCCTACAGAACTGGAAAGTCATAGGGATGCGATGAGAAATAGATGCTGTCTTAGAGAGGCCCACTCGTTGTGACTTAATAAGAATGACTTCCTTCTGTGCACCACACTCACAGTGTGGAGACAAAATAGGGACTCCATAAAGTAGAAATTGTTCCCAGTCACATGCAGGCTATAGTCGTCATCCCTATACAATGACCTGAGTAAGAATCCATTTGAACTCAGAGAAATGTATACAAAGTAAGACAGACTACAGATTGGGCAGTGATTAGAAACAGTATACTGTCAAGCTGAGTCTAGACTCTGGGGTCTGCTGCAAACTTTTAAAAGTTTTCTACGTATATATCATAACACTTTGACATATTAAAAATTACTTCCTGGTTTGTGGGAGACAAAGCTAGCCAATTCTTACAGAGTAAAGGCCCCAGCCAAGAGTGTGCCTTTGATGTAGAAACGAATGCAGAGCCATAGTTCTCTACTGGGGCTCATACAGCTGATGAAACAATATTCTGCTGCCTTAATCATCCCAGGACTAGTTGACAGGCTAAACCCCAGAGCCCACTAAAATTACCCAATGTAGCTAACCCTGAACCGTTTGCCTGCCTGCCCCCTTCTCATGACCTCTTCCCATGGAATCTGCTGTAAATATTGCGATCATTCTGCCTCCCACCTTTGCCATATGCCTCTGGATGGAGCGGGTGTTTTCCTGACATGGCTTTATGTGGCCTGCCATGCCTATAGTCTCCAGTACCAGTAAGTAAAATAGCATTTTTTTTTTTTCTGAGCCTCTCCTGAATTTTCTTTGGTGGCTGATCTTAACTGACCATCACTCAGAAGAATATAAAGTGTGGCGATTCAGGACTGGGAGTGGGTGAATCTTCCTCAATAGATCAGGGGAACCCAGTTGCTGTTTCCTCTATGTGGACTGTGGGGGAGTTTACACAGGGCTGGCTGCTGATGGGTAGTGAGTGTCTCTCTCAGTACCGGAGTGTCTAGCTGGCCTTGCTACACACATCAGAAGTCAGGATAGGGTTGTGGTTCCTATTCCTAGACAGCTCCCCTCTCCAGCACGTAGCAATGCTTCGCAGCTTCTCCATGTTACCTCATGTGACTAAGCCATGGAGGGAGCTAGAGGGAGACCTTGCTTTGCTCCTTTCTGAAGGAGGGATTAATGCACAAGGCTTGTTAAGCAAGACTCACCACTGTTGTTTGCCGAGCACTTCCTTTGTGTGAGGTTCTGGCCTCTAGACTCACAAAGAGCCCCTGAGACCCAGTCAGCTCTGCAGCAGGAACAAGCACGTAGCCTGCAGCTATGCACCTGGTGAGTGACAGAGCCAAGATCTGAAGAGAAAGGGCTGACTCCGGAACACCTGCAGTGCTGAGGAGGCAGAGCAAAGCTGTGTACACCTTCACCCAGAGCCTGGAGATTGCTGTCTAGGGTCCAGGGCAGCTGCGGCTGGACCTGATGTGGATTTGGGGCTCTGTTTCCATGGTTGCAAGCCTACCGGGATTTCTAGGCAAGATGAAGCACAGAGATGAGAACCTGAACATGTTTGTCAAAGGCGAAATCCTGTGGCTGTTATGATCATATTCACAGCCCCTTTGCAAAGGACTCAAAGGGCGTTTGAAGCCCAGCAGCAGAAGTGCACGGCCTAGCCCAACAGTCCCGGGCCCCGGACCCACCATGCTCCTCTCCGGCTTCAGCTTGTATGAAATGAAGGGATTGTAACGCCCGTTGTGATTCTCCATCTCTGGCAACTGGAAACTGATACTACCTAAAAACAATGTCTAGGTGTCTACTCTGCAAGGTTTAACCTCAGAAGGGCTGCAGAAAAGCCCGTGAATCTGTGTCCTTTAGAGCTCGCTCAGTGAGTCATTGATCTCATTTGGGAACTACTGCCCTGAGTAATTTGGTCCCTTCTGGACTGAGCTATCCGTCCAGAGATCATGCCCTAGAGATCATGCCCTAGAGAGTTTCCAGGTGGGAGCACGGTAATCAGAAATATTTAAGAAGTGTTTAAGTCTGAGTGATTTGGAGGATACCATAGTAATGTATCTAATGAACAAGGCAAAAAGCAATTAGGTTTTATGATGGACATCTACGTGCCTGCTCAGCACTTCTTTCTCTGCCTTTGAAAATGCTACCTTAATAAGCTTCTGAGAAACCACCCATTTTTGACTCTTCTGTGTTGAGTGTGTGCTTAACCCATTTTGCTCCTTGTCTTCTAAGTGAGCAGGGCTCAGCTTGTCCTGATTACTGATTGCAGACAGGTGGATCCGAGTAAGGCATGCAGGACTCAATCCTATGGCTTTGGATCACTTAGTTGCAAAGCTGGGCCACTATAATTTCAGGGCAGTTGGCAGTTGCCTCCAGCACCTAAAGGTAAGGAAGCTGCACATGGCGAAGAATAGTAAGACCAACTCAGTGAAGAGACACATCAGAAACAAACCTCCAACCACAAACTTGAAGACTTAAAACATGGTGGATTTTAGTACATAAAGACAGAATTTCGGATGCCCTGAATACATTTAACAAAAGTCTGACAGTGTGTGTGTGTTATGTGATAATTTTCTTTTTTGGCTTTTTGGGGGCCCACCACCCAGCTCCTAAATAAATCACACAAAGGCTTATTCTTTCTTATAACTGTGCAGCCTTAGCTTGGCTTGGATCTCCCCAGATTTTCTTACTTAAGTTATCCTGACTACCTTTTACCTCTGAGCTTTTATCTTTCTCTATCTCTGTATACCTTTCTTTACTTCTTTTCTTTTTTTTTTCCCTTACTCTCTGCCTGTCTGTCCTGCCTATTCTTGCTCCTGCCTTGCTATTGGCTGTTCAACTCTTTACTAGACCATCAGGTGTTTTAGACAGGCAAAAAAAAACAAAAAACAAAAAAAAAAAAAACAAAAAAAACCACAGCTTCGCAGAGTTAAACAAATACAGCATAAACAAAAGTCACATAACTTAAAGTAATATTCCCCAACCTGTGTGAGAAGATGTTTGTAAAGTTGAGGTAGATAAAGACTAGCATCTTCTAGAATATGTAAGAAATGCTTGAGAATCCAGAAGAGAAATGCTGGAAGTTTTTGCCTGATCTGAATAGAAAATATACAGAAAAAGGTTTATGGCCTGCAAAGCTCACAAACCTGTGATGAAACACTTAAGATCATAATAGTGAAAAAAAATGAGTTCAGATTAGAACAATTAAATATTATTCTTGATCCATTAAACTGATCGAGACTAGAACCTGGATCTCACCAATGATCAGAGATACAAGACACTCCACATATTGATAGTGGGATTTCAATCCCTTCTGCTTGGGATGGTACTCGGCGGGGGGGTGGTGGCTAGCTGGTTGGAATCAGGTCTTAACAATGATAAACCTAATGATACCGCTCCAGGGTTGACATGGCAGTGAATTCCTTTCCCAGAGCTCTGAATGTACAAAAGTTTTTATAGATAAGTCTTTAGTGACAAAGAGTTGGAGGTATCCATCACTGGAGAAGGCATGAGGAAAATATGGTAGGTCCATTCAGTCCATAGGTTTATATGTAGTAATGATAAAAAATGGGTGCATATATAGCAAAGTGAAAAAAAAAGGAAGATTACTTAATAGGCTCTATAACAAAGTGTCATGGAACAGACTGGGATTGTAGCCACACAAAGCATGTACTTGGAAAGGACTTAGTTAAAACTGTACATACTAACTGCCTCAGAAAAGGATATCCATGGAAGGTCCTTGCATCTAAAGATGCTAATGGATGCCATTTTTTCTTAAAATGAGCAACTTAATAAATTTAACAAATATCATAGGTAAAAAACAAAACTGAGGTCTAAGAGGAGAAAGGCCCTTGCACAGATCGTTCAGGGGGTGTTTTCTGAGCTACAAACGTGGAATGATGTTGAGAGGACCCTGGCAAGACAGTGACAGGACTGGAGGAAGGCTGTGGAGCGAAACTTGAACACAGCAGAGCTGAAAGTTTCCTGAACTGTAGAAGTCAGGGTGCCATGACCCCCAACAAAGCGCCTTTCAGTGCCTCAGTAGGGGGTGGTAAGGTGAGGGCTGCTCACGTCTAAAATCCAGAATAGCCAGAGAGCAGATGTGCACCATTTGGGAGCGGCAGTGGGCAGCAGACATTTACTCGGTCACACTCTATCGATTCCATACTGTTAGCTGGTACAGTTGGAAAATCCGTTCTCTTCAGCGTGCACAGTCCTGGTTAAAAGTAAACAAGACACTTCCCAGGCAAAACTCATTTCTATGTGCAGTGTCTATGTGGGGCCCAATGTAGAATCTCTGCATGTGCTCCAGATGGGCTAGTTTTGGATGAGCTCTTCAGGAAATAGTGTGACAACCCAGGTTGTCAGGCTTGTGCAGCAAACACCTTTACCCTCTGAGCTGTCGTGCTAGCCGCTACCTCTTTTAAAGGAGTAACCATATTCACATACTTTCAATGGTTGTTGGCTTCCTGTGTCTATCATCTTTGTATCTATCATTTATGTATCTATAATCTATATATTTATCATCTGATCTATCATCTAGCTACCTAGCTAGTTAGCTGCCTATTGTTTTATTTATCTATCATCTATCTATTCATCTACCTACCTGTCTCTATCTATCTATCTATCTATCTATCTATCTATCTATCTATCTATCTTATTATTTATTTTTCTACATCCTGAAGATGATGTGTTTGGGTGTGCAAAGACAGACATAAACCATAGTGTAAAAATAGTGCAAGTAGTGAAGCAGTAAGCTATAAGAACAGCAGCTCTTCTTCTGCATCTAGAGAGACTGCTGTCTTGGAAGAAAGATGGTTCTGAGCAAATTGACCAGAAGACAAAGAAAAGATTTTTCATTGAAAAATTTCCTGTAATGAGGATGTTGTAAATTATTCAGAGTAGCAACATCTGGTCTCCATGTTCACTTTTGGCAATGAAACAACTCCTACAGATCTGGTCATGTGCTTGGGGCTAGTACCATGACGTGCTAAAGATAGAACCTCTGTCTGTGTGGCTCTTATGACTTATCTTCTATCAAGGGGGCAAATAATAATAGTAAATATTTATACAGCATGAAATTTATGCCAATAACTGTTATTCGTGCTGTATGTGCATAAACTCCTTTAATCTTTAAGACATCTTATGAATTCTTCATTTCTTTTTCAGTGTAAACACATCATTGGCAAGATTGTAATTAAAGGCCATGTTGTGTACCTCTAGAATTCGTAAATAAAGGTAAGTACAGGTTACAGGGAGTCATGAGGAAGGCATTTTCTTTTATTAATTATTATTTTTGTTTGTTTGTTTTTCAAGACAGGGTTTCTCTGTAGCCTTGGAGCCTGTCCTGGAACTAGTTCTTGTAGACCAGACTGACCTCAAACTCACAGAGATCGGCCTGCCTCTGCCTCCCAAGTGAGGGGATTAAAGGTGTGCGCCACTACCGCCCTGCAGGGGGAAGTCATTTTCATGGACAATACCTACCTAAGTACTAATACTGATCACTATTAGACACACACTATACTTACTTCTCTTCAGAACACAGCTCAAGGAAGTGATTCAGGATTGAGGAGACCAGTATGCTATTACATTGACTAACCCTACAAGGGCAAGACAGGCAGAAGACCCAGAGCTATCTAGCAGAGCCCAATGCTAGAATAAAAGAAATCAAATTGCCGTCCTCCCTCTCTTCTTTATATCTTTTGCATGTAAATGTGGGCCAGATTCCTGTGAACATCATTACAGACTGACATCCTGTGCAGTGCTACAGAAATAACTGTGCTTCCTAGTATAGCACAGCCATGTCCACAACACACAACATGCTTTTCTAAAGGAAGAAAATGTGCCATCAATTCTTACTGCAGGGAGGAGGGGTATGAATAGCAACATCACCCATTCATAAAGGATGGTTGCCGAGTGAACATTTATTCCAACAACTTTTAGTTTTCAGACCTTCCTTAGCAGGGCTGATTAGCCAGTGAGAAGCACTCTGTCGAAATGATGCCCCCTGCAAATGGTAGCTGCGGACTGCTTGACAGCAAAAGAGGGCTTTGGGTGGATTTGTTGTGTTTGGGGCTATATCTCCTTTGCTGCTGCCTCTGCTGCTTCTGAATGAGCTCCTAAGGCAGTGAGCCAACCCTGGTCCAAAGCGCTGCTGGCCCCTACCACTAGCCATGCAACATCTCAGGAGTTCCCAAAGGTGTCCCCTTTTGTGTGGCCTAGACCCCCAGTCCTTATACCTCTCCTTCCCTCCTTCTTCTGCCCTTCCTCTAAACACCTACAGTTTTGTGGTGGCCTCAACTCAATCACAGCAAACTGGCTCTTTGTTTTCAATTAAAATAGATTCTCCAGTCTTTTCAGTAAGTCATTTGGCAAATTATACCAAAACATGATGACTTTTTTTAAAAAAAAAAAAAGAGAGAGAGAGAGAGACAAGCAAACAAACAAACATTTATTATCTCAGAGTTTCTGTGGACCTAGCATTTAAGAACGACTCTGTGGCATAGGGACCTCTGGGAAGTTGTATCTGAGATGCTGGGGAGGTTGTGTGGCATTCAGTCATCTGGGCTGGCTATGGCGGAAGCACTATGAGGATGTTGAAAAAATTTCAGTCTCTTACTGACTGCTGATAGGATGCTAACAGGATCACTTGGTCCTTTCTGTAGGACTGCGTGTGTATCCTCATGACCAAACCAAGACAGCGTGAGCTGAAGCCATGACTTCTTTCAGGACCTCACATCAGAAATGGCACAGCAGCTTCTACAGTTTCCACATAGTTAACCAAGCCAGCTGTGCCAGTGTAACAGAGAGCCCCAAGCGGTGTTGAAAACCATAAACACCATCTTGGAGCGGGCTACTGCACTAAAGGGTGTGCACCTAACCCCTGTTAAGGTATATATCAACATACACTTTATATATGAAAAATATATATGGAAAATTCAAACAGCCCACCTGAAATGACAGTCATCTAGCCTATTGCTTTGATAGGAAGCAAGTCAGTTTATCCTCATTCGTGTATGGAAGAGCGATCCTGGGAGAGATGGCTGAAAATGGTCCTTTCATTTCAATGCTTCCTATCTAGCACTCCCTATCAGTTGTACTTAGAACTTTACTCAGACTTGACTCTGTTTTATGCTTTTCTCTACCTTTCTGGGGTTCCTCAAGGGAAGAGACCATGCCCTGTTGGCAGTCACAAACATGGGTAGCTTAAGGAGGCCCTTTAATTAACGCTTGCCTGACATGACCTCTCCCACAGAAAGCAGAGACATGAGAAGACTGTTGTGTCTGTTGCCCTCTCAGAACTTGTAACCTGTTTAATGTGCTGGGAAGTCATGAAAGAGATTTGTAGCTGCTTCATTTTTAGCGGCTATTAAATATTTCTCAGCATGGCACATGGAGAGAAAAGCAAGA
The DNA here is from genome assembly GCF_000317375.1 of Microtus ochrogaster. Classification (NCBI taxonomy): domain Eukaryota; kingdom Metazoa; phylum Chordata; class Mammalia; order Rodentia; family Cricetidae; genus Microtus; species Microtus ochrogaster. The sequence continues at coordinate 28,583,904 of NC_022020.1, forward strand.
GACGAACCGCTAAAGAGAAAGTCGGATTATTCAGGATGGAGAAAGTGCAGATTTCTATTTGCTGTAACTGGTAACCTGGTTTGAACTGATAACTTTTAATTGGGACAAAATCCTAGGGGAGAAAAAAAATCCCCCTCCCACATGCAAATGATCCCATCTGTGATGCTATTAAATGCTCGCTAGCTCAGCAGCGCCTTGCCAAACTGCCATATTATCTCTTCTTGAAAATTAACATTGGATCCAGCAACTGAGGAATGGGGAAGCAAACATAGACTCCAGGACTTGCTTTAAATAAAGGGAGTACTCAATAAAACTCAAGCTTGAAACTTCATTAAGACCCAGAGCCGCTTGCCAGGAATTGCTTTTTCCTCTGCTGTGATGAGTCACTAGACTGTGAACTTTCTGTTAGGACAGAAAAGTATCCTGGGAGAGTAAGGAGATTTGGGTTTTATGTCTATTTTTGTTCTTGTTAGGGCTTTGACCAAGAAAGTCAAACAATTGAGACTTGAGTGTCTTCCTCTGGAAATGAAATTGGATTAGGCTCCCCCAGGACCCCTTTCATTCGCTCGTATATTTATTAACACTTATTGAACACTTGCTGTGTGCTAGGCACCGTTCTACGCATTTTTGTGGAATGATTTATGGGTGAGATAACTCTCTGTTCTACTGGGACATTTAATCTAGTGATGGATGCAAATGCTATAGATGACGATCAGGGACTAAACAAATGACCCTCTGCCATTACACTAAATGTGATGGGCTCATTAATTGTCTTTCTTGAGTCAAGCAGTGTCGTAAAATATTTGGCAAAGAGACCCAGAGTGGTCCCAGAGGTTAGTAAAGACTTCCCTAGCTGGACTCTTGAGGAAGCCATAGGGATAGTCTGTGGAAGAGCAGAAGAGACTGGTCCGAGTACAGGGAAGCGACTGAGTATGAGTGTCACTTGTGATGGCTGATGGCCTGGTTAATCACATTAGTGAAGGCTGCAGAGGCCAGCTGCATTAAGCCCAAACAGACCCTTTGGGACCACACAAACGATCCTTGCTTCACTGTTAAGTTCAGGCCATCAGTAGCGGTGACACACTTAGAGGTGAAGAGTTTGAACACACCTTTGATTAAGGGCCTTCCCTTTCCCTTAGCTCCAGATTGTGGGTGGCAAGAATGTAACTTGGATCCTTCTGGATTGCAAAAGGAATACTGCTCGGTGAGGCTCCCTTAGGGCTCTTGGCTAACGAAACCCACATGGCTCAAGCACCTCCGATAGTTGCCAAAGCTTCTCATCTGTTGATTTTGCACAGTGTCACAATAAGGTAAGGGAGAGTTTAAGGTGGTTGGAACCCTAAGCAGATGCTCACTAGACACTGTGATTGGTGGCATCTTCTGAAGGAAGTCAGAACTTTGCCTCATTTCCCCATGTCTCCTCTACTTTGTGAAGAATCACAATGGCTTTCATTTAAACATTGGGATTACAACCACAAGCTCTCCATTCCCAGAAGCACCAGACTTCTACATTTCCCTCCCGCCTTAAACTACTTTGAAACCCCCTGGAAGCAGGAATGTTGTGGGGAAGATGTTGCCGGTGAACAACAGGGCTGTTGAAGATTGGATGGAGGATCTTTAGAAGGATACCGCACATGTCACATGTCACACTGACCAAGAAGGACATGGGAGTCACTTGGAAATTGGTTTTAGCACTTTCATAATTCAAATTCCTCGGAGTTTATTTTTGCTCTCTCTAAACAAAGTTATTGTTATTATGTCATGTTTTTCCAAATTAAAAATTTTCCATATTAAGAATTCAGTCTCATCTAACGTGATAACTCAGTGGGTCATCGTGCTTGCTCCCAAGTCTGAAGATCTGAGTTTGAACTCTGGGATTCTTTGATGGGAGGAGAGAACAGACTATTTCAAGTTGTCTGCTGATCTCTGCACCCATACCAGGATGCCCCCACATGCAGATATACACAAATAAATGCATAACAAAAGCAACAAAAATGGAAAAGAAAATCATAATATTCTTCGTATAGGATATAGAAGCCAACTCTATAATTATTAATTAATTATTTTTGTATTTAAGTTTTTATTTCTTTTGAGGTAGGATGTGGTTATGTAGGCCAGCGTGAGCTCGAACTCAGTCCTTTGGATTCAGTCTCTTGAGTGCTCAGAGTACTGACCAATTTACTGGGTTTTCACTAAAGACTTGAACATTCCTCTGTAACGGACTCGGCATTTATTTGATAATGTCTGGTGCTTGCCGTGCACCCTTGCTTACTTTAAAGACCTTCTTGGTAACCAACTGACAGCCAACTAAACGAGAGGAGGTGAAAAACAGGCCTTTGTGCCTGAAATCTAACTTGCCAGGAAGAGCAATGAAATAAGATCTGCAGGAGGCTTGGGAAGCGAGGTGCTGCCTGTTCAGATAATGAAGCGACAGAAAGATTCTGAGAACCAAGCAATTCTGATGACTGAGACCTGACTACAGTCGTTCCCGAGAGTTATCAGCCTAAGGGGGAAATGACACACTGCAGTGTCTAAGAACATAGACCTCAGATTGCAGTTGGCTGCGTCTTAGCTATGTCACCCTGGCCAGCATTATCTAACCACAAGTGACTGAGCTTCCTTAATTAAGGAGCAGGCTTAGTGATGTCTGGGTCTTACTCGAACTCAGGCACTTTCCTTGGGAAAACTTTTAATGGCTGCTACAGACTTTAGCAATCAATGCAAATCATATTGTAATGTAATTAAAAAAAAAGAATCACATTAAGTGCAAAAATATGCACGACAAAGAAAAGACTAAAGGAACCTTTTTGTGACTGAATACACAGACCTTTAACTATTCCTGGGTTTTAACCAAAGGTGATACAGAGCCATCTCACCCTTTTCTGTAACCCACTGACTGACAACCATTTCTGACTTTTAGTATCTTTGCCATTTGGAAAGTCTGAGAATTTTCAAAATTGCTCACTCTTGATGATGTCAGATCATTTTTCTTTTCTTTTTCCCACTAGAATTAATCTTTGGCCTTAAAACTTCTTAGGCTGAATTCATGTTAGATTTTCAGAAAAACTGTGAAGATAATGCAGAAAACTCCCACATACTCCTCCCCAGTCGCTAATAGTGACAGTAATATCTTTCAACTCCGTGATTCACTTACCCGGATCAAGAAATTGATAGGGTTGGCACAATACCAGTACATGAAGTACAGCTTTCCTCAGTTTCTTTGTGAATTATTACTTTGCTGTTCACCCAGTTTAGGATGCCATGTTGTGTTTGGTCATCACAGCTCCTTACGTCCTTCAGACTAGTGACAATTTTCTCTTCCCTTGTTGGTCATGACCTTAACACTTTTAAAAACTTCTGGTTAGATGCTTTTGTTATATGCCCCTCAATTTGCATTTGTCTGGTATTTTCTAATAATTAAAGTAAGGTTATAGATTTGGGGAATGAATACTACAAATAGCAAAAGCATGTCTTCATGCTGTTTATCCACTGATGGTCTCTCATTGTCTGCAACAGCGCTGGGCAATTGAGCAGCTGTTTACTCCATGTTGGACATGGCCACCATCATTTTCTTGAATCCCAATAGCTGTGATCAGTTACATGAGATTTTATGAGAGGACCCATCATCATTTCCTCATAGAGGGAGAAAGTAGGCTTGTAGGATTCACAGAGCTCATGAGCCTTCATGAAATCCTCCTCCCAAAGACCCTACATGGGAACAAAGACCCTACATGGGATGCAGAAGGTTCCTAGGCTTTGGTACTATTCAGTGGTATAACTGTAGCAAGGGGATTTCCTGATGTTCCAGTAGCCTTTGAGTTATCCATGCTCCTGTAACTGCCCTAATAAACTTATAGGATCACCAAGCTGAACGGAGTAGAATGTTTGTACAATCTGCTGGTATCCTTTCTATCTGGAGAGAATCTATCTTTATATATCCTCAGGAAAACCTACATGTAATGATATATATATATATATATAAGTGTGTGTGTGTGTGTGTGTGTGTGGTGTGTAAATTTAGATGTATCCTCTTCATGATATTGATAATTAATATACATATCCATATTTATAACAATACTGTTTCCTTTTTTAAAATATTTTTAAAGGTTTTTAAAGAAAATTAAGTACTATAATAAATTCACTTGTATCCCTGGACAGGGTGAGAAACTTGTTTACTACAAGCTACTGACTGTTGGAAAGTAAAGGAAGACACAAAAGTGTAGGAAACATAGCTGTAGATGCTGGTCAAGGCATCCTAACCTGTCTGTTGCTATAACAAAATACCCAGGACCAGATACTTTTACAGAGATAGAATTTTTGCCTCAGGGTTCTGAAAACTGAAAGTCCAAATAAGTCTGGTGTCAGCATCTGCTCTGGTCCACACTGAATCAGAAGAGCTTGGATGCCCCCTCACGAAAGGCAGAAAGAACCAAGGCATGTGTCAGCCCAGGTCTCCTCTTTGTTTAGTGAGAATGGCCGACACAGGGCCCATCTAGTCCTGATGCTATCTGGAGGGTCACACCTCTAAGTATGGTTACCCTGTGGATTTGGGTGTTGTTCTCAATGTATGACTTTTGGAAAAGATTTTTAAGCCAAAATGACAAGATTTCAAATGTAAAACCAGTGAGATGTGGGATGAAGGGCTTTCCCCTAAACTCTGTGTCTACAGTTTAGCTCCACAGGAGATATATGGTGGAAGAGGAGAACCATACCTACACACTCGTGTGTGCGCCCGCACACACACACACACACACACACACACACACAGAGAGAGAGAGAGAGAGAGAGAGAGAGAGAGAGAGAGAGAGAGAGAGAGAGGACTTGTGGCAGGTACAATGCTGGGTGCTGAGCTGGGTTTCTCTTCTGTCCAGCATCTACTGCTCCCCAGTGAACACTTCATAAACATTTGGTGACAGAGTCTCCATGACTGAACACACTGTGTGTAGAAGAGCCTCCTAATTGCTGGCAGCTACTCCTCCAATTTTCACAGGCTCATTCTGACTCAGATAAATGTGCATCCAAATTCTAGTTGAATATGGCAAGTTTCTTTGGCTCTCTGAATTCCATTTACTTTATATATAAAAATAGAAAGCCTTTTCTCTCTTACTGTCAAGGATGAGCCAAAGTGACCTTTCCTTTCATTGAGAGAGCTTAACAGGAGTCCTGGTTTTCAGAGACTGATCAACAAGGGATACTCATCTAAATTTCGTGTCTTTTCAGGTTCTTGTTGTTCTGGTGGAGTGCAGAGATTGGTATACACAGGGGCTGAAAGCTGATTGAAGCAATCGATCAGCTTACCTTATTTGCCATTATAAGTTGCATGATGGTCAGCAAAATGGCTCGGTGCATAAAGACACTTGCCACTAAGACCAATAACTTGAATTTGGTCCTTGAGAGTTACAAGGTGCAAAATGAGAATGCACTCTGACAAGTTGGTCTCTGATTTCCACACTTGCCTGCACACACCCACACATGCAATCTCTCTCTCTTTCACACACACACACATATGTGTGTGTGAGCATGCATGTACGTGTGTGTGTGTGTGTGTGTGTGTGTGTGTTAGAATCCTAAAGTTGTATGACCTTGGATCAATTCTTTTCCAAAATGTTTTTTTATCACTATAATGAAGATGCCCATAGTTACTTCATAGGGATGCTACGAAGATCAGATAATAATGTAACATAATATTTAAGACTGAAAATATAACTCCTGGTGAATATCATTTGTTACAATGGATCATTGTATTTGATGCATAAGGCAGATAAAATAGATATGGAAAGGAGAAGAAGTAACTTCTGATTTGTTATGGAGGAAATGAAAGGCAATGGATGGCACAGCTTAGCAAGAGGACATAGTAATAGCACCATACTGTCTCTAAAGGAAACTCAGTCTTTCATGCCTTCAACTTAACAGGCAAGAAGTAGGTGGGAGCGGGAAGAGATGGCAAACCTTTTCTAATAGACTAGGTAGTGACCATTTCAAGCTTATGGGTCACAGTCAGACTCTGCCCATGGTCTTTCTGTGTTCTTTTTGTTTTTTTTTAACTTCTTCTCTCATACATTACATGCCAACCTCAGTTTCCCCTTTCCTTCACTCCTCCAGTCCTTGCCCCCCACCTTCATTTTCCCACAAATCAAAGAAAAAAAGAGAAGGCCTTCCGGGTATACCCACTGACATGTCCTAACAAGACTGGGCACAAACCTTCATATTAGGGCTAGATGAGCAATACAGCAGGAGAAAAAGGAACCCAAAAGCAGTCAAAAGAGTCAGAAACACCCCTACTTTCATTGTTGGGAGTCCTGTAAGAACACCAAGCTACACAACTGTAAAGTAGAAATGGAGGACCTCATTCAGACCCACATAGGGTCCGTGTTTTCCAGTTCAGTCCGTGTGAGCCCACATGAGCCCTGCTTAATTGATTCTGTGGGTCGTGTTCTCACGGTGCCCTCAACTCCCCTGGCTTATACAATTCTTCCTCCTCCTCTTCTATGGGGTTCCCCAGTCTATCCATGTTCTTTGAAACAAATGATAACATTTCAAAAAATTACAAAAATACTTGGTTCATTTGCAAGGACTGCTAATCTCTGATGAGGTTAATAACTATATTTTATGTTGAGTTTCAAGTTTAGAGTTCCCTCTATATGCTGGTAAAGGACAAGTAGAGAGAAGCAGAATGGGCAGGTAGACTCCTTGCCAAAACCACAGAGGAATGAAAGGAAGGAAGAGCCAGTGTCGGGGTCTACATGCCACTGAAACATTTATTTAGTCCCCGTGTGGATAGTTGGGGCTTCTTCATCATAAAAACAATAGGAAATACGTTGGGCCAGAGGCGCACGCGACTGTGGGAAGGCAATCCTCCCCAAGCCTGCTGTTTCTGAATCCAAGAGTGAGGTGCTTTCTGGTCCTTGTTTTTGGGCTGTCTTTCTAAAGGTGGTGGTGTGTGAACAGTCACACGAGACAGTGTCTCCCTCTGGACAAGGGCTGGCTGTGCTTACTGGCCAGAATAAAAGATCTGGGTTCCCCCAGATGAATCTTTCCTCTCGTGACACCTCCCTTCCAGTCATGTGTACAAATTCCATCTGTCCTTTCTCACAACTCAGGAAAATGCCGGAAGCACCTCCGTGTCCTTTCTTTTACCCAGGGGCCTTGCAATACCTGTCAACACCCATAAGGCTGTCAGGCTCACTTCCGAGCTTCAAGTGGGAAAAGGATCACACCAAGTTTTTTAAAAATGTTCTTGACAGTTTAATACATGTATATAATGAATTTTAGCCATTTTCACCCTGTCACCGCTCATCCTCCTTCCCTCTCTCACCAAACCCCTCATCTTCCTAACAGGGCCCCCTCCTACATTCATTGAGTTTTAATATGATTTCTTGAATGAACATGAGTGAGGGGATATTCACTGTGGTGTGGGCAACTTATCCATGACTACACCACTGAATAAAATGATAACCCCCTCTTCAGCAGCTATCAATACTAGTAGTTTCCTAGGAAGGGGCGGGACATTTGTGGGTCCCTCCCCAATCTGTGATGGGGTGTTGATAGCCCCCTCTTGTGCAGGTGACCACAGCTGCAGAGAAATCATGGATGGGAACAGCCGTGCCACATGCAGAAGTCACCATTGCAACCCATCTTCCCACGAGGCTAGCCATCCTTCGCTCCCCTCTTCCTGAGCCGTGGAGGAGGTGATACAGATGTTCTACTTAGGGCTGAGCATTTCGCTGACACCGCCTCACTGGTTTGATCAGACGCGAGTCTCTCTGTTAATGGTTGCCTGCGGTAATAAGACGTTTCTTTGAGGAAGGCTGCTGAGAGCTGCATTAATCTGTGCGTGTAAACATGGGAATTTAAAAGGTCGCTTGACAGTGAAGCAAACGAGGAAGACGGAGCAAAAGCAGCAAGAGAACTAGAAGACGTTTTCTTAAAACTCACCTGAAAAGAGGCTGGAAGATAGCTTAATAGCTAAGAGCCCTTGTTGTTCTTGCATAGGACCCGTGTCCCGTTCTCAACACCTACATGGTGGCTAACAACCAACCTTTATTCCAGTTCTAGGGAATTTGACCCCTTCTTCTGACCTCCACCAACACCAGGCACACATATGGTACATGTACATGCATGCAAGTAAAACAGTTATGTGTGTAAAGTAAACAAATCTTTGGGAGTTGCCTGAAAAAAAATGTAAATAAAAAGACGTAAAAGAAATGGGTGAGTTAACTGATTCAAACCTGCTGCATACCCACATACCAAGCATCTTATGGGATGCCGTGGATACAAAAAACTTTCACGTATCAGTTGTAAATAAATAAGATAAATAAATAGAAACATCACAGATGTTCAAGAGCAATGTACACTGAAACAAGGAAGGGAATGCTAAGGGATGTATTACCAACTTTTCTCACTGCCGTGACAAGGTGCAATTGAAGGGATTTGGGGAGAGGGAACCTCAATAGAGGAATTGCCTCTCTCAGATGGGCCTGTGTAGAAGTCTGGCAAGTATTTTCTTGATGAATGATTACTACAGGGGGACCCAGCCCACTGTAGGCGGTGCTGTCCCTAAGCAGGTGGTCCTGGGTGGTATAAGAAGGCAGACTGATCAAGGCCTGGGGATGGATCGATCGAGCATAAGTAGATCCTTTGGGATCGGTGCTTTAGTTCCAGTTTCCAGGTTCCTGCTTTTAGGTCCTTCCCTGATTTCTCTCAGCGATGGGATGTGAGCCGGCAGGCGTAAGATGAAATGAAGCTTTCCTTTTCCTTGTTCCTTGACTTGCTTTTGGTCATGTGCTTGTCACAGCAACAACGTGTGGTTAACATGGGGGGAGAGGATTTCGCTTTCCTCAGTTGAACGATACAGTCCGTCATGTCAGGGAAGCCATGGCAGAACTCAGGGAAGCCAGAGCACACAGCTGGGACCATTGCCTTTTCAGTGGAGCAGGAAGCAGAGAGCTGGCACTCAGCTTGAGCTCCCCCGCACCCTGTTTCCATCTATCATTCCATCCAAGCCCTCAGTCCAGAGCATGGCACCACCCACATTCAGGGCGGATCCTTTTCCTTCCGTTAGTCCCCACAAAAGAACCCTCACGGACACACCCAGGGATGCGCGTTAATTTCTTAGGTGATTCTCAATGCAGTCAAGCTGACGATAAACATTAACAATCACAGATGGTCACCAGTGACTAATTCAGCCTCCAGGGGAGGTCTGAATTAAATCATCACACTGTCAGCACCCTTCCTCTAGATAGTTTGATGTTTTGCACACTAAAATTGTACCCACTTTTCAAAGAAGGGCCCCTCTGACACCCCTCATCCCGAAGCAATCTCATCTTCAAAACTCAGTATATTTATAGTTCACACACTAACATTTTAATATAAAAGGGGATGTACATGTGTACACACACACACACACACACACACACACACACACACAGGGGAGGCCATGTGAAGACAGAGAGAAGATACTCACCAAAGAGAAAACCACTCCATTCTATGAGCATCAGGCTCAGACTTCCAGCCTCGAGAACAAGGAGACATAAACAGTACACAAAGAGCTCTGCCATTTACACCAGGATCTGTGCGGATTTGTTATCACAGCCCCAGTAAATTAGCGAGGTGCTGCATATTTCTCCCGTAAATAAGTGGACTTCTTGAGGAAGCCCTTTCTTCTCTGGATTGGTGACTTACATAGCGGCAATGGTTTGCCTTAACCTCTGTCTCCTCACCCTGGCTTCATAATGATGTTTGGACTTATTACATCAGACAGTATCCTTTCCAGTACACGTGATAGAAAACCCGACTCAAACATGATAGAAATCTACTGGAACTTTAAGAATAGACCTTGCTTGAGGAACGCTTTGATTCATGGATTCAGATTCCATCAAGAGGACCAGGGTCTAAGGCCTCGGGTCTAACTTGCTATGCCAGGTCAACCTTAGACTCTCCGTAAGGTGCTGGGTGGCTGTCAAGAGAGTCCTGCTTGAATACTCTCAGCCAAGAAGAGTGTGAAGGAAGGACACAGTCCTGAGGATTCTCGGCACAGTTCCCCAAGTTGCATCTCCCTGTCCTGACAGTCCACTGCTGATCCAATCTGCGTGAGCAGTGGCTACAGTGTTCAGGTCTGGAAAGAAGCCAGAAATGGAGTCAGAAATCAGACACCCAGAGACTGAGTGGGAGAGATGCCCCACAGGAAAATCGGCACAGAAAAAGGAACTTGTACCCTTGATGTCTGTTGGTTCCTATGTAGGACTAAAGTTCTCAAGGAATTTGTAGCCTAGCCTCTTTCTTCTATGCCATAGCCCTCTGAATATAATAATAACAACCACCAAATGGAATTGAATGAATGCCAGATGCGGTAGCATCAGCGAAGGGTGAGAAGGCTGTAACCAGGACAAGGCTGCTCCTGGCTTCCTCTTGGTTCTACAGTCAGAAAGCAGACTGCAGTCTTATGACCTGGGCTTGCCTAGCAGAGGGAAGTGGTCCTCTTTCCCTCTCTTACAGATGCACACACAGGCAGCTTTGGTGAGATAGTAAATATTGACTTTGTAATAAGATTCTGTCAGAACACAAGGAGTAGTGAGGCAAAGATCAAATGACTGGGAAACAACCTGAAAGCACAGGGCTGCTACGTTGAAAAAGCCTATGCTCCACTCTGCCGGCAAGTGGGAATTCCATCAGGTGGATTACAGAGCCACCTAGTGGACAAAGTACATCCATGCTAGTAGCATAGACTTTAGAGTGCCCTCCTCATCAGAGGGTCTATTATCCTCCCTTGCCTCTACTTCCTTTCTTCTTCATCTTAGAAATGTTACTGAGAATAGAACTCTGCATGAATGGCTAACCCGTATTGGAATGTCTTGTCTACTTTCTTGAGTTTGGGGAAAAGGAGAGATACTGATGTCGCAGAGACGGTGAAAAGCTTGCTTCTCTGCGTCAACCCTTCTCTTCCTAAGACTTTGAGGTCATGGCTCTATGAGAGATTTCAATGGCTTATTTTACACTTATTTTGCTCTTATTTAAGTAAATTTGTTATATATATATATATATATACATATATATATATCCCTTAACCATGCTATATATCATAATATATATGCATACATATATGGGTGTGTACATATATATGCATATATCACTTCCTTAATCACAAAAGATAAGACATATTTTAAGCAGGAAGTAATGAATGTTAGTACATCGGGGAATATTCCCCAGTGTCTTAAGATGAGCGTGAAATCATCTGCATGACTTATCATAAGTACCGATAGATACTTACAGATGCACAGCTGGGAATACAGACCCTGACTGTGGCTTTGACAGGCATCGGCACTCACCTGTTCAAATAAGAGCTCAGCTTCCAGACCTCTTTATCTTGGACACTCCAATCTGCAGAGATTTCTGCTCCTGGAGCCATGAGACTTCAGTCTCCTGACTTTCGGTGGGTTCTTGCAGTGTTTGGAGAAAATGAGGCCAGTGGGTGAGGGTGAGATGGTACTCTCCTTGGCAAGTGGGGACCCAGGATTCAAAACACAGCACAGGGGCTGCAAATCTGTCAGCTTTTAATTTTAATGCACTGCTTAAATAGTATAAGGATTTTAAGTGATGCTGTATATAATTCAGCAAAAACTGATCAGTGTTTATTAGGGGCTGGTAATCTGTAGCTGAAAGAGGGACATTAGCTTCTGAGATGGCAATTGAGAAAAAATGTCATAACTCAGAGGCAATTACTACAGCTATTGCTATGAGCGTGGGATAAAATTGTCCCCTTGTCGGTCCCGTAGTGTGTCCACTACAGTGCCTGATGTAGTGTCAGTAATACATGTTAGATGGATGGATATTCTGCATATAATGGCTACACATCGTGCCATAAAGGAAGGAGGCTTGGGAGAGAAAGGGAGGAAGGAAGACTTGTGTAGAGTGTGCACATAAAAGGCTGGGAAGGGAGGAGATCGAGTGACCTTACAATTTCAGTGATTGGGATGTGTGTAAGAGAGGTGGACATAGAGGAGGGGAAAGAGAGGGGAAGAAAAGTAGGAGAAAGGAGGGGAGAGGAAAAGGGAAGGGTGGGGTCGGGAGAGGAAGGGAGAAGAAGGGGGAGAAAGAGGAGGAAGGGAGGAGAGAGAGAGAGAACACAGAGAACAGTATGGATGGAATAAAAGCTTATAGAGCAGGGAGAAGAGGATCCACTCTATTAGGCTCAAGTTGAATTGACAATGATGTATATGAAAGGACAGTCCAACAGGTGGTTGATGGTAAGGATTTAGGCATAAGAGGGAGTTGGTGTGGGAGACAGATTTGGAATTCTGTCGTATGGAGGCAGGAATTGAATTTGTAAGATTAAATGAACTGCCTCAGAGGGTAGGATGTAAAGACAAAAACAGAACATGTAAAATGTGTTTAGGGGAAGCTGCCCAGCAAGGG
>NC_022020.1:28596749-28607228 GCF_000317375.1 Microtus ochrogaster
TGTAGACCAGGTTGGTCTCGAACTCACAGAGATCCGCCTGCCTCTGCCTCCCGAGTGCTCACATTTGTTAAGCTTCTCTGGTTGCTAGTCAAACTCTTATTTGATAAAACCTGGATGAAATTATTTGAGATTTGCTGTTATCATTTTCATAGAGTGTAGGATATAGACGTCAAGGCCTTGAAAATGGTAGCCACTGCTCTCCAGCTAAGCTACATCTGCAACCCTTACTTTGCATTTTGCATGTAGACTATTATAAGATTGCTTATGTATATGGAGGAAAATCCATCCACCTGAGAGATCCAAGAGGAATAAAACATTTCCATTTCTCAGTCCCTTTATAACAACAAATTCTCAGCAGCTTTAAAATGCAAATAAAATAGCTGAAGTTTGATCTCAGTGTCATTCACAGCTGTGTACCTGTGGCTCTCAACCCGTGGGTCAAAAATTTGTTATGATTGATAACAGTAACTAAATGACACTTATGAAATAGCAATGACGTACTTTTATACCTTTAGGAAGGTTGAGAACCACTGGTGTCTACTTTTCCCTTTCCTTTCCATTTTTGCTTTTGGGTTTATTTTGTACGATGAAGTTTAAACCTGTACATCAAATTCTAGCAAAGAAAGTCAGCCACAAAGAGACAATCAAAAGGGAAGTCCAACCCATTTCTATCTACCGCTGGGAGTCAGTAGAAGAGAAAAATCAAAGCGAGCGACCCAGACCAGCGATCTAGAGCCCTGAGAACAGCAAACGATGTAGGAACATATGGGACCCAGGGAACAGCTTCGGCCACATTCCCAGCATGGGAGGATTGTAACGTTGGCAATAACCATTCCTCATTTTTCTGCCTGGTAACATCCTCTCCTTGCACATTAAGAAGACAACTCTCTCCCAATAGAAACATACATCTAGAAATAGGAGGCTGGCTGAACAGAGGGCCGCCAGGGGAAGGTGCTGTCCTGAGTAATGATTCATCCAGCGGCTACTGGAGAACTTATTGAAGTAAACACAGAGAACTTTTCCCAGTGGAAGAAGAAACCAGTTCCTCTAACAAGAGTGTTTGTGTGTGTGTGTGTGTGTGTGTGTGTGTGTGTGTGTGTTTGCAAGCATGTGTGTCTGCAAGCGTGTTTGTCCGTGTTTTCTGTGTGTATCTGCTGGTCTGCCTGTGAGTGAGTCTGTGTGTCTGTGCATGGTTTTTTGTGGGAGGGAGTCTGTTGGTATCTGTGTGCATCTGTATTTGTCTATGGCTGCGTGTGTTTGTGTGTGAATCTATATTTGTGTATCTGTGTATGTGTGTGTGTTTCTGTGTGCTTTAGTGCGAGTCTGTGTTTGTGTGTGCCTCTGCATGCATCAGTGTGTGTGCATGTGTGCGCATGTGTGTAGTACTGGCGTTCGTTTGGATAGGTAATGGAAACAACTGACTATCCCGTGATGCTGGAAACCTCGGGAAAACAATGCCCAGTGGAGTGGATACCACAGAGAAGCAGGACCCAGGTGCTTCCGTTTTGAAGGAAACACCCAACAACACCAAATACTGAAACCAGCGTCCGCCCATGGAGACACACAACAAAGATTGGTGATTCTTAAAACAAATTAAATTCTTAAAGTCTTACGACGTTTGTCTCTTCAGCTCATGACACTCTGAAAAGGAGGAGACACTGGAAAGCGATCATTTCATTTATTGCATTTGTGTTGAGTTTAGCCAATGACTGTAATAAAGTCATTTGCCTTGTTCCCCTGCAGTTCCCCTGTGACTGCACAAAGTAAACAGATTAGAACTATTTGTAGCTCAGAACACTCGGGTGGAAATGAGATATTGCCCAAGTAGTACAATTAAGATAAATATAGGCTTCATATGTAATGCAGGCCTTCAAAGTACGTGTTGCGACTTTTAACCCTCATGTTGTTCTTTAGCTGTTTTAACCGTCCCAAAACAAAGAAAATCTCAACGGTGAATCGGACTGAACTTGTTGTTGTTAACAAGTTAGCAATAAGTAACCAAGCTGCTACGCCAGGCACTCATTCTGACTCAAGCTGAACTGTACAAATCTAAAAAAGGCACGTTAACTAATAGGTAAATGCAGAGTATACTTAAAAAAATGTCTCTGCTATGAGGTGTGAACAGGTGAATTTATGAGTCAATTGAAAGGAATATCATAGTCCAGACTGATATTTTTAACTTGTGTGTGTGTGTGTGTGTGTTTGGGTTCACAAGTGACACTGTATGTATGTTTAGGTCAGAGGACAATATTTGGAGGGTTGTCAGTCCTTGCCTTCCCACTCTGCTTTTGAATGACAAGTTTACAGAGATTTTTCTGCTTCTGCCTCCCGGCTAGGGGCTTGCTTGAGACTATGGGCATCTGGGCTACCATGTGCAGCTTTCAGGTGGGGCTTGGCAACCCAGGTCCTAACTTGGATGACCAGATTTGACCAGCAATCATTTTTACCCACTGATCCACCTCCCCTGGCCAGATGGAAACTTAAAAAAAAATGTTTTAAGATTTATTTTTTTTTAATATTTTATTTTAATTGTGCGTGTGTGTGTCGGGAGGAGCTGTACATACAAGAGTAGGTGTCTCCAAAGGCTAGTGGTGTAGGCCCCTCTGGATCCATTCTGGAGCTACAATACAGAAGGAGTGTGCCAACTCTGGCCATCTGCAAGAACAGAATGCTCTCCACCCCCAAGAGGGTTACCTTTACTGTCATAGATACCCCAAGCCTGGATAATAATTTATATGTAAACGAAAGAAAGTGTACCTCTGGTACAAGAGGAAAGAAATTTGTAGCAAAATAACATTTAAAAATGGTAACCCCCTCATCCATTGCTGGTGGGAATGCAACCTTGTGTAACCACTCTGGAAAGCAGTGTGGCAGTTTCTCAGGAAATTCGGGATCAACCTACCCCTGGACCCAGCAATCCCACTCTTGGGAATATACCCAAGAGAAGCCCTATCATACAACAAAAGTATATGCTCAACTATGTTCATAGCAGCATTGTTTGTAATAGCCAGAACCTGAACAACCTAGATGTCCTTCAACGGAAGAATGGATGAAAAAGTATGGAATATATTAGTGTACTACTCAACAGTAAAAAACAATGACTTCTTGAATTTTGCATACAAATGGATGGAAATAGAAAACACTATCCTGAGTGAGGTAAGTCAGACCCAAAAAGAGGAACATGGGATGTACTCACTCATATTTGGTTTCTAGCTATAAATAAAGGACATTGAGCCTATAATTCGCGATCCTAGAGAAACTAAATAAGAAGGTGAACCCAAAGAAAAACATATAGGTATCCTCCTGAATATTAACCTTCATCAGGCGATAAAAGGAGACAGAGACGGAGACCCACGTTGGAGCACCAGACTGAAATCTCAAGGTCCAAATCAGGAGCAGAAGGAGAGAGAGCACGAGCAAGGAACTCAGGACCGCGAGGGATGCACCCACACACTGAGACAATGGGGATGTTCTATCGGGAATTCACCAAGGCCAGCTGGCCTGGGTCTGAAAAAGCCTGGGATAAAACTGAACTCGCTGAACATAGTGGACAATGAGTACTACTGAGAACTCAAGAACAATGGCACTGGGTTTTTGATCCTACTGCACGTACTGGCTTTGTGGGAGTCTAGGCAGTTTGGATGCTCACCTTACTAGACCTGGATGGATGTGGGTGGTCCTTAGACTTCCCACAGGTCAGGGAACCCTGATTGCTCTTCAAGCTGATGAGGGAGAGGGACTTGATTGGGGGAGGGGAAAGGAAATGGGAGGCGGTGGCAGGGAGGAGGCAGAAATCTTTAATAAATAAATTAATTAAAAAAAACCAAAAAAAATCAAAAAATAAAATAAAAATGGTAACCCCTTTGAACTGAATAGAAGGCTCAGTGATTAAAAACACTGGCTGCTCTTACGGAGGACCCAGATTCAATTTCCAGCACCCACATGGAAGCTCACAGTTGCCAGTAACTCTAATCTCAGGGGATCTAACTCCCTCTTCTGACCTCCACAAGCACTGTACACACACGGTGCACAGACCTAGTGGAGACAAAACACTCCTGCATGTAAAATAAAACTAAAGAGAAGAAAGCATTATCTCTCTTTTAGCAAAAACAAATGCTCTACTGTCTAAGTACAATGCATTAAAATTCACAGGCATTAGTTATATTCTCAACTGTAAATGGAAAACTTGATGAGGGCCTCTTGGGGTATTGCTGCCAACTGGCTAACATTCTGCAACCGCCATGATACCTTTATCTATACGTACCCATGCTTTGAGTCCACAGGGTATCTAGTGAACTTCTCAGCATTCCTGCATTCCATTGATTCACAAGACCTCATGAAGCAGGTTCCATAAAAATCTTTGCCATACAGATGGATAAACAGGGCCGAGGGAAGACAGGAAGACACAGCCTCAAGATTTCAGTGGGGGAACTGGGCTGTAAGCTCTTTATTTTCTCTTGACATGGGAGAATTTCCAATGCCGAGAGCTGAGTAGCATCCCAAGTATCTCAAGTACAGCCTGCTCATTGTCTTATGTGAACTGAGTAAAGGAAACCCATCTCTTGCTGCCTAGAGCAGAGGCCAGCCTTCTGCTTCAGTGCGTCTGCTTGGGGCTTTGCCTTCGCCTAGACCGCAGGTCTCCGCGGCCAGTTGAGAATTACAGAGCTGGGGCCCTTATCTGAACACAGCACCTTCCTGTGTGGTGCCCTCTTCCAATCCTCAAAGACATTTCACAGAGGTGATTCTTAATCCTCGGGTCAAGGAAAAGGACAAAGAAGTCACATTCTCACCGTTTAACAGAAAGTATAAAGCATTCTTCTTTCAAAGCCATTGGATGTATCAGGGTCAGAGCCAAGGATTCCACAGCCTGCAGAAACACTGTGTACACCTGCTTCACATTCTCATAGGGGAAGCTACACTGCTGCCGGGCCCAGAGGGGTTTTCTTGGATCTCATTAAAATAACACCGCTCTAGGCGATGTAGAACAACACCAGGAAGGTTTGAGGTTCATGATGTCGGGAGATCTAAAACAAAATCAGAGGGAGAATCATATGCTTAGCTTCAGAACTGGAGCAGAATCCATCCACCTAACCCTCTCAGAGACAGCTGTTTTTCTGACTTGTGGTAAAACACGTGGGAGGTGATCCAAAATTTTATTTCATTTATCAGGCAAATATTACATACACTTTTTCCCCGAGCTTCCATTGGGCTTGAACATTGATTATAACGACAGTGTGAACCCTGTTCAAATGTTGTCATGTCTTTGGAATTTCAGGCTTATTCTCTGGATAAAAGGATGGCTGCACCCACCATGAGTTGCGTCACCATAGAGCAAACACATCATATCCCCAAGTGACCTACAGGGACAGCACTGACCTCCCTGGCTAGCTGTAATCTCTTGTAAAAACACTTGTTTTTTGACAGTTTCATCCATCTATCTAACGATTTTTAGTCCTTTTAATCCCCCAATCCCTCTTCCTCTTCCAGTGGAGCTCTTTTTCTCAAGAAGTCCCCACCCTACTGTCACGCCTTTCTCTTGTGTGTGACTCATTGGGTTTGATTAGTTTAAGTAGAATTTCTTGCCTAAGCAAGATTGGAGCAAAGATAGCTTATGATTGCCTACAGCACTGAAGAGAATGAGACTTCTCCCAGAACTGTTAACTGTCAATCACGCTCTAGGAAGGTCTGGAGCCTGGGATATGCACATGACATATCTAGTACAATACCTGGCATATGACAGATACATGTTGGTTTCTCTAGCATGACATTTTCAATGCCTCCTTATTTGAAGTCATGCATACAAATGGTGACATGTATTCATCTTGTCATTAAAGCTAAGTCAAGTTGGTAAGCAGTTGAGTTTATCATTCAACTGGGAATTGATACGACTTTAATTCTTTAATTCTTTAATTAATTCTTTAATTCTTTAATTAATTCTTTAATTCTTAATAAAGGATGTAGGGGTCCAGACTATGGTGACATAGCCCCTGCCCTGGATCAATGCACTCAGACTTTCTTCCTTAGGATTGCTTTGTTTATTAGACTTTCAGAAGGATGTGGCCTCCTCAAGGCAGATATAAGTGGTTTCATCTGTATCCTCTCTGACTCTACCACATGTTAGCCTCCCAGTAAATACTTGTTAGCCATTGATTCAATGCCAAGAAACTAAAAGTTATTTGTCCGTAAAAGTAATTGATATAGACTTTGAGATCTCTAATATATTTGGCGATAAAAATCACCTTTAATCACTAAGATTTTAATTCTAGGCACAGAATGTTTTAATATCTTCTGAATAGATCCTATAACATAAGATACACAAGAGGGTGGTAAATCAGAGGAGAAAAATAAGGGCAAATGAGAGAGAGATAAGTAAAGAACAAGAGAGGAAAAATAATGTGCTTCAATGCTGCTCTTCACTGATGTCTTTCAATACTGCATTTTTTTACTAAGAGCTTTAAGTTATAAGTTTTTTACTAATATGCTTTAAGTTAAAGTTAAAGCATATAAATGCAGCCATTGATATTTATTGATATACCAAGATGCTTCCAAAAAATGGTAGCATAACTTGGGATATAATTCACCAATGGCAGGTGTTTTCCATGGCATGGAAAATGGTAGAGCACTGGAACAGAAAGAACAAACTTTTGAAATTAATTATGACCCTACAGTAATTTGTATGTTTTTATTCAAGCTGCTTAACCTCCATGAGCTGCAAATTCTTGATTTTTACAATTAGATTTATTAATTTCCTCCTGAAAATTGTTTTGGTTCAAGCAATAATGGTGTAAGACTCAAAAGAAGTTCCCAGGGTCTGGGGAGATGGCTCAGTTGGTAACTACAGAAGCATCGTGTGGTAGTTTGAATGTGAATGGCTCCCATAGGCTCCCATAGGCTCCCATATTTGAATGCTTGGTCCCCAGTTGGTTGAACTGTTTGGGAAGGACTAAGATGTGATGTGTGGCTTTATTGGAGGAGGTGTGTTACTGGGGTTGGGCTTTGAGGTTTCAAAAGCTCAAGTCATTCCCTGTTCTTTTTCTGACTCATGGTTGTGACTCAAGATATAAGCTCTCAGCTACTACTCCAACACCATGTCTGCAGGCCTACTGCATGCTCACGGCCATGATGATCATGAACTCACCGTCTGAAGCTGGAAATCCCAACAAACACTTCCATAAATTTCTTTGGTCCTGGTGATTTGTCACAACAATTGAAAAGTAACCAAGACACATGAAGACCTGAAGTTGAATTCCTAGCACCTATATAAAAAGCTCATCACAGGTATACCCACCTGTGATCTCAGCGCTGAGGAGGCAGAATGAAGCAGATCCCAGGAGCTCACTGGCCAAATAACCTAGCTGAATTGATGAGCTCAGGTTCAGTGAGAGACCCTATCTCAGAAATAAGGTGGAGAACCAATTGGGAGATGGCATCCAACATCGATCTCTGACTACCACATGCACAAACACACACACACACACACACACACACACACACACAGAAACATGCACACATACACAGAGAAATACAAACACAGTCTTCAAAATTAGGTTCTAGTATTTATTAGCATAACTGTGAGCTTCATTCTTCTTGTGAATGAATAGGTGCTCTTATTCTTTAAAAATATTTTATTAACACTTTGAGAATTTTATACATTATATTTTGATCATACTATCCCTCCCAGTTCCTCCATACCCAACCAACTTTAGAAACACAGTACTTTAAGCATCCTGAGTTTAATTAGTGTTGCCTCTTTACTTACATCTACCTATATGAGTTCATATATGCAGCGCACAACGCCTGTCTGCATGTTACGCACTACCACACAGTTCGCGAGCTTTGGGCAAGAGGCTGGAAATTGAAACAAAGACACACAGACAGACAGACAGAGACACAGACCTCTAGTCACTGGTAAGAAGCCCTTTATTGAATAGCACCATGGAGGCTTATATACCCAACAGTCAGGTGGGCCAACAGGTGAAAACCTTATCCTCTGATCGTCAAGGCCAAGGCAACACGTGCTTGTGAAGCAGAGCTGGTAAACAACTTTGACACAGCTTTCAGTAACTCAAATCAGAAGGAAAGTAAAGATCTCTAGCAGGGAAGAGCAGCTGGAGACCAGGACTCCAAATGGTCCCAACGCATATATTCAACTGCCCAATTGTGTCCAGAAAGCAGTGTTTCCTTATAATCATCCACTGCTCTAAATCTTACAATCTTTTGACTTCCTCTTCTACAATGATCCCTCAGTTTTGAGGGGAGGGTTATGATATAGATGTCCCATTTAGGACTGAGCACCCCACAGTATCTTATTCTCTGTATTTCTAGACAAGACCTCTAGCAATGGAAGATATGGAACCTGAACTGGCCATCTCCTTTAACCAGGCAAGACTTCCAGCAGAAGAACTGGGACACCAACCCAGCCACAAAACCTTTGACCTACAATTTGTCCTGCCTACAAGATGTGCAGGGTAAGGGTGGAGGAGAAATCATGGGAGTGATCAACCACTGACTGATCCAGCTTGAGACCCATACCATGAGAGGGAGCCCATCCCTGATACTGCCTGGGGTACCAGAACCAGAGCCTGGGTAGTCCGGAGACCTAGAATAGAACTAAACATAAAAACTGGCAAAAAAAAAAGTCAATGATATGAGTCCTAATGATATTCTGTTATACTCATAGATTGGCGATCTATGAGTATAGTATCATATCGTATAGTATATAGTATTATAGCACACAGTAAATATATTATGTATATAATACATTATATCAAGTATATAGTATTGTATATGAGCATTGTATATGTATAGTATGTATAGCCTAGTACAGTATGAGTCTAGTATTGTAAAGTGTAGTATAGTACAGTATAGTATAGTATAGTATAGGTGACTCATAGGTCATCAGAGCAGCTTCACTCAGAAATGATGGTAGCAGATTCAGAGACCCACAGCTGAGCATTAAACAGAGCTCAGGGAATCCTGAGGAAGTAGAAGAAGGATTATAGAGTCAAAGAGGTCAAGGGTACTGCAAGAGAACCCACAGAATCAACTCACTTAGGTTCATAGTGTCTCACAAGGACTGAAATAACTGGGGTGTCTGCATAGGACTGACCTAGGCCCTCTGCATATATGTGACAGTTGTGTGGCTTTGTCTTTTTTTGGGACTCCTAGAGAGAGCAAGGACTATCTTTGACTCTGTTGTCTGCTTTTGGAACCATTTCCTCCTATGGGGGTGCCTTGCCCAGACTTAATAGAAGCGATGTACCTAGTCTCACTTAAACTTGATATACCATATTTGGTTGCTATCCATGGGAGGCCCGCCCTTTTCTAAAGAGAAACAGAGGAAGAAGAGGTGTGGATAGGGGGGTGGAAGAGGAGAGATAGGAAGGAGGGTCTGAAAGGAGAGGAGGGAGGGGAAACTGCACTCAGGGTGTAAAAAATAAACAAATAAAAATACAAAAAAATAAATAAAACCAAAGACACATCATTAGAAGTCAATTTATTATTGTGTCCCTTCAGCAGAGTATGTTCTTCTTTGGAGTCTGTCTTATCAGGCCACAGGTCCTTGGTCCTGATAACAGTGACAAGTATGAGTTCTATATTTAGAAAGAATCTTAAATCCCATCAGAAAGTGGTTGGTTATTCCCATGACATTCATGCCACTTACCAGGCAGGTTAGATAGAGGTGGTTGTAAGCTGTACCAATGTGGATGCTTGAAATTGAACTTGAGCCCTCTCAAAGAACAGAAAATGCTTTTCAACTTTTTTATTGATTTTATTGAACTATATAGTTTTCTCTGCTCCCCCCCCTTCCTGTCCCCTTCCCTTCAACCCTCTCCCATGGTTCCCATGCTCCCAATTCACTTAGAAGATACTGTCTTTTTCTACTCCTCATGTAGATTAGATCCATGTATGTCTCTCTTAGGGTCCTCATTGTTGTCTAGGTTCTCTGGGATTGTGAATTCTAGGCTTATTTTCTTTGCTTCATGTCTGAAGATACTATAGAGGAAATAGACTCATTGGTCAAAGAAAACATTAAATCTAACAAAAGCTTAACACAAAATATCCAGCACATATGGGACACCATGAAAAGACCAAACCTAAGAATAACAGGTATAGAAGGAGAAGAAATCCAACTCAAAAGCACAGAAAATATATTTAACAAAATCATAAAATAAAACTTTCCCAACCTAAAGAAAGATATGCCTATGAAGATGCAAGAAACTTACAGAATACCAAATAGACTGGATCAAAAAAAAAAAACTCCCTTGCCACATAATAATCAAAACACTAAACATACAGAGTAAAGAAAGAATAGTAAGAGCTGCAAAGAAAAAAGGCCAAGTAACATATAAAGACAGACCTCTCAGAATTACACCTGACTTCTCAATGGAAACAATGAGAGCCAGAAGGTCCTGGTCAAGCATTATGCAGACATTAAGAGACCACGGATGCCAGCCCAGACTACTGTACCCAGCAAAA
>NC_022020.1:28607653-28618352 GCF_000317375.1 Microtus ochrogaster
ATGGCGTCTCTGCTCCAGAGAGCAGAGCTGTCGAGTCTGAGCTCACTTCTTTTTCCTCCCAGCATTCTGTTCTGTTTACTCCACCCACCTATGTTTTTACCTATGAGGCCAAGCAGTTTCTTTATTATAATTAACCAATGACCTTCCTCCATTAGCCTCTTACAAAGCTCTATCTATATTGCTTTCTTGCTTTCAGTCAGTCCTCTCTCACTCTTGACTCAGTTCCTATTCCGCTTTTAGCTGGTTTTCTGGTTAGGACATTTTGCCTTGTTTGCTCGTAACCATTCTTTTACTTCTGGGTTATGAATCAAGAGAGAAAACTGGTGTGGGTCATGCAAAATAAATTCTAATGTCAGTTCAAAGTAGATGATCAAATATAACTTCATCTAAATACCTCCAAACAAATGGGGATGCAGTTCAATCTTATTCGGAGCCACAGAAATGTTGGAGCCTTTTATGGGCAAAACCAAAACTAAGTTATCCTTTCAGGAGTATTGTGATCTACACTAGAGTCAGAATAGAGTATCATTAAATAATATGGGAAAAATTGAGCCTGGCTTAGGTACACCCTTGTGATAGAGCCAGACATAAGGCTTACTTACCCTAGAGGACACAGCACATAGGTAATCTGTCACCTGTTATTTAAGCTTACATAGAAGCTGGCTGTGGGAGCGGGTGGATTTCCTCATTCAGACCCACCCAGGCATGCTTGTCTGGAAGTATCTCTAAGACTCCTTGTCCAGGGACAGCCTGGTCCCCTAAGCTTATGACAGGGACAAAAAAAAAATAGAAAAATAGCCCCAAAGTGAAAGCCATAGTCTCCTGAGAGCAGCTGGGAGGAGAATGTGACTCCAACAGACAGTATTGATTATCCCATGGAATGAAAATGGCTGCAGTGGGAATGAGAAGCTGGAAGCTTAGTGTTTGAGACTCTTGATTGGGACTCTAATGTGACTCTTCTTTCCCAGCAGATTTCTGTGGGTGCTGTATGGCTGTGATTTGAGGTCACCTTTATTTGCTCTCTCAACAGGCTACTCCAATTGCTTCTTTTGGTTGCTGTGTCTGAGTTGACGATGTTTTGCTGTCTGCTACTTCTATTAGCTGTTTCTTGCTAATAATTTTTTAGTTCTGCTTGCTACATGCTTAATAAACTCATGAGAATTTGGCTATTCTCTGGGTCCCCGTAAGGACTGCTGTGTAATGACTTCTCAAAGAATTACACTATGGCAAAAAAAAAAAAAAATGTTCCCCCCCCAAATATTTAAGCAATAAACTTAGATATCACAGAACACCAAAACAAAATAAGTACCCTCAAAAACCTGATTTAAATGAAAAAAAAAAAGGCAAAAGGAGTGTACTTTAAACATCCTATTAAGAAATTCAACTTAAAAAAAAACTCAATACAATACATGGAACAAAGTAATTTGTACAGATGTCTAAGAGCTGGAATTCTTACTGGGTAAATTTTAATTCTTGGTAATTTAGGAACAAATTGCGTAATGAAGTCAAATTTGAGTAAAGTCAGTCATATCATACAACTTTTATTTCAAACCCTGAGTATTAATACAATCCAGTTTGATCCTACTAAATTGAATGGTGTGTAGACAGCTCAGGGTGAAATGTAAAAGCATGGACCAGGACTTCTGTAAATGCTGTGGGAAGCCAGTGACCTAAAAGTGGTCAGGGCATCTCTAACAAATAAGCAAGCAAAATGTTCCGTTTGAAGCATTCCTCTCCGATGTGGGAGGATGCAGGAGTGGAGGGGACCTTGCATGTTTGGCAGGATTCCACTGCTTAAGAGCAGAGTAACAAGGATGAGATAATTGAGAACCACATCGCTTTGTTCAGTCCCAGGTGAGGTGTGCATGTTCCAACAGATAAAAGACTCACAGTAGAGCACTGCAAAATGAAACTCTTAACATTTTCAGAATTTAAATTCTGAGCTTCCAGTAATGATCGACATGGGCATCATGAGTAAATGTCACACTCTTGGAAACACAGGACGCCCTGCTGTCTTATTAGGAAAAGGACAAAGATCTGAACTGTCTGGCAATAGGAGACTGGCCAACTTAGCCTTCAAACAAACAAGCGACACAGGGTCATTAAAAAGGGCTAAGTAAATCTCAGTGTTTGGTCTGTATCACAATGCCCTGGAGTGCTTTTCTTTACTGAAACTTTGAAATCATTATGTTAAGCAAAAGCAGTCAGAACAAGCATCACATGCACGCTTCTAACTGTATAAAGTATCCTGAACAGAGAAATCCAGAACTGACTAGTGATTGTCAGGGAGCAGGGTGGTATGGTGTCGGGAGGGGCAGGGTTTCTTCTGAGGGTTGGCCTAGCCTGTTTTCTATTGGTGTTATAATCACCACGATCAAAAGCAACTCGGGGAGCCCAGTGTTCATTTCATCTTACAACTCACAGCCCATGAAGGGAAGCCAGGGTAGAAATTCATGGCAGGGATCTGGAGACAGGAACTGAAGCAGAGATCATGAACAGGGCTTACTGGCTCGTTCTCCATGGCTCACTTAGATTGCTTTTCTATACGATGCATGACATCCGCCCAGGGTGGCACAAGTTTGAAAAGACTGATACGCAATTTTTCACCCTGTAAACTTTCTGAAGATTCAGTGTTAACTTCAGAAATCAACTAAGTTTATTTACACAAGGCAAGCCTGATTACTCAAGCTCACAAAAACGCAACACCTGAGTTTTAGAACCTAATGTGCTTAAGAAAGTATTTGTGCTTTTAAATTAGAACAGCTCTCTGGTTAATTAGTCCTCGTTTGAGTAAGTAATCATTTTAATGTATTTGCACAAACACAGGACATTGTGCTCCATCTGCAGATGATGTGCTCATTAACTGGAGTGGGACGTGAGGCGCACGGCCAGGGGAATTATCTCTACTGTGATGCAGAAGCCACTCTCTTGCCACCAGAGCTCATGCTCCAGGGATATTTTTTTTGGGGGGGCGGGGGGAGTAACCATTCAGAGACATTCGTTTTTATACTTTTGACTAGAAACTCTGCAAACCCTTAAATGTCAATAATCTAATAACTAAAATTTCAATTTCCCTATTGCCTAGTTCTAAGGGTTTAATGAGGAAAGCAAACAGTTTAAAACACAAGGTGGATCTCTGTGAGTTCAAGGCCAGCCTGGTCTACAAGAGCTAGTGTTCCAGGATAGGCTCCAAAGCTACAGCAGAGAAACCCTGTCTTAAAAAACCAACCAACCCTCCACCCCAAAAAAACCAACCCAAGTAATTAAAAAAAGCTCCGTTCTAGCTTTTGCACCTGGCTGAGTAGGGGCAATTCATGGATAGTAGAGAAAAAGTAACTGCCTACACCAGAGATTGGGTTTTATTTAGGTGCCTTGAAAATAAACAGGACATATGAGGCGGGGAGGGGAATAAGCTAATGGCAGGTCATTCTCATCTACCCATAAAAAGCACCACAAACCAACTCTTCCTTATGATACTGCCAATAACAACTTGTCATTCCCACTCCACCAGAAACACAATTCTAAGTATAAAGACAAAAAAGGTTTGTTAATTCATATAAATATGAAGGGTACTTATGAAAAAGTACTTTTAGATTTTGCTTTTGATAGTGCATGTTTTAATTCTAAAGTTTGGGTTTTAAGAGAAGCATGAAATGAGATAAACTGCTTGGGAAATTAAGCCTTTATTTTTAAAAATGTCTTGGGGTTTATAAAATGGAGAGCATGTAGTAACTAGCAGCTGGGGTTTGATGAACAATGAAGAACAGGTTGGATGTTGGCACTGCTTGGGTGTACCTGCTTCTTGTATTTGACGTTGAGAGGAGAAATCTTCAAATACGGTCTCAATCTTTGTCACTTTTTTATTGACTCAGTATCCTTGAGAATATATAACTTCCGTAACTCATCTTTTTTTCAAAGGTCCAGATTTTTTTATTTGCAAAAGGGAAGATGATATAATTTCAGAACTAAAGGTGCCCTTCTGAGCAGGCACTGTAATGTCAATTTAATAATTTTAAAGTTAACGGACTGGGGTGATTTAACTGACAATGGCCCCACCAGTTCCACGTTTGAATGCTTGGTCCCCAGTGGGACTGTGGAGGAAGGATTAGCAAATGTGGCCTTGTTGATGAGCCCTGGGGTTGGGCTTTGAGGTTTCAGAAGCCCATAGCATTCTCAGTTTTGGTCTAATCCTCTCTGCAGTCTACTTACAAAAAAGGATGTGGGTTCTCAGGTAGTGCTCCAGGCACCATGCCTACCTGCCTGCTACCGTGTTTCCTGCTGTGATGGTCAAGGACTCTCTGTAACTGCGGGCCTCCAACAAACTCTTTCTTCTCTAAGTTGCCTTGGTCTTGTACTTTGTCTCCGCAACAGGATAGCTGACCTTAATTGGCTTTGGAGCATAGTTGAGTACAACTATGACGTATGATTAAGAATACACACTTAGATAATGCTAATTATATATTATTTTCAGTCTGCCCAAACTCTTCATTAGAAACATTCTTCAAAAATATAATATATAAAATATTTGGTGACAGTCTTTTAATTTATGCATTTCTAACCAGGAGTGGTGGCACAGGCCTATAATCCTTCATAAGATCCAGTTAAAGAAGGAGGGGGGGGAACTTTAGAGTCCTCCACATCTCCAGACATTACAGCACCCAGCCCTTCCCCACTATTCTCTATTATCTGACAATGGTCCTGATTCACTTTCTCCATTTATTCTACAATAAACATCTGACAGTTTTCTTTCTAAGTATTACTTAGTTCATCTAACACAATGAACTCCAGTTCTATCCAGTTCTACCCACAAATGACATATCATTGATACCAACATTCCTTATATAAATGTATAAAAATGTTATTATGAAACTCATCATTTTGTAAATTTTCTGATTTCAAAAGATGAGCAAACTTTGTGCCACACATGAAGAAGAATGATGTTTGTCTACAAACCTAGTATGGCTCAAGGCAATACAGAATTATAGAAAAGATGTAAAATATGCATTTAGACCATAGGTATAATTAACCAACCACATGTTAAATAAGACCTTGGACTTATTACTCTACTCACTGAGTATAAGACCAACAGTGAGGTGTAAAATGTGTCAATCTGTTACACTCATAGTGGCTTTCAACTATTCAAATGGTGAACTTTAAGCTATGGTAAATGCTCAACAAAAAGACTGTCACATACTTTAAACATGTTATATCAAATTTTAACATATACATAAACATGGTTACATTTTCATTAATATGTGTTGATTTTATTTAGTTTCATGAGAGAGCATTATATAATTAATGTGCTAAGCAAATTGTTAAACCATGTATCTGATGCAATTCCACTATGTAGCCATTGTAATAGAAAAATAATTAAAGGTTACACATCTTATTATGTTGGTAACTGCTTTGTTGAGCATTGGAATAAACTGTATGCCAATAGCATACAAATGCATTTAAATAAAACATAGCCAACACCACCACAAAACCATAGAATGATTTAAATAAAAAAAGATTTTGATGAAGGGATCAAATAATAAAAAGATTAGATTTACTTGGGGAATTGGGTAACAGTGGGTTAAATACAACCAAGTGTGAGATAATTTCTCAAGCATTACCTTATTCACTATAAAAAGCAACATATTAACAAAAGACATTCACAAATTTGCCTCAATAATAACTATGTAAATTGAACTAAAAATAAGTGTTAGGAGTTGAAGGTCAGCCTGGACTTCAAGAGATCCAGCCTCAACATTCAACTCCAAAGCAAACAAAGTAACCAGAGAAGGGGGAGGGGACTGTGCAAAGACTGGAGACAAGCTTCCAAAACAATAGGTTGAGTACGAAAATGCGCCTGAAACTCACCATCAGTATCTAAACCCAGAAGAGCAAGAACAAAGAACGACCATGTGTGTGCGGCCCCTTTTCTACTCGACAACCCTCTCTAAAGTAAAGCACGCTAGGCTAGCACTTGTCTATTGGCTGCTGGCCTCCTCTTATAAAAACAGATTAGATTTTATTTTCCATCCCATCCTTGCTCATAACTACTACTGAATACTGTCTAGAATCTGAGCTGTTTTAAAGCCACGAGTTCACACACAAGATATATAGCATTTTCCTACAGATTCTCTTACCAGATACTATAATGATACAAACCAAGGGAGTTTAAAATCAGGAACTAACACTGTCATTTGAAGTAAAACTGGTTCTCATTTCATGTTTGTTTGGTTCTATACTAGATGATTTCTATTTTTAAATTGGTTTAAATCATAAGTCAAAATCAAACCCTAAAAAAAAAAAAAGACAGAGCAGTAGATTAGTGAAAATAAACACAACAGCAGAGTTAATTGGGAAAAAATTTAATAAGCATCAAATTCACTATACATTGATAACTGCAATACTGAAATTGTGAAATTTTAAATATTTTTTCTCAAAAAAAAAAAAAGTTAAAGATTTCTTCTTCTTGGGACATGTGGACAGAACTAAGTATCTTGTGGCCAGTCCAGATTAGTTGACATTAATGTCTAAACAGCTGTTCACGTTTCATCTCCACGAGGTAGACTGTGAACTGCTTGTATCTCTGAATTTCAGCACAGATGTCACGAGACAATTTATAGGAATGTCAAATATTTGAAGTGCAAACTCAGAAAGCTCTGCGCTGGGATTCTGTTTTGTTCAGCTTTACTTCAGTGCACTTAACTTGAGGATACAGCAAGTATATTCTCTCCTAATTCCTTGGAAAAATACTTCTGCAATAAGACTTGTTACTTCTTTACTGTAACTGGGGTTGCTTTTTGAGAAAGATTATCAGCTTTGTGGTTGGTTTCACGGTTGGTAAAAATCTATCAAAAACATCGTAATATAATTTGTAAGGAAAAGAGTTCTTTGTCAAGGGCTGCAGGATCAGGAAAGAAACTGTACTTCTTAGCTGTAAAAGAACAAACACACAGAGCTAGTTGTCTGCAGATGACTCCACACAAGGCTCAACTGTCCTCTACAAACGAGCAAAGACTCGTCTACCTCTGCTGCTTCCAGGCTACCGGTAATCGGCAAGACTGCACTGCGGGAGTTTGCTGGTCCAATTTTAAGAGTCCAAAGTCCTTTTTGTGAATTCGGCCCATTGATATCCACATCCCAGACAAATCAGTTCAAAAGACGGAAATCAGGGCAAAGACTCCATATAATAAAGCACAAGGATATGCCACTAAAAGTTGTTGTCCGTCCATGGCTAATGCAGAAATAAAAATTTTGGAAGCAGAAAAACTACACCAGCCAATAATTGTTGCAGTGAGAAGAATTCCTACCATTCCTCTGCAGCGGGAAAAAACAAACAAAAAACATGGGAAAGATGAGTAAGATTAGATACTGAAAACCAATCTAAACTACAGCTATACCCTATTGTGAAGGGAGGGATTTTTAATTCATTGTTTTGCAGAAGAGGCACAAAAGCAGCCCCACACTACCACAGATTATGCATTTGTGGAAACCACAAGGCTTAGCACAACTGGAGAGCAATGGATAAGCCTCAAGACATTCTAAAATCCACACACAGACATACTATTTTGTCAAACTCAGAAATGTATTTGCACAGTGACTTCAAGAATACCCAACCATTTAATGTAAACAGTGCGATTGTCTTGCTCCTTTAGCTACTTCCCTGCTTTGGCACTACTGGTACTTGGGTTGGCTTCCTTTGCTGAAGGGTGGGTGCTTGGCATGGTTAGGATGCTCAATAGCTTTCGGGATCTCTCTCCACTCACATCAGCATTCCCTTTCCCCACTACTACATATGTGTTTCCTAATCATATGTTCTCAAGAAGCCCAACTGCTTCAAGATTAACAGAGCCAGAACATCAAGCAAGCTAAACAGAATTTTCATATGAATGAACTGAACTTTTCCATGTGTTATTTAATGATCACAACTATTCACTTCATGGTTGCTATGGTATTGGTAAACACACAAGTAGTACAACTTTTGATCAAAGGTAAAACTGAGATAGTACAGAAGACTTCAAATCTCAATTTTACCTTCACTGTTAGTCACCCAAAACACACAGAGCAGAGTTCAAATCTATATGAGGTACAATAGATAGGTTTTCTGTATTGGGGTTTTACCTCAAACTGAAGATGAAATAAATCGCACTACATAGAACTGGCCAACTAAATCTGAGTTTAAGATCAGTACTTACTGTAAAGAAAATACCACTGCAAAGCTGGATAGCAGGATCATGGGAAGAAGACAATACCCCAGGACACTTGCCACACAACCAAATGAGACACCTGTCATACTCATTAAATTTAACAAACAAAACATTCCTAAACATCCAATTGCACTGATTCCATATACGTAGCCAAACTGGATTTTGCCAGCCTACGGAAAAAGAAAATAGATTAGAATAAAAACTGTCATTTGGGTCTCATTTCACATTAAATGATGCATGCATAAAAATACTCAATTCAAAAGTATCAAAGTCTATAGAGGTGCATTGGAAGGGGACAAAGCAGACAGGTTCACACTCTTCTATTTTAATAAAAAATTTGTTTCAATAGAATATATTCCGAGTACACTTTTTCTCCCTCCCAATCCTCCAAGATCCTCCCCACACCACTCTATACGTGTTCCCCTATCTTTACCTCTTCAAAACAAACAAACAAATATACAATACATACATACACACAAACCCACAAAACCACAAAATTGGAAACCAAAATATTCAAGCTAAAGACCAACAAAAAAGAAAACAAACAAACAAACAAAAAAAAACAAAGAACAAAAAACAAAAAAACCAAATCAAGCCGAAACAATGTCCAAGCAGAGTTGCATGAGACAAAGTCTACAAAAATACCATTGAGTTCCTTTTGCGTTAGCCCTCTCTACTGCTGGGCATGGGCCATTCCCTGAAGTGGGCTAATATATCCAGTGAAAGTCTACATTTTCCCTTTCAGTTGAGTGTCAATTGCAGACAGCTTCTTGGTCAGGAGCAAAAGTCCATGTCCATTTCTCCCTCAGTGCTGGGACCCTGTCTGGCTTGAATCTGTGCAGGTCCTAACTTCAAATGCTTAACTTTGATTACATCACTTCCCAACACAGATATTTCACTTGTTGGCATTTAAGTGTGATATACAACTGAACAAATAAAAGGGGAAACAATCTAGGAAAAATGGAAGGCAGGGCCCAGAGAAGAGGGTGAGATAACCAGGTGAATACGATGGAAAAGAACCTTTTCCTTTTCATTGTTTTTCCAAATTCTACGTTGGATTCTACAGTCCTTTGATTAAAAACAAAAGCATACACCTTGGAAGTTCTACTTTTATAAAAGATACTATCTAGGCATGGTGGCAAAAACCTTTAATTCCCAGACTTAGGAGGCAGAAGTAGGCAGATCTCTGAGTTTAAGGCTAAGGTGATCTACATAGTGAGTTTCAGACCAGGCAGGATACAAATTACTGAATGGTTTTCAGATAGAGTCATGAGCTGAATTACAACCTTCCCACATGAAAAAAAAAAAAACTATCATGAAAACAAGAGTGCAGAGAAATCCCAAACAGGATCTTTGCTATGTGAAACTTTTGGTATATAAGACTAAATCTTGAGGCCTTTGCTGGACGTGGAATTTACCTGTAAATATCTGATTAGGCTATGGTAGTTTAAAGAAGCTGAGTTCACTGACGAGTGAATTACTGGAGCAATAAACAATAAATTCTACCTTGGACAGTGCTCTTAGCTTTGCAAAATATTGTTGTATACCCTGTCCTTTATTTTGAGACAGGGTCTCACTCTAATCTAGACTGGTCTCAAAGTCAGAAATCCGCCTGCCTCAGCCTCTCAAATGCTAAGATTACAGGTATAAGACTCATGCTCAGATGCCTATGTTTTTTAGTTCAAAACAAGCTGGGTGTGGCAGCACATCAAAGCAACCCTGTTAGGCGAGTAGGCAACACAGGGTTAGTATCCACAGAGGGATGGGAAGGACTTAACTGCCAAGTCAAGGGCTAAGTTGAATGCTGTGTGTAAGACCAGGTCTTCCAGCTACAGATACCATTTTCTATCACTTACATTTTTTAGCTCTTGTAATTCAGACTGAGTGAAAACAAATAGCAACTTTTTCTTTCAATGTACTTAATATTCCTGGAGAACTGGGAAGTAGAGACAAAAACTTACCATTCTTTAATATTTTAATTCACTAGGAGTTAAAATGTACAGGAAAGCCATATAATAAAATACTGACCTAGGGCTAGACATTTGTTACGGTTAAGTTAAAATCTGACACAGCCTATGGGAAAAGGATCTCAATGACTGCTATCCACGTCAGGTTAGCCTGTGGGCAAATCTGTAGGGTAAAGAGGTTGGCATAACTGCCTGGCTTTGTGTTCTGAGCTGTGTAGAAAAGGTGAGCTGAGGGGCATGAATGCACCTATTTCTGTCCGCTCCAGACTGTGGATGGAATAGATGATCTGAAGTTGTGGGCATCCGACATCCAGGCAGTGATGAACGGACTGGAATCGAGAACGGAGCTAAAATGATCACTTCTGCTTTAAGGTCCCCAGCCCTAAGTCCTCTGGGTGTGTTACCACATGACATAAACCAACGTAGGACAAGTTAAAACAATAAGACCACTACCTCTATTTTCTTTTAAAAGTGGAACAACAGTAAAAAATATTGTCAATTTCTTAAAAATAGGAAATTCTGGGCTGGAGAGAT
>NC_022020.1:28618527-28636604 GCF_000317375.1 Microtus ochrogaster
ATATTTTTTAAAAAAATAGGAAATTCTGATGTTTACTTTTTTCTTATTTTTCCCCAATAACTGGACTACTTCTTACAAGACACTTTTTTTTTCTTTGAAACAGTACCTTATATGTGACCCAGCCTGGTCTAGAATTTATAATATTCCTGCTTCAGTCTCTCAAGGCTATGATTACAGCTGTTTTCTGTCTCCTACATTTGGCTAAAAAAAAAATGTTGTTGCATATGTTGCACAATACTTACTATTGATAGAGAACTAAGGAATTCGTATAAATTCAAGAAACTCAATATATCCTAAAACCTACCAAAGACTGAGTCCCAACATCTGGTAGAATATTTAGAATCCTTCTTTAGTCTTACCAGTAGCAGCGTGGCTCCAAAGGCAAGGCAGAACACCACAGGTCCTGCCAGGTCGGTCTCGTTCATAATGCTGCCGTCAGCCACTCTCAGGGGGTGCAGCACCGTCAGCGTTTTTTGCCAGATGTGATCAAAATTGATACCCAATTCTAAGATAAAGAGAAAAGAAGGAAGTCAGAATTTGTGGTATGCCTTTAGCAGTTTTATAAATTTACCTAAAAGTTTTACATTTGAAAGCTCATTACTCCACAGTATCAAAGACAAATAGCTACTCTTTCTGTTTCAAAATAGTATTCAACACTGGACACTCCTGTTATGAATTTTAGGACTTGTGATGTTTTCTAGAATCAGTGCTGGAACACGACACAGGAACAAAGAAGGTGCAGCAATGGTCAATGATAGTTTACTCTCCTCTGGACCATTCTTCATGCTGCTGATTCCACTGACAGGCATGGTGAAACAGACACACTGTACCTCATATTCAGAGTACAAGAACACGTGGACACAGCTAACAAAAGGATTCTTTTTACCTGAAGCTTCAGGAATACCCATGTACCCCATGGAAGCAGATACAATTATGCCCTAGGCATCTGTGTTCAGATTTCTACAATATTATTTGAGAACCACCATGTTTTATGCAATCAACAGTTCTATTAGTTTATTTCCACACAGAACTATAAATACAATTCTAATTGCTTTCATATCTTCTATGGGCAGAATATAATTAATAATCTGAATAAAAGCTGATGCTCACACTGTTATATTAAATATTACTTCTTCAAAGAAATGGTCCCTTTTGGCCCAATATAATCTCTCCTCTTTATAAGTTCCTGACTAAAGGCTAGCTACTGTTTTTCACAGAGAGGAAAAAATCTCCACCTCAGGCTTTGTTCACAAAACAACTGCAGACCAGGGCATATGCTGGGCACCTCGAGTCTCAAAATCCAACCTCTGACATGCTCTGAAATTCGGAGCTTTGACACAATATAACAGTCAAGCTGTTTTAAGCTAAGGATGGTATCAAGCATTTGTGAGGCCGAGGAAGGGGGACTGCTGCAGGTTTGAGGTTAGCCTTGGCCTCACAGCACAGTCCTGTCTCAGGAAAACAAAGGGAGCGGGTAGCATTTCAGACTTTCCAATTAAGGATGCCAAACCAGTGACGTTTACAGAGATCCTGGAAAATTCTAACTACTTTAAAATGGAAAACACGTCTGGCCTCATGCTTTTCAGACAGCCTGAACCATTCCATCCTACCTTCTAACAAAGGAGGCTCTTCCTCAAAGCTGTCTCCGTAGAATTGCTGAGGTGCAGTCTGAGGATAGGCCTGGGTTGGCTGATAAATTTGCCCCGTGTATGTTTGCTGTGGCTGCATCATGTCTGGAGGGACAAATCGGCCTTGTTGCGAGTAGTCATAGCCAGCATACTGCCTGGATACAAAGAAAATTTCTAAGTTTAACTCTTAGTATTTTAACCAATCGACAGTATTCCCAGATTCTTTTTTTCTTGACAGCTAAAGAATGCTCATTCACTTCCAAACCTCTTCCTAGGGCACCCACAGAGAAAGAGTGCCGAGACCATGACTGACAGGGGGACAAGGGTGTTCTTACAGAGAACCCTCTTGTGGCCGTCAGCACTTATATGTCAGCACATAAGCACAACAACTACCACACTTTTAAACATCAGGGTATCAACAAATAAAAACAAGTCAGGATTATTTTCTTCCCCTAGTGACACTAAGAGAATGTCACAATATATTCTGAAGTAAATGTATGTTGCAGATGATAAATGAAGGTCTGGGATAACAGATGACTATATTTTCCCAATTTGGATACAGATTAAATTATTCTTTCTTACACTTCATAGTATGATAGTTTGCAAATGAGAAAGCCTGTCTAATAAATACCAGTTTCAAACTGGGGGACAGGGACCCAAGCATGTTCTTTGTCACAGCGTTCTGAATAT
Source organism: Microtus ochrogaster (assembly GCF_000317375.1). Classification (NCBI taxonomy): domain Eukaryota; kingdom Metazoa; phylum Chordata; class Mammalia; order Rodentia; family Cricetidae; genus Microtus; species Microtus ochrogaster. The sequence continues at coordinate 28,620,846 of NC_022020.1, forward strand.
AACACAATGTCCTCAGGTCATCTTGTGTTTGAGTCGAGCTTTAAAATGTTCAAAGTGACTGTACACTTGCTGCCTCACTGGATCTACACCAAATCCCAGGTCTTCGGAAGAACTCTGCACTGGCATTTCAGTGACTAGGACGGAACAGGACTGCACTAGAGAACTATCTGTGAATACCTGTCTTACCACATGTCCAGCATTTCAGTGGACTAATCTAATTATAGACTGAGTGGTATGAAGTTAAAATATTATTTTAAAGATATTTCAAAAAGAAAGTCCTAGAAATATTTAGTCAACTTATTTTTTTTCTTTTTTTTTTTTCGAGACAGGGTTTCTCTGTGGCTTTGGAGCCTGTCCCGGAACTAGGTCTGTAGACCAGGCTGGTCTCGAACTCTCAGAGATCCGCCTGCCTCTGCCTCCCGAGTGCTGGGATTAAAGGTGTGCGCCACCGTCGCCAGGCTTTAGTCAACTTATTTTTGATTACGTGGACTCTGTTACTGTAATAGCAAAAGGAGAGAAATAGCTGTATATAAATATAATGCAACATGTGCATAAAGAGTTACTATGAATCTGTTAAAAATGAAGTAATTTCATGTCTACTGATAAATAACAATCAAGAAATACTAAAAATACCACACTGTATACTTTATAGAAAATAAACATACTTTTTAAAAAATGTTTATTTATTTACTTATTATGTATACAATATTCTGTCTGCGTGTATGCCTGCAGGCCAGAAGAGGGCACCAGACCTGATTAGAGATGGTTGTGAGCCACCATGTGGTTGCTGGGAATTGAACTCAGGACCTCTGGAAGAGCAGGCAATGCTCTAAAACGCTCAGCCATTTCTCCATTTCTCCAGCCCCCCATACTTTTCTTACACTATCTCCAGAGTACACATGTGAACTTCTAACCACAGCTACTGTTAGTAAAGAAACCTGGAACTAAAAAGATGCAGAGTGCCAAATTTTCATATAGACTGCTGTACCTTTAAATATGTTGGGCAGCATTTATTATTTATTGAGATTAGCTGGTGATATAATCCTGACTTGCTGGCAAGTTGTGCCCACCATGCAATAGTGAAATAACGGTTATGGGAATAACTATTTCTGATTGGATATGTGGTCTACACCACAGGCAGGATTTCATGTCTGGTACCATAAACTTGGTCAAAAGCCCATGGCTGGGAAGATCATAGGCTATAGGGGGAACCCAGTACTGTTCTTTTGTTGAAAGCCCATGCTATTAAATTACACTCTGAACATGTATGCTTATACCCATAGACTAGTGCTGCTCAGTTTGGGTGAGAGAAAGTTTTCTTTTGCAGTGAGTAGTGGTCAATGCAGAGACTCAGGACTAGTCGGAGTGCCAAGTGCAGAGAATACTGAGCGCCCAGCTGTGGTCGCACCACCTAGATCAGTCTCCTATCACTCAAGGCTTAGAGAACTTCAGAGAAGGACAGAAAGAATGTAAGACCCAGAACACATGGGAAAGCTGTGAAATTGCTGACTTCTGGATGTGACCTGAGTGTTGCACACATAAGCTGACAGTAGCTGGGGTTACCTGAACAAGCCTGTACAAATTCTAACACGGTCTGGGGAGGGGCCCCTAAGACTCCACCCTTGTTGGCTACTGGCAGCTGACAGCTCAGGGAATAGTCTTTTTTTTTTTAAGGACACACCTACCAGGCAAGTTGTTCATGACCCATGTGCATATGCAGTACTAATTAGACTCTGGATGTTATTAATAACCATAAAAAAGAGGACACGCAGCTGGGAGAGACGACTAGCTGTTCCGAGGAGCCAGAGAAAAGCGGTAAATGGAGATGACCAATACACACTGTACACACGTAACAAGACTTTCAAAGAATAAAAAGGCTAAAATCTAAAAGTCAATTGGCTAATTCTAAAGTAAGCTACTGCGATAAGGAGGTCCACCTGAACTACTGCAAACGTCCTAAACACACCTTTTCAATGTGACTATGTGCAAAGCACTACTTAGTAAGTGCTTAACTGTCTCATATGTCTACAACTCTATGAAATGAGTCTACTGTTGTCCTTACTATGAAGCTATGTAAATTGAAATTTGGGTTAAAATAATTTGCCACTGTGGTGCCACAATTCAAAACCAGGTTATTTAACTCCAGTGACCATCAACTCTTAATAACTAACACCACTTCGCAATCCTTCTTTACACAGATTACTTCAAAGTTACATTCCAAATCTGCAGTTTCCCAGCTTTTCTGGAATGACAACATGCTGATATCTTCTGAGGGGCACACCCACTCACACAAGAACCACCTTTATCAGGGTTAGCTAGTTGAGCAAGGATAACAATTCTCTTTTCCTGAATTAGTATAATATGCGGTTGGGTTGATCTGTTAGTATTTATCAGAGTCCATGACATCACAAGAAAATTTCCACACATATGTTTCTACAAGCTGACTACATAGATTGTAGTTTATTCCTGGGGGAAAGCAAGGAGAAGGAGAGAAGGAGGAATACAAAAAGAACCCAGAGAGAATAGTATGGCTAGCAGTTCTAAATGCTTTAGTCTTAGAGTTCCTTCAGGAGCTTTAATTATCAATATTCACTATTAAGGAATTTAGATGTTTAAAATATTTATTAATTCAGCCAGGTGGTGACACATGCCTTTAAGAGGCAGAGGCAAAAGGATCTCTGTGTTCGAGGCTCACAAAGTGAGTTCAAAGACAGCCAGGACCATGACAAAGAGAAACCATGATTAGAATAAAATAGCTCTGGCAAATCTAGAGCTGACTCCATAGACCAGTCTGGCTTCAAACTCATAGAGATCCACCAGTCTATTGAGTACTGGGACTACAGGTATGCACCAACATATAATATGTGTGTGTGTGTGTGTGTGTGTGTGTGTGTGTGTGTGTGTGTATATATATATTAAATTCTAAACAATAGAAAATCACATGTTAAAACTGTTCCCAATTTCATCAAGAATAAAATGTTCGATTGCTAGGAAGCTATTGAAGATGAACACTAGTTTTCCAAAATCCTCATTTTGTCTAAAATCTTGGGATTGGTTAACAAGTACTAGCAGCTATTTTCCTTGAAACGACAGGTTCATTTAGTAATCTTTGAAAAATTATCTGCGAAGTACAAAATTCTGACTAAACACAGTGTCCATTGTTTCCAATGAATATGGTCCCCCAAAAAGCAAGTGGTTCAATGAGCACATTAAGCAGCCTGTGTATCTTCCTAGAGATAGTGTACTTTCAGTATGGAAGAGAAGTGTTGTGTGACACCCCGCACCAAAAAGACGTGTACTAAGGACCAGGACTGAATAACAATCATATTCTTCTTGCTTCATTGGGGATCCTTAAATGAAACTGCCTTACTCCACCTTCTCAAGCAGGTGGTGAGGACAAGCGCAATACTAGTTCCTTATTCAGATTCAGGGACCAGCAGGACAAACATTATTTCTGCAATGTAAGCGCAACTGTTAATGAAAGGCACAAAATAATGTTGCTATGAAACTACTTCTGAATTTAGAAGATCTCTAAAATGTGTCCTAAGAATCCTGTAGAGCATGGAGTTCACAGTAAGCACCACTGATTACAAACCAGAGGTGCTGCAAGCAAGCCCACTCCAGAGGTGGGGCTGTCATCCCACTTTCCAAATGCAGTGTCAATGAAACAGAACTGTGGGGCTTACTGCTCCCCCATCCTGCCAGGATCTGTTCTCACCAATTTGAGTCACAGTTGATCACAAGCCAAACTGTGTTATGGTATGCATGGTTTTTACAGCGACAGTTTCATAGCAGGCAAAGTAACATATGCTAAATCAGCATTGTCATAAGTTCTGTGTGCCGTTTTAATAAGCAACAGAAAAGATAAAACCTCTTATCACTGGCTATCTACTTATGTTCATAAAAATGGTTCATAAAGATATTATCAGATAAGTTAAAGGTAAAAAATATAACAATTCTCGGCTTCTTAAAAATAAGTGATTGGTATTACTATATAAAAATTTTAGGGGCTTACCTAGAAATCTACACGGGCTCTACTCATATGACATGGTAAAATACAAGTAAGAGGAACTTATAAAATATCAAAGCTGATCTCATGGGCAACTGCAGAACTTCAGCAAGGCTAACAAGTCAAACCTTAAGGCATTCCAGATAGTAGGCTCGCTGAACCTAGACTTTTCCTAACTAAAGTTATCACTGATTTCTGTTAGCAGTTAGCGAAGCAAAAAGAACACGAGTTGGTACGCTGAGATAATATTCAAAATATAAATAGGTGTCAGATCTACTTGCAGGCACGTATAGAAGCAAATAAGTTTATTTTTTCAAGAAAGCATTGGAAGTTCACATGTATTATTGCTTCAGCATTCCTTTTGTTTTTCCAAGCATAATTCATAAACCTGTGTGTTCCAGCTGACAGCTATAGCTAGGTAAAGTATCCCCACTAGGATGAGGCGATGCTTAGTGGCACATGAGTTGGCTACAATGGAAGGAAAGCACTCAGCAACACATAACCGCCGTGTGGGAAGCGACCTCAGACGGTCGTGGAGAGTCACGAGAGGATGGGTCACACGGGCAGGACACAACACTGGAGGAGAGTAACCTGGAAAACTGCACTTCAATTGCACAACTTCTAATAAGTCTAAAGATAAAGGATTATTTGGCCAAAAAAAGGTCGACAGTGTCAGACTCTTCAAAGTTCTGTTGTTTAGGGATTTTTCAGGTGGACTCAGATCAAAGTTACATCCATTTGCTCTCAAATACACAAAGATCTCACTAAAATATATTATTTTCTAATTCTGCCCAGTTAACCAATTTGGAAGAAACAACCCGCATATAGTTGAGAACTTAATAGAAAGAAAAATCCTAATTCATAGAGGGAATTTTTACAAACTCTTTTCATTCAACAGGTTAAGTTGGAAGGTATAACACACACACACACACACACACACACACACACACACACACACACAACTATCTATGCCTCAAATTAAGTAGATTCAAATAACCTTTGGGTTATAAAAAAATAGCCAGAATTTTCTCTGTACTTAAAAACGTTTAGGCACATTTATTTACACATACTAACATAAATACATTCTAGTCGAGTCTGTATCTCATGAACTGACTGGACTCATAGCTTTCCTTTGCTCTTGTCCGGCAAGAGTCTTCATGAAACTGAATTCAAGATCTACGAATGTACACCCATGACACATACGTTGCATGAAGTTATATGCATGTTTATATGGGTATGTGTGACTATATCCATGCAATTCTGGAAACCAGGCCCATCACTGCTGTAAGATTCTCAGAATATAAGACTACCTGAAAAGGGGTAAGCACAAGACATTCCCTTATTCAAGAGGGAGACCAGTAAGATTCATCTCATCATCCCAAGGGACTAAAAACAGGTCTAGAAGAGACTGGCTGAAAGCCTTCAAAATACCCCAAACACCAGAGATTAGAGAGGATCTTATTGTTAACAGTTCAGAACCTAAAGTCTTTGAATTCTCTTCTTCAACCATAAACTGATCACTTCTCTTGTCCCAACAACCATCATACCTCAGTATGAAGAGGAATAAAAATGACTATCAATTGCCACATCAACGTCACCAGGTGACTCATAGTGGGGAGCATACACTGTTAACCTGTGTCACAGAGCTCCTTCAGTAGCTGTTCATAAAGTCTGAAATCACAGACTCACCTACCAAATAAGCTATCAAAAAAACTTTATTTTTTAGTGAATAAATTAGCCTTTTATTCTAGGTACCCAAAGCACCTACCCAAACCACTTGTAAATATTATTTCGACGGGCTATTTATCTTTCTTTGGCACACTAGAAGACTTTCTTTCAGAAAATAACAAATTATAAACAGGCTAACCCCTTCATATGCTAACCAAACATCATATCTTTTTCTAGGCAAAAAGAAGAAGAAGAAGAAAATCACATTCCTGAATAGGACTAAGTTCACATATCCATTTTTTTTTTAAAGGTAGAATCAGGCATTCTGAATACATTCTTCCGCTAATTACAAACTAAGTAAGTTGCCAAAGCTGAAAAGTTACTTGCTGTAGGGTCCTCCACTTCCTCCATAGTCATAGGACTGCTGAGATTGCTCGTCGATGCTGTAACTTGTTTGGTAGAAACCGCTGTTTAAGTTGTCAAAGCCTGACATTGCAAACGATCTGCAACGAGAGGGCAAACACTGTTTACACGCTAGCTCCTGCTTGATTTGCCTGTGGTCTTCTGCTTAAGCGAACGCCCCGAGAAGACAGAAAGCGTCTCTGGAACCGGGATCAACATCTGGAGGAGGTCTGGGGGTGGGGTGGGGATCCCAGGAGACCCTTGGACCCGGGGAGCGTATTCCCGAGACAGTGGCGAGGTCCGGCGGAGGCGCCGCTCCACAGAGATGGAAAACGGGGGCGGCGCGGGCGCGGCCCTGGGTCTTGAGAGAGACTGGGGGGTCTGGGGAAAGACCACAGCCTGCGCTAACAGACCAGGCCGCCGGCTCGCACAACTGATGCCGGAGGCCGAAAGGGGTACAAGGGCCGGGGACACTCACCGAACGCTCCAGCGGCGGCGGCGGCGGCGGCGGCAGCAGCAGCGGCGGCGGCAGCTCCAGCGGCCCCTCGTAACCCCCCAAACAGTTCCAGACCCTGCGGTAGCCTTGCTGCTACGTGTCAGCGGCCAAAGAACTGCTTCCGGGGCACGCCCGCCCGCGCAGGCGTGTTAACGGGCTTTGCGCCGCCGGGTTCGGTTGACCGCCCCGGTTGTACGTGTGCGTGTGCCGGGTGGGGGCGGGATTTACCGATGCGCAGTCCTGATTGATTCGTCCTGTGACGGGCCAATAGGGAGCAGGGAAACTGCTTCCGGCAACTCGGTTGCGGCGGAGACTGGGGCGCGCCGGCGGATCCGCGGCTGGTTGCTAATGCGGAGGGAGGCCTGTCTCTTGCTAGTGGGCAGGAGGACGGACAGAAACGCTCGGTGACTCGGGCAGCGTCCCGGATTCTCTGGACTCGCCGTTTCAGGCGCTGCACTGAGGATTTTATATTTATTCTTGAGTCGTTATAGCCCAGTGGCTTTGCTTTTGTGAGTCTTAAGTTCATTCTGTGTTAGCAGCTGGAAACAGTGGGGTCCGGCAGCAGTAATTACTGTGACACTCATTAGCAGCTGTTACTGCGACTATATTAGTAGGACAGGTATAAAAGAATGACCATGTGCCCTTCTCTTATACTGTGTGAACTGTCTAAGGCTTGCTACTCACATTGTCTCATGTAATGTCTTTATCATTCACTTGCGTACAGAGTGCATTACACAAATTGCTAACATTTAGTGTAAAACACGTGCAGCTTTATTTATTCATCCTAAGAAGTAATATTTATTATTTGACCAATGAGTGCGTTAGTTTACAATATTTAATTAGGTAAGTTCATATTTAAGTAGCTAAAGTGTTATAGCATGTATATGTGTGCATGCATATTAATGCTTCTATATTGTGTTAAAGTCCACCTCAAATATCCTATCTGTTACTCAAACTATTTCCCAAGTCCTCAGAAAGAAATGTTTAAAAACAACAAAAGGCATATGAAGAGCTGTTTTAAAGTATGCTGATGCATGGGCCACAGCAGCTGTGATAACGGCATACCCATTCTTTTCTTGTAGTTTGTATAGAAAAAATTGGTAAGCAGAAGCACTTTGGGGGCTTTTCCATTTCTTGGGATTTGATGAAAGGAAATAAGAATAAACTGATGGTTTGAAGTGAATGTTTTCAGTCTCTGTTATTTCCGAGTCTGTTCTAACAAACTAGCACAAATTGAGCAGCCTAGCCAAAAACTGTTTTCTCATCTCTAAAATCTTCACGTTCAAAATCAAAGTTTACAGGATTGCTTCCCTTTGAGGGCTGTAGGGGAGTATCTGCACTCACCTGTCTCTCAGGTTTTGGTGGATATCGCAGACCTCAGTGGTTCTTGGTTTATAAATACATCAATCCAGCCTCCGTCTTTATTGTCATATAGAATCCTACCTGTTTGTTCCCACAGATTTACCTCATTGAAGGTCTCGCTGTGTCCCAGTTTGCCTTCCATAAGGCCATTCTTATGAGGTGAAGGCATTAATGGTAACATTTTCACTTTATTGCATCTATAAAAGCTCTCCCTGAAGTTACGTTTTCATCGTGGGAATATGAACGTTAACATGTCACTTTGGGAGGACTGAATTCACAACACAGCTCAGTATTCTCATTGTATTTATTGGCCCACACACAGACTAAGCCTTTTCCTGTACATATTCTCACATGAACAGTAACCTGATATTGTTTCTTGTCCATTTGTTGTTAGGATTGCCAATGGTATTATTATCCTGTTGAGGAAATTTCAAAGAAGTGGAGTCCCCAAGCTGCCCTCTGGTGGTCTTGAGTGCTACTTGGTACAGAGTAAATTCCTCAATTGAGCTTAAAGGCGGTACAGTGCTTACTGAAGGCAAATGCTGAAATAAGATTTTGTCAGTTTCTGAAACAAAACGAGAGGACATTGACCTATAACTGAGCCAAAGCTTACTGAAAGAAAGTGCTAATGGCTAAGAATGTAAGTTTTGTTTTGCTGTTTTTTTCAAGACTGTTTCTTTGTGTAACCCTGGCTGTCCTGGAACTAGCTTTGTAGACCAGGCTGGCCTTGAACTCCTAGAGAACCACCTGTCTCTGCCTCCCGAGTGCTGGGATTAAAGGCGTGCTCTTCCACCTCCTGGCAAGAATGTAAGTTCTTTTTTTTTTTTTCTTTTTTGGATTTTTTGAGACAGGGTTTCTCCGTAGCTTTTTGGTTCCTGTCCTGGAATTAGCTCTTGTAGAGCAGGCTGGCCTCGAACTCACAGAGATCCGCCTGCCTCTGCCTCCTGAGTGCTGGGATTAAAGGCGTGCTCTTCCACATCCTGGCAAGAATGTAAGTTCTTAAGCATAGATAGTTTGTACTTTTTTCCATATATGCTGATTTTTAAGAATTAAAGTTAGAAGTTCCAAAACAGGCATGTTTTCACTTTTAGTTTTCTCCTTTAGTGGGAGAAGTTAGGCTAGCCTACCCATAATGCTTTTCATGTGCATGTGATTGTTATTAAGACCACTTATAAAACCAGTTTAACTTTTCCTTAAATGAAAATGATTTTACTTTAAAAAAAATCCAGAGGCATGTGAAATTAAACTTTCAGCTTTCATTAACGTGTACATTCAGAAATAAAAGGCAAACAGTTTTGCACTTTGGTTTAACATTAAGCAGTCAAGGTGCTTTTTATTCTTCTGTATTCCTAATTTTGCACACTAATGAAGATCACAAATCCCCTACTGTCTACGATAGTGAATTTTTTCATTAGAATGGAGTGTAATTAGTTCTTGAGCCTTGCTGAGATTTGATTTTAGAACGATTAACTTAATTTAAAAGGGTATTTTAAGGTTTATAAGCACATTTCTTAAGTCAGTAGGTTAAGGCACTTCCTGTCAAGTCAGATGACCTGACCTACACACACACACACTTTGGCATGTGCCATCCCTCCCCAGTACATAAAAACACCCTTCATTTCCCTGCCTCTCCCTAAGTATTCTGCCTGTTTATTCCCAGTCAACTTCTGTACTAAATGCAACAAATCCTCTCTCCCTGCCTAAAATTAAATGTCTCATTATCATGCTCAGAATTTTGAGAGGGTTGCCAGAAAATAGCTTGAAATTGCTGAGATAGCTCTAACATTAACAAACAAACAAACCAAGACCTCTCTTCACAGAAAATCAGGACAGCACATGTCTCTGAAAATGACCAAATGCTCCTAATTTGTCTGACTTCATGTATGAGAATTAAAGTGCCCAGAAAAGCATCCATGCCCACTCTCATTTTACAAGTTACTGTTTAAAAAGAAGTGAAGGCCCAAGAGTTAAAGTGTGGCCTTGTTGTCTTGACATTTTTGAGCCTCTCACAGCCCCAAGATTCTAGCTATCAGTTCCCCTGTTCTTGCCAGGCATGCCCACCCTCCAAAGGGAAAGCCCCTTACCAGACAGCTTCTTCTGCTTGTGTGACAAGTGACTGTGCCCAGTCCGGTCTTCAAACCTTCTATAAGCTAGTGAAGTGAGAATAGGCAGTTTCATCCAGCTGCAGGTACTGGAGATCACCTCATCCTCTAGATTCTAAAACCTCCAGCCCATATTAGTGCACCCTCTTCCAAAGAGTCACCCCAGTGTGATCCACTTGACATACAGTGTCCCCAAAAAGCTATGTGTGGATACAATTCATAAGTTTCTGCCAATATTATATCCGGTTTCAGGTATAGTATGTGTTCTATCACCTGGTCTTATTAGGAGGTGGATTCTTTTTTTTTTTTTTTTTTTTTTTTTTTTTTTGTTTTTGTTTTTGTTTTTTTCGAGACAAGGTTTCTCTGTAGCTTTGGTGTCTGTCCTGGAACTAGCTCTTGTAGACCAGGCTGGCCTCGAATCCCAGAGATCCGCCTGCCTCTGCCTCCCAAGTGCTGGGATTCTCACTAGCAAGTTGAGTTGAAGATGACTAAAAGATTTGGCCAACCATGGCCAAAAAGGCTGGTGTCAAATTTACCCAGTATCATTTTTGTCCCTTTCAGCTGGTAGGTGACAAAAATTAGATGCTAAGTGATGGGAACAATTATACTAATTGTTAGTATAATCTAATTATACTAGACACTTCATTGGGATGCTTAGTTTATATCCAACTCCAGTAATAATGCTGTGTTGTGGTATTTATTTATTCAATAATTTTTAATGATATCTGAGATATGTAAATTGCCACATACAACAGACTTCTTGATATTTTAAGCTTAAAAAAGCTCTAGTCTTGAATCCCCTGCAGGCTGACTGCAATCTTGTCACCTTCTGTCCTTTGCCTAGAAAAAACTCTTCGAGGCACAGGCACGTGTGGTGGTTTGAATGAAAATAGCCCCCATAGGCTCACAGGAAGTGGCGCTGTTAGGAGAGGTCTTGTTAGAGTAGGCGTGGCCTTGTTAGAGGAAGTGTGTCACTGGGGACAGGCTTTGAGGTTTCAGATGCTCAAGCCAGGCCCAATATCACTCTCTTTCCTGCTGTGTGTTGATCTGAATGTAGAACTCTCGGCTCCTTCTCCAGCACCATATCTGCCTCTAGGCTGCCATGCTTTCTGCTATGATGATAATGGACTGAACCTCTGAACCTATAAGCCAGTTAAAATTAAATGTTTTTTTTTTACAAGAGTTTCTGTGGTCATGGTGTCTCTTCACAGCAATAAAAATCCTAAGATGGCATGGAGCTTGATGAGATTGCTATGCAGTTTTCATAAAGCCAGACACAACCATTTTGTATTTGTGAATGAGAATGTCTAGGGCAGAAAAGGCTCCCATTTGCAGACTGCGTATGATAACATTTATAAATATCTGCCAGTGGATATCCTTCTGGTCAGTGGTAACAGCATCATAGATAAGAAGCCTTCGTCCATTGTCATAACATGGTGCTCATGGCACATAGGGCTAGGAACTGGGGGATAACTTGAAAATCTGTTATCTGTATTAGAACAAGATTAGTGGATCCATGCCCAGAGGAATCTGCAGAAGTATTCATTTAGTTGCCAGGTCATTTATTTCTATGTTCCTCTGCCATATTCCCAAATACCATCATCCTATGTTTGAGTTATCCCTTATTTATAAAAAATGAAAGTAAAAGCCAAAGCACCAAAGCTTTATGACTTAAAACACCATTTATCAGATTTGAGTCTCTCACAAGCCTGTGGGCTGGCACGGGCTTGCCAGGAATAGCTGACCTTTGTTCTAGACAGCTTGGATTGGCTTTGAAGGCGTGGTATTAGTATCTGAAAGTACACTTACGTCTAGACCTGAGACAGGAGGGGATTATCTAGAGCTCCCAATCAGAACATCCACAGGCAGCTTCTTCATGTCACTTGAACCATCTGCAAATGCAGTGGCAAGGTTCCTAGAGCATCTGTAAGTCAGCCAAAAGCTGCACTTCCCTTCTCCATCAGCCCTGAAAGTCACACTTCATATGCACACAGTGACAGGAACATGTCTCCAAGACTGGCTCTGCTTTGAGAAAAGTGGAACTAGACTCTGCCTTATGAGAGGAACATTGTCAACAATTTTTCTTTTTTATCTGTTGGAAATTGCCACCTTCCAATGAGGTGAAAGTGGGAAAGAACAGCCAATATTTTGAATCAGAGTGGCTGATATTCACTAGTAGAATGTCTACCCAGAAGTCCTTCTTCTGAAAATATTTCCAAAGGATGTGAAATCAGCCATTTGCACAGACAATTATTCTGTTTGCTGAGTAGTATTCCTAGTAGCCTAGAAATAGGAGCAATCTACATCTACAGCACTGACAAGGAAACTGCATACACACACACACACACACACACACACACACACACACGGCATATTCACAACAGTCAGAGTGACATGTTATTCGGGTTATTTAAGCTGCTAGTTGTAATAATGTGAATGAAACTGAAGACCAGACACAAAGATAAAAATCCTTCATGCTCTCCTTTACATGTAAAAGCCAAACAACTTGAGTATGTATAAAAATAGATAGATACCAGAGGCAGGAGAAGAGAGATATTGGAATATATAAATCATCAGATATGCAGGGTGAATAGAATTATGGCTGTATGGTGCTCTTGGGGATACAGGTAGATGTTTTTTTTGAGAATTTCATATGTGACTGCAATATTTGCATCATTTCTCTTTTCCTCTCTCCAACTTTTCCCACGTCCCTCCTGTACAGCCTCTCAAATTCATGGCCTGTTCCTAATATTGTGTATTTAGCCACTGAGCTTGAAGAGCCTATCAGGGGTTCATCCCTGAAGAACACTGATTCCTCCTCTCTTATCAGCCATTGATTTCTCATAGCTCTTTGTGTAGGGGTGGATCCCCATGATATTTCCCTCATCACATTGGCACATCAACTGGTGTGTCATTTTCACTATGGGTAGATTTTTAAGGTACCGTAATTACAAAAGAACATTGATTGACATGATGTGCACTTTTCATTGCTTAATGATTGTAATTATATCACTACATATATAATGTAAAGCTTCATATGATTATACCATATTTAAAATTTAAATTTAAATTGAATTAATACTTAAATTTATACAAAAAGCAGAAGAAAACCTAAAAACAAATAGGGGGCACAGGGCGCAATCTGAGTTGATCTTCATTGATTATGTCAATATCTGAGGTTCACTTTTTCGGGAAGACATTCAGAACTTTCATTTGACTAAGCCAGCAAAAACTGGGCTTATTTCAGTATATACAGGCTCTATATTATAAAGGTAATACCATGGCTACGAGGTCAGTTTTTACCGATGCTGTGTTAGACTTTTACAAGAGTGGCAAGGGATGATAGATTACAGTCCTCATTCAGAGCCTAATGGAACATGACTGAAATTATTTGTGCTCAGTTAGAACAACTCATCATCCTGAACATCAGTTCTTTTCTGTGTTAAGCTCTTGAGTGATATTGTCATCTTAAGAAATAGTTGTAAAGTCTCTTTTGTATTTCTTTCACTTCTGAAAGTAGGAGCTGGGAACCGAGTTTGCTTAAGGCGAACGCTATGGTCTCCTTGCTTTGCTTTAGCATAATCTAAGTTAGCAGGCAAAGGCAATTTGCCCAATGAGTTTTAAAGGTGTCGTATCTTGCAAAGACATGATCTAAATAAAAATATTTTCTGCATTTTCCACGTAGAGATGTCATGTTTATTGTGATGGGTGCTACACTAATAGATGGTTCTCAACAGAGAATAAGGAGGAAATAAGAAAAACAGTTTGTTTGTTCTTTTTGTTTTGGTTTGGTTTTTTGAGACAGGGTTTCTCATAGCTTTGGGGCCTGTCCTGGAACTAGCTCTTGTAGACAGGCCATTTAGAATTTGTGATCATTTAAATAATTCCAGCTATCTTTCTAAAAGTCATAAGGAGTAAATATTCTACCTTCTATTTATGGACTATGACTGTTTTAAAATTTGGATGAATTCATAATCTCTAGGAAAAAAATGCAAAAGCTACAAAGGAGTTTGAGTACGGCTTCAGGGAATCCATGTTTTGTAATGTTCCCACGTGGGCCAGGGTTAAGAACAGAAAGTTTAAAACAAACCATGCTAGGTAATGACAGTCTTCCCTTCCAAGTGGAGGTATGGTCAGCTGTGTTACTGTGCACATGGCTTGGAGGTTGTCATCTGCTGCTTTGAGGGGACTGCTCTGCCAGCATCTCTTTGTATTGTAGCTTGGTACATTCAATTCATTTTAACTGACAGAGTCACCACCTTCCTTACCCATCTTGATGTTTTTCTTGCCTTTCCTAAGTGGCTCTAACGACTTCATGTAGCTCCTGTGTCAGGATTACTGGGAGCAGGATGAAGCTGACAAACTACAGCGGGGGAAATCTACCGGAAAGCAGCCCCAGGAGCCACAGGTTAGATGTGAGTAACCAGACCCAGAGAGAACAATGAATTATATGAACACAAATGAAACATGCTTGCTCCCGATGACTCCTCGCCCTTAGTCACTGCTCCCTTCCTGTCTCCTTTCTTATTACCTGAATTACAGTTCTGATGGCCACACTGAAATTATTTGTTTACAAGTTTGTCTCTTTTACTAGAATACTAAGAATTACAAAGCAGAGCCCCTGCCTTATTTATCTCTGTTCCCAGATTCTGCATCTGGGTTAAGAGTGCTGGTTTTGGAGTCTGACTTTACATGCAAACTGAAGCCTATGCACTTACTGACTCGAGCAAGAAACTATCTGAATCTCCATCCCTCTCCCATTCCCTGTCCTCCTTTTTCCTCTCGCCATCTCTCTTTTTGTCCTGTCATCCATGTCTTTCTGTTTTCTTTTGTGGTGGTGTGTGTATGGGGGCAGTGTGTGTGTGTGTGTGTGTGTGTGTGTGTGTGTGTGTGGTGTGTGCACGCGCGCACTCATGCATGCACACACAGTGGCCAGAGGTAAACATCTGCTACCCTCTATTGCTCTCCACCTTACCTCTTGGAACAAGATCTGTTCTAGGTTGCTTTCTGTTCTATGATAAAAGCCCTAACCAAAAGCACCTTTTGGGGAGGAAAAGACTTATGAGAGTTATACTTCTAGGGCTCAGTCTATCACTGAGAAAAGTCAGGGCAGATTCTCATCAAACAAGGCAGGAACTTAATGCAGAGACCATGGTAGAGTACTGCTTACTGGCTTGCTCTAGGCTCACATTCAGCTACTTCCCCTGTATAGCCCAGAGCTACCTGCCCAAGGATGGCACTATTCTCAGTAGAACTGATTCTCCCATCAATCATCAATCAAGGAAATGCCCCATAGATGTGCTCACAGGGCAGTTGGATGGAGGCAGTTCTTCAGTTCCCTCTTCCCAAGTGAGTCAAGTTGACAAGATTAGCCCTAGCCAGGGACTCTCAGCAAACCTGGGCTAGGTTTCAGCTAGGCTGACTGACTGGTAAGCTCTAATGATGGACCCATCTGCACCCTCCCAGTGCTGGGGTGACAAGAGGGGTCTGCCATGCCCAGCTTTCACATGAATGCTAGGAACTCGAGCTCAGATCCTCATGCTTGAGCAGCAAGTCTTCGACCCACTGAGCCATCTCCCCAAGCCCTCTACTTTGGTGCCTCTATTTTCTTACATTAAAGAGGAGCATGGGATGTACTCACTCATATTTGGTTTCTAGCCATAAACAAAGGACATTGAGCCTATAATTAGTGATCCTAGAGAAGCTAAATAAGGAGAACC